>NC_143254.1:135040795-135367795 GCF_984573655.1 Nuphar pumila | reverse complement strand
TCATTATCAAACTGACTGCATTCTGTCTGTGAGTATTCCACCAGAGTGCTTTCTACTAGGCCATGAACTAGATCAGAATCATTCTCAACGAATCCATAAGAAGTGATCCAATTTTTTTCATCGGGTCCGGGTGGAGACCAAAGATCTTGAGCGATCGATCCGGCAGAACAACTCAAAAGATAAAGAAGTATCGTTAATTTCTCCATACTCGTTCTAAGTTTGAAGTACCATTTAGACAAATAAGAATCCCCTTCCTTACATGATTTCTTCTTCATATAGATAGATATAGGATCTATGGAGCAATTACTTATAAGTACATTTTGTGCAACAACCCTTCCTATCTGATAGAAAAGGATCTCATGATCCTGAACGAATCTTACCTGGGATCGCAAATCCCAAGTTTGTCTATGAAGAGCTGATCTAATTGTATTAGTGTTTATAATTGATTTCTTTTGTGTAATACTAATTGATAGGACCTCATTGGTAAGTGCTACAAGATCTTGTGCATTGTAACCCATGGTTATGGACCCGAATCTATTAGTATGGGGCATTTTCTTTTCGAAGCGGAATCCACTAGTATATGAAAGAATGAAAAAGTGCTTTCGTTGTTGTGGAATAAGAAGCCTTCGTATCTTAATGCATGTATTTGATTTATTCAGAGCTATTAGAGCGGGATCCACTTTTGGGGGAATATGAGTCAAAGCAATAACAAGAATATTTCTAGTGGAACATCTTTCACAATCCCTGGGGAGATGGTTCACTAATAGACCGAGGGATAAGTATTTCGACTCATTCACATACAGATCATGAATATTTGGAATCCATATTATGCCAGGAGACATTGCTTTTGCTAATTCTAATGGAAGGGTGATCTCAAATCGGCCTATTTTCAGCATCATATACATAGTTAGCACATTCGGCATAGTTAGCAGCTCTGTATCAAGATCATCATCGATATTGTCACTATCATCAATATTGATATTGTCACTATCATCAATATCGATATGATTAATAAGATAACCTTTATTTTCATCCAAGAACTTGTTACAAAGGAGTCGACCCTTGGAAATATAGAACATCAATTACATAAGAAGAGTTGACCCTCCAAACACAGGTGTTGACTCTAAGAACAGAAAGTCATAACTATATTCAAAAGGAGTTGACTCCCCAACCATAGGGGTCGACCCTCAACTGAAACTAAACCTCAATTCAAAACAAACAGGGGTTGACCCTCCCAACTTAGGAGTCGACCCCTAGTGCCCAAGGCACTAACTCAGAGACTCATGTCATGCCTACTTTTACTTGCATGAATATTTTATTAAATCTTTTATTTAATTCTTTTTTGGTTTATATATGATGTTGTGATCATCGCAAAATTTTTCCTCTCGCGTGGTTTCTCTTTCTTCCTTCTCCTTTCCTTTCCAACCTCTATTTCCTCCTTTTTGAAGAGAGAAAAATAAAAGACGGAAAGAAAGAGAAAAGAGAAACGAAAAGAAAAGAAGAGAAGAGGAACTCTTTTGCGGGGTCTCACTTGACCTTAATTTTGAGAATGTGCAAGAAAATAACTCGCCTCCGTTTTAAAATATTTGCGGGAAAACTGGGAGACGGGATCCGCTCGTCGGTACGAGGTTCGACCGTTCCTGGCGCCTTTACCAGGGGTAATCGAACCAAGGGTCGAATTCATGCCTTTTGCTTTGCTAAGAAATTATCTAAGAATTTATTCTAAGTCTAAATGCACAAAGAATCATGCTTGTGCAATGCAGAGATGTATGCTCTTTTTGAAAAATTGATTTTGGAAATCTCCAAGTGCTTCTGATAAAAATAGAGTGAAGAAATGGTTTTTAACTTAGAACTTAAGATTTAAAGTTCTAAGTTTTTGGAATAATCAGAGCTTGGGAAAATAATCTAGACTTTTGAAAGAAAGGATCTTGAAATTGAGATAAAAGAAGAAGAAAGAAAACTTCAAAGTCATAAATGAACTTTGAATTAGAATAGAGATGAAATGGAATTGAATTCTAACTTTAAAGTTTGAAATCAAAATGAAATGTGGGAAATTTAAATAGAATTGAGAAATAGAATTGATTTGAAAGTTGGAATTCAAGATGGAATTTGAATCCAAAGTCTGGATTCTAAATTAAGATCAGAATTGAATTCTGGATTTAGAATCCGAAAATGGGAATTGGATTTGAAATCTGGGATGAAATGGAATTGGATTTAAGAATTGGAATTGAGAATAGAAGTTTGATTTGAAATTTGGGATTCAAGATGGAATTTGAATCCAACATCTGGATTCTAAATAGAGTTGAGATTTAAAATCGAATTCTGGATTTAGAATCCGAAATGGGAGTTGAATCTGAAATTTGAGATTCGAGATGGAATTGGATACTATATCCTAAATGGAATTGGATCTGAAGTCTGAGATCCAAAATAGAGTTGGACTCTGGACCCTAAATGGATTTTGGATCTGAAGTCTGAGATCCAAAGTGGAATTGGATTCTGGATCCTAAAATGGATTTTGGATCTAAAGTCTGAGATCCAAAGTGGCATTGAATTCTGGATCCTAAGATGGATTTTGGATTTGAAGTCTGAGATCCATGGTGAAGTTGGGATTCTGGATCCTAAAATGGATTGTGGATCTGAAGTCTGAGATCCAAAAAGTGAAGATTGTACTTGGAAATCTGGATCCAAGTTGGGATTTAGGATCTAACTTTGGATTTGGGTTCTGAAAGTCCAAATGGGACTTTTGAAGATGGATCTAGGTTTTGAAAACCCATATTGGATTTAAAATTTATGAAGAGCTTTTGAGATTCCAAATCAATCTCAAATTTTGAACCTCATTTGAAATCAGAAGATAACTCAGAGGTTTCAAAGTTAAATTGAACTTTGAAAGATGGAATTTTGAGATATCTGAATTGAATTT
Source organism: Nuphar pumila (assembly GCF_984573655.1). Lineage (NCBI taxonomy): Eukaryota > Viridiplantae > Streptophyta > Magnoliopsida > Nymphaeales > Nymphaeaceae > Nuphar > Nuphar pumila. The sequence continues at coordinate 135,364,875 of NC_143254.1, read as the reverse complement.
GAATTTGAGTTTGAATTTTGAAAATGAATCTTGGAATTTCAAGGGTGATTTGAGAATGGAAGTTCGAATATATACATGGATTTCAAAATTTAATTTGAAGCTTTGATTTTGAAATTTAGAGAATGAATCAAGAATTTAAAAGTTAAATTGAACTTTGAATTTGATTTCAAAGTCAAAATTTGGACTTTTGAAGATGAGATAGAATTGATGAATTGAAATAGAAATTGAAGAAAAGATATTCACAATCACTTGGGTTTTTTAAAAAGAATTTTGAAAATATGATGCAATTCTATCCTGAATGATGAATGAATTTGAATAATTTTAAAATAGGACTTTGAAGAGCTATTTCATTCTTTAAATGAATTAAGAATAAGGTTAAAGATATAATATATCTCTGACTCTGGTCATTGAATATATTATATAATAACCACATTTAAATTCAAGTGAAGAATAAAATACATTTTTGGTGCTTTTATAGAATTTAAAATGAAATTAACTCTCAATATACCCTGACTATGGCCATTGGTATATATATTGAATTAATTTTAAATTAGATTTTGATAAAAGAAGAAAATATTTGAAGAAAATATTTAAAGAAAATATGATGATTTTTTAAAAGAATCCAGTGTGGATCCAGTGTTATTTTGCAAAAGATAAATATACTAAGTTTTGTCCACATCCTGACTATGGCCATTGATGTGGATCATCAACTTAGGATCAATTACCTCTTACGAAATGGTGCACGTGCCATTCGTGTTTCACCATTGTGAGAATTTGATAAATAAAGGCAAAAATGCATGAAAACAAGCAATTCATGATGTTTACAATGCTCATCCATTCTACCTAAAGCATGAAATATAGATTCTCATTAAGATCTAAATTATTACAAGGTTTATATTTGAAAATACAAATCTCAAGTGATGATGCTCTCCTTATATTCCCTGCAAAACACTTGATTAATATGAAAAAAATAAAAAGAAATCGCATATATCACATGGATATCTAAAAAAAATGTTCATATATCAAGATATAAATGATAGAAAAGATGAAAGGGATATATATACCTATATACATATATATAAGTATATATGTCTATGTATATTTACATATATATAAGTATGTATATCTATGTATATTTACATATATATAAGTATGTATATCTATGTATATGTGTGTATATATATATGTGTGTGTATATATATATATACATATATAAATATATGTTAGATATATACAATAGGGAGATGTGATGAGGGATAGATCATGTCCAGGTTACTGCAAGCAGACCTTTTAGCAGTGAAGACAATTTATGATGGGGAAAGGTGAGGTGCTGGATGATAGTGGTGATAAGCTACGTCAAATGAGGTAGTGGCTTTGAGATGTGGGAAAGCAACAATGATATTACCCTCAGGGAGCATATGATGACAGAATACAGTAGGGACAACAATGCCAAATATTGCCACAAGTGGTGGTAGCTGCAGTTTACACAGAGGTAAGGCTGGGTGGAATACTGTAGGTAACTGCTATAAGGGTAACTAAGGTGCAGTGAAGGCCGTGGTCAGCTACTGCATGGTGGGGTTGTAAAATGAATTCAGCAAGTAGATAGCTACTGAGATGGGCAGTATACAAATGGGGCAGAAAGAATAACGTATTGGAAATGTAATGTTGTGCTCTTACAAGTGTAGAGATATGTATATTAGTGGAGATGTGGTATCTACAGTGGGTCGTAGGATAGTAGGCGCAGTGGAGCAACAGGCGAAAGTGTATATATACAGTGCAGTGGAGAATGGTTAACATATTTAGTGTTTGTAATTGTGATCATCGCAAAATTTTTCCTCTCGGAATGTTCTCTCTCTTCCTTCTCTTTTCCTTTCCAACCTCTATTTCCTCCTTTTTGAAGGGAGAAAATAAAAGACGGAAAGAAGGAGAGAAGAGAAAAGAAAAGAAAAGAAAAGAAGAGAAGAAGAACTCTTTTGCGGGGTCTCACTTGACCTTAATTTTGAAAATATTTGAGAAAATGACTCGCCTCCGTTTTTGAAATATTTGCGGGAAAACTGGGAGACGAGATCCGCTCATCGGTACGAGGTTCGACCGTTTCTGACGCCTTTACCAGAGGTAATCGAACCAAGGGTCGAATTTTATGCCTTTTGCTTTGCTAAAATATTATCTAAGAATTTATTCTAAGTCTAAATGCACAAAGAATCATGCTTGTGCAATGCAAAAATGTATGCTCTTTCGAAAATGATTTTTGGAAATTTCCCTAAGTTTTTCTGAGATGAATCTGATGATAGAGTGAAGAGATGATTCTTAACTCGGAACTTAAGATTTAAAGTTTTAAGTTTTTGGAATAATCAGAGCTTGGGAAAAATAATCCAGGCTTTTTTAAAGGGAGGATTTTGAAGTTTGAGAAAAAAAGGAGAAGAAAAGAAATTTCAAAGCCATGAATGGACTTTGAATCAGAATAGAGATGAAATGGAATTGAATTCTAACTTTTGAAGTTTGAAATCAGAATGAAATGCGAAAAAAAATAGATTTGACAAATGGAATTGGTTTTTGGATTCAAGAAAAACTTGGACTGAAATTTAGATTGGGAGACAGGATTTGTTTTGAAATTTGGAGTTCAAAATGGAATTTGAATCAAAGGTTTGGATTCTAAATAGAGTTGAAATCCAAGATGAAATTGAATTTTAGAATCCTAAATGGGAATTTAATCTAAAATTTAAGATCCAATGATAATGTTGAATTCTGAATTTTAAATGAAATTGGATCCAAGATGTGGAATCCAAGATGGAATTTGGATCTGAAGTTTGAGATCCAAGGTGAAATTGGATCCGAAATTTGAAATGGAATTTGGATCTGAAATTTGGGATCCAAAATGGAATTGGATTATGAATCCTAAGATGGGTTTTGGATCTGAAATCTGAGATCCAAGGTGAAATTGGGATTTGGATCCTAGAATGGATTTTGGATCTGAAATTCGAGATCCAAGATGAGATTGGATTCTGGAACCTAGAAATGGATTTTGGATCTGAAATCTGAGATCCAAGACGAGATTGGATTCTGGATCCTAGAATGGATTTGGATCTGAAGTCTGAGATCCAAAGTGAAGTTGGATTCTGGATCCTAAAATAGAATTGGATCTGAAGTCTGAGATCCAGAAGTAGAATTAGATTCTGGATCCTAAAATGGATTTTGGATCTGAAATTCGAGATCCAAAGTAGAGATTATACTTCGAAGTCTGGATCCAAGTTGGGATTAGGTTTTAACTTTGGATTTGGATTCTGAAAAAGTCCAAATAGAACCTTTAAAGATGGATCTGGGTTTTGAAAACCCAGATTGAATTTTAAAACTTTAGGAAGATTTAGATTTTGAGATTCAAAATCAATCTCAAACTGTGATTGAAGATAAGAAGATAAACTTGATTTTGATTTTGAGAATGAATCAGAAACTTCAAAGTTAAATTTGAACTTTGAAATTTTGAATTTTGCATTGAATTGGAATTTTGAATATAAAATGATTTTGAAATTCCAAAGTCAAATTGGACTTTGAAATTGAGATAGAATTGGAATTTGAAATAGAAGTTTGAAGAAAGATGTTCAAAATCACTTGGGTTTTTGAAAGAAAATTTTGAAAATATGATGCAATTCTATCCCAAATGATGAATGAATTTGAATGATTTTGAAATAGGACTTTGAAGAGCAATTTCATTCTTTAAGTGAATTAAGAATGAAGTTGAAGATATAATATATCTCTGATAGTGGTCATTGAATATATTATATAATAACCACATTTTAAATTCAAGTGAAGAATAAAATACATTTTTGGTGCTTTTATAGAATTTAAAATGAAATTAACTCTCAATATACTCTTACTATGGCCATTGGTATATGTATTGAATTAATTTTAATTTAAATTCTGATAAAAGAGGAAAATATTTAAAGAAAATATGATGACTTTTGAAAAGAATCCACTGTGGATCCAGTGTTATTTTATAAAAGATAAAAATACTAAGTCTTGTTTACATCCTGACTATGGCCATTGATGTAAATCATCAACTTAGGATTAATTACCTCTTATGAAATGGTGCACGTGCCATTCGTGTTGCCATTTGTGAGGGTTTGAGCAATAAAGGCAAAAATGCATGAAAACAAACAATTCATGATGTTTACAATGCTCATTCATTCTATCTAAGACAGAAAATATAAATTTTCATTTTCAAATCTAGCTATTGCAACACATAAAATCAAATTTACAACTCCAAAGAATAACCTTTTCCACGTATTCCCTGCAAAATAACTGGGTTAATATGAAAATAAAATAAAATAAAATTGTATATATCACATGGATTCCAAAGATGCCAATGGGGAAATGCTCATATGTCAAGATACTTATGATAAAAGGATAGAAAATAACTTATATACCTCCATATGTATATATGCATATACACACATATATATATATATATATATATATATATATATATATATATATATATATATATATATATATAGGTATGTATATATATACATATAGGTATGTATATATATACATATAGGTATGTATATATATGTATATATATACATATATGACATAAACAATTCCTTGTGAAATGAGGATGGGGATTGGGGTCAGTATGAGTGTTACAACTGTGCACACAGGTATAAGGTATCAATGCAGGGGTGCAACCAATGTGGCAGCAATCAACACAAGGTATTACTGTGGGAAATGTGCAGGGTTGGTGTATAGTGGGTATTAGGCTGAACTGTAATGGTGGTTTGATGAAGACTAGTTCATCAGTGAACCGACTCCTATTAACGGAAGATGGTGCTTGGTTTTTAGCAGTGGTGACAGCAAGGGTTGCTGTATGTGATACATGCGCTGCGGTAGTGCATGATGCTATAGAGAGAATGCAACATAATACAGGTGAGATGGTGGTTGTGTATGTGAAGCCACAGCAGGGGCGCTGTGAAGGTAAGAAATATAATGATTTCTAAGGATTGATGGGAATGGCCCTGGCAAGTGCTTTGAATATACACTGTGGAAATAGCCACAGAAGGGTAGCAGTGGATGATGTGTGGAGAATGAATAGTCTCTTTTACAGCAGGGGTAAAAGATAGTAAGTAAGAGGTTGTAGCCAGGGTGGTGATGTAGGTACCACAGTATACAGTAGGTGGGGATGATACATGGAACTAAGTATACCGGTATTGGAGGTGCACATGGTACGATTTTGGGTTTTATTCAATGACCCACTGCAACTTCACCTTCCATCACTTAGCAATAAAGTTGATCTCTTTAAATCAGCTTTTACAGTAATGGTAACATCAATAGTCGTGACTTCTGGCATCCTGAAATCGATGCCCTTGCAGAAATAGAAGGTGTGGTATGAGAACCACGCATCCAAGGCTTCTAAATGAGCATTAATGGGCATGTGAATGCCCTCCTGGCTCATGCATGTTTCCATGAATACCTTGACTTGGAAAACTGAAAGAATGGGATGAAATTAACTGAGTTAACGTCAATAGTCTCTAGCTTTCCTTTAATCTTTTCAACACTGATATTCAATTTCAAATCTCTCCCACTTATAACTAATTCAGTATCCTGACTCTGCATCGTAAAGAAAATATATTTGTGAAAATCTGATTTAGAGGAGGCATTGAGTGCTCCATTTTTTTTTATACAAAGAAATATTCTGAGAACACCTCTCTCTGAATATTATCATCTTCACCGAGATTATCAGCTTCCACCATGAAAAGAAATGCAAATGCATTTTTGATCGCAAAGCAAGACCTAGTGGAGGTCCAGCAAAGTCGTTGGACATTTCAAAGCTCGTGACCTGGATAGAAGCAGAAAGTTTTGGTTTTAAGTCCAAAGAGTGTTCTATTGGATCCAGACATCCTGTCATTGAATTATGTAAAGTTGTGGTTGTATCAAGGGTGCAGAGACTGCTGAGTTTTGAGTGGGGATGCTGTTGCGCATGCTTCAAAACAGAGTTTTGAGTTAAAAGCACCTTTAAAATATAATTTACATGACCTTTTGTCATGCTAAAATGATGTTATTTGTTACAACATAACAGGTATTCTTAGGCTATCGTTAGCCCAGTTGGACTTGATAATGCCCAGCAACCTTGGAATGAATCAACCAACCTTCAGAAATTTTTGCTAGAAGGGCCAACTTTACATTAAAGTGCAAAAAAATTTGGTATGCTGGCATGATTCTAATTAATTGGACTTTAGAATTTGTTTAACCCACAGAAGAATCAAGAAACAAAACAACAAAGCGAAAAAAAAATGTGGAAAAGTTACCTTAACCAACTCAAATGAACAAGGAAATTCACGTAAACAATTTCACAGAAAATAGGAAGAGGTGTGGAAGCAAGTTCTATCCTCGTTTGAGAATTATGGATTACCAGGTTATAGTGAAAAAGGTAGTCACTTGGTCCACTAGAGGAGGAGGTCTTTCTTGCAATTGATCTTCTTCGGTAGCTGCATAACACCAACTTTCAGGAATAAGGCTCAAGGTTTTGAAAATGAATGATAGACACAAAATGGCATAACATGTAACGTTAAATCTGATTCTGCAGAAAGCACCAGAGAAATTCTATAAAGACAGATTTTGCAGATGAAAAAAAAAAGGGGGGCTCTATACTTCCTTTGTTTTTTTTTGTTTCCTCATGCAGATAGTTGGACATAGCACCTGAACTTTCAACCACTACAAAAATTTGATCACTAATATAGGTTGTCTTTGCTTTAAAATGCTTCAGCCTTATAGCTGGCAACCTAAATCAAGGAGATCTTTATTTCTGATGGATTTCCTGACATGGATTCAAGAATATGTCTGAGGAGCTTCATTGTTCTACAAATGGTTGGGACTCGATTTCTCCCCTGATCTGGATCGGGAAACTGGTTATTGTTGCGGTGATGTTGCAACTGGGATTTCTGAGATTTAACGGCCTAAACATGATAAAAAAAATGAACTATAAGACAGACTCTTAAACAGAAATATTACTGAGAGAATGCAACAAGAGTGACAATGGCAATCTTAGGCATCGATGGATATGCACATGTGCCACGAACATTTGATTGAATCGGTTGCTCCCAAGAACTGTCTTACCAAGATAATGCGCAACACATACCTCATGACTCCTCTCAATCGTGAGATTTCCTGCTTGTCAGGGCCTCTGATCCATAGAAACCATTAGAGACGCTACCTTGTATATTCTTTTTTTTTTAACTGTGAAACTATTGACACGCAAATCATATCCAGATCCTGATTATGGTCGAAAAGATGGGTAAACCTCCACAAATAGAATGATGATGTTGCCGATCAAATTATCACATAACAGAGAATTGATACAGGTATTTATAAAAGACTGTGGTTAAATGTTAGCATATGCAGTAGTAACAGGCAAGTTGATGGGTACTCTGAAGTGAAACTATTGAAGACGATGGCATGAAATGCTAGAGGTGAATGAAAGAGCTAGGAAATTTGATAATGCCACGAATTTATAATACAAAGAATATTAAAGTGAAAGGAACATGCTAAATCATAAGGGAAGAACATGAATGAACTGAAATAATCATGCTGAGATACAGGAATAACCCATCAAATGAACCTGCAAAATGAAATGAGTGATCAAACATAAATGCAAAGAGGATCAGAACATGGCGAGTCGTAATGGCAATACTGTCCAAATAAAAGACAATAGTTATATGAAAACAAGAGTCAAATGGTAAAAAAAAAAACTATCAGTTATGTATCAAACGAGGGTTGAATCGATAGATATATACAAAAAAAAAAATTGAATCATCTTTCAATCCCACTATGGGGTACCATGCTGACGCATATGCCTTAAGCACATACTTGGATGCCTCGTCATACAGGAGGAAAGAGAGATGAGAGCCTAAACTGATGCCGATAAAAGAAAAAAAGGAAAAAAAAAAGAAGAAAAAGGAGAAATCGATGATGCTTATTATGAAGCACCATCGGTTCCTGCTATGACAGAGAATATACAAAATAAAGTTGGGGGTTCAATGTCAATCTTAGAAACAAGACACCTATGAGCAATCAGCATATGGACGTATAATGAAAGTGAAAATGCAAAGAGTTGAACTATAAATGTATATGAAGATCTTATGAAGATCAAAACCAATCGAGAATTGAGAATGAAATAAATAAATAAAAAAGGGGGGGTAATCTGTTGGAATCGAGGATTCCATTTACTGTTGCATCAGGGGTGGTTTGATTTGCTATATGCAAATCAATATCCCCATGAATGCTTGGAAAAGAAACTAAATAATAGAATGAAGAAGAGGGAAATGCAAAAGGAATTAGGAGTTCAGACAGAAAAGGGGGATTTACCGTGCTGGTGGTTCCTATTCAGAGGGCAGAGGTTGTTGCTTCTATAAGTCGCCACTGGGTAAGGTTGAAGATGACTGATTCTGCAGAGGAACTTGATGAACCAATGAAGTTGATGGGATCGTAATCGCTTCTTGGCAGAGAGTGCGATGATGATGGATTTTGTTGATCCCCTTTAGAAACTTGGAGACCTCTTCTTAAAGGGGATGTAGAGGGTTCGAGAGTGGGTTTGTTGCAGATGGAAGGTGAAGAACAGGGAGGTCGTTGCGGATCAACAATGGAGAGAGGCGAAGGCTTCGTTGAGGGGGAATGCGCGGGAGAGGAGCGCCTACGGCGTTGTAACTTTTTCAATTTCTAAAAAAGAAGGCCCCTTTTTAGGAAATTTTTCTAAGGTGGTTTTAAAAAGTGAGGTTTTCAGAAAAATTATCTTAAAAAGCTTCAAAACTATTTGTTTTTCTCGTAGTTTTTCCATTTTTTTTTTGTTTTTGCGTTATTTTTCCATTTTTTGCATTTTTAGAATAAAATCCTAAAGTTTTACGAAAAAACAAAGATTAAAACTATTTTTTTGTGTTTTTGCAAAAATATTTACAAAAGAAAGTTTTCCTGAGAATTCGAAGCTATTTGAGAAAATTCCTTCAGAAAATGGGTTTACATTCGGCTTTTTTGGAAATATTTAAAGTTTTACAACCTCGAACTGGAAAATATAAGGTCGTGGATCCAAGAGGATGCTGGATGAGCTGCACGAGTGTAAACACCCCAAATTTTCTACATCCATTCTCAAACAACCCCCCTCGTGCAGTGCCAACCTTGTTAGGTCAATGTAGGAGTCAAACCTCGAGTCAGTTTCAAAAAATCACCATTTTACCCATTTTCACTAGGAAAATTACCATTTTACCCCTAGGTCATCCCGGACCCCAGTCAGTCGGAGTCAACCAAGCTCATTGGTCAGTTCAAGACAGTTAGAATATCAGTCATCTCAAGCTCATCTGAGCTCACAATAAACAGACCATTTTCATTTCTGACCATTCCTGCCAAAATGGGATCATTTCTTCAAAAATGAGCTCATTTCTCACTTGAATCCAAACCAATTGTCTCCGAGTCTGTCATTCCCAGTCAGTCATGTTTCGCAGAGTCTAACTTGAGTTCATCAGAAGTTCAAACACTCCAGTTTCAGTACAAAACCATTTCCAAGTGTCTAGGAGCCCATTTTGGTCCATTTTAGCTCTTCTAGCTGAAATTGAGCCAAGTTTAGTCAGTTGAGCTAGTGTTTGAGCCTCGATTTTAGTTCACCTCAGTATTAATGACCTTTGTTTCAGCTCAAGTTCATAATTCACTTCACTCCAGTGATCATTCCGTACCATTTCTCTAAAAATTGCAGCTTTTCTTGAAAATTCAGTCGAAAAGGTCAGTTGAGTCAGTGCCTGGTCAGTTCATTTGAGTTCTGAAACTCTAAAACTCAGCTCAATCCAGCTCATTTCAGTTCAATCCAGCTCGAACCTCAATTTTCAGTGTCACTCTGATCCAGTAGAGTCCCGAAAACCATTTCTTGAGCTATTTTGCAAATTTTATCAATTTTAATGCTTTTTAAACTGGTACAGCTGCCAATCGGGGTCTAACATCTAAAATTCTCCATTCAGGGTCTGCATTTCGCATGTCATTTCTCATCATTTCATATCATTTCTTAGCATTTCATAACATTTCATCACATTTCATTTCATTTTCGAAGTCCAGAACTCCAGTTTTATAAATTTCAATCCAGATTGAGTTTTAAAAGTTTTCAGAAATCAATTTCAAACCTCGGGTTTCCAAAATTGACATTTTCACCCTGGGAGTCTAAATTTGGAAATATTTTCTCAAGAAAAATAATCTGGATTTCTTTCAAAATCAAATTTTCAAGTTTTACACTGGATTTGCTTCGCAATGAGCTCTTGAACTTCAAAATCTGAGCTCGTTTCAAAAACTGCCAAAAATAGCTCATTTTGTTGGAAGCATTTTCTCGAGAAAAACAATTTGGATTTCTTTCAAAATTACATTTTCAAATTCTACATTGGATTTGCTTCGCAACGAGGTATTGAACTTTAAAATCGGAGCTCGTTTCAAAAACTGCCAAAAATAGCTCGTTTCGTCTGGAAATTTTCTAAAAAGACTATTTTACCCCTCAAATCGTCAAAATGAATTTCAAAATCAAAATTTGGACCCGCTCTGAGATGGCCCATTCATTTGCATTTTTATTTTATTAAAAAAAAAAGATGCTTCTTTTTATTTGTTTATTGTTGTTTTTATTGATTTTTATTTATTTTTTTTTATTTTTATTTTTATTTTTATTTTTTTTAGAGAGGAGGTGGGACCCACAAGGTGGTCACCCAAACCTCCAGCCCTCTCTCCTTTCCTTCCTTTCCTTTTTCTTTTCCCCTTTCTCTTTCCCTTTCTTCTTCCTTTCTTTCCTTTTCTTTTTCTTCTTTCTTTCCTTTCTTTTCTTCCCTTTCTTCTTTCCTTCTTCCCTTCCTTCCTCCCTTCCTTTCCCTCTTGCCCAGCCATTCACGTAAACCTCTTGGAGATTTCTTTTCATTAAACCTAGAAAGACCTAAGTATGGAAGGAATTAAAACCTAAGTTCTAAAACAAAAAGAAAAAAAGAAGGAAAAAAGTCATACGGCTGCCCCCATCTTTCTAACCCATCTCCCTCTCTCTCTCTCTCTCTCTCTCTCTCTCTCTCTCTCTCTCTCTCTCTCCCTTTAGCTATCTTCTTCTCTCCTTGGCTGCTACAGCCACAGCAGCCTTCCAACCTCCAGCAGCACCTTAGCTTCAGCCACCACAGCAACCAAGCTTCCTCCTTCACCCCCATCTTTCCCAGCCGGTGCTTCCTTGGCAGCTCCTTCGGATTTGAGCTATCAACATCAACCTCCATTGCTCCACCTTCACCACCTCCACAGCAGCATAGCAGCTCCAACATCTCCACCACAGCTTCAACACCCCCAGCACTTTGGAAGCCTTCTCTGCAATCGGTTCCAGCCACCTCCACAGCAGCCATCATCGAACTTCATCTTGCAACAGCCACCTCTTCCAAGAGCTCCTCTAGCCGGACCCCTACCCAACTTCAACCACCTTCACGCCCAATAGTTGGTCCAGCATATACAAGGAAGCATCCCTTTTCAGTTGGTGTCATCTTCCTTCAATTGATCCAAACTAACCCAAGGTAAGATATTCATTTTGTTTTTGTTTTTTTTATTATTATTATTTTCATTTGATTTCCTTGTTTCATGTTGTTGCTATTGAGGAAAAATGATCCGTCCAATCAATGGACCAGATCCTCCCTTCTCATAGCCATAAAAATAAATATGATTTGTGTCTCCTTGAATTTTTCATGTTTCATTCCATGTTTTAGATAAATTTTATGTTTTATGTATTGCATTTAGTCTCATTTCTCCGTTTCTTGTTATTTAGCTCAATTTAATTGATAGTTCATCATGTTTTATTTTAGATATCCACTTTAGCTATGATTTCATATAAAAATTTTCGTTCAAAAATCCTAAAATTTTTGTGATAGTTACAATTATCTGTCTGTGATATCCTGCGAAAAATTGAAATCCATTTGAGCTTTACATCCCTATTAAACAAATCAAACCCTATATCGGGTTTTCTGTCTTTTTAAATTTCCAGTTTGCGCTTTAGCAGACAAGAACCTCCGGCACCACCCTCATGGGAAATCCAAATCGTCCTCCAAAAATCACAGTAGATTCATGATTGAATCTACTAATGATCTGGAAATTTTGAGGTTTTTCCAGTCAGTTTTGACCTCTGTAAAAAATCGGATTTCTCAGACCCTTGGGAAAATCTCGATTTTCTTTTGTCAGGATATAGACAGATCTTAATGCACCGACTCCTCCAAATCTGTAGTCCTTCTGTAAAAACGTTCAACATGAAAGTTGTTCCTAACATGATTTCCTGTCATTACACAAAATTTGGGAATTTTTGGATTTGTTTCATTATTTTTCCCGGATTTTCTCTTTCTGTCTAACAGATTCCAATGTCCAGAAATTCCAGAGATTTAGGTCTCTGATAACAGTGTGACCTTTTCCAAACCGTAACCCGAATCCCAATAGTGTCAAAAAATAAAATCTTACTATATTTGTCAGGGACATTTTCCCACAATTTCAGCCATTTTCCCATCTGTCTGCCATTTTTACCACATTTTCTACCGAAACCTGTCTGTTTCCTTCATTTACTAGAGTCGCCGGATTCCGATCCGACTTGCCGGAGTGGTACAGCTCCGACCATAGGTCAAAACCAGAAAGTGTAAAAGGCAAAAATCCTTGCCTTACTGTCATATGTCATCCCATAAAATTTGGGAAATTTTTATGGAAGTTTGATATCCTAAATCCCCTTTAGAATCAATATTTTAGGCAAAAATCATGAAATTTAGGGTTTTTATTTGAATTTCTATATTTAAAAATACAAAAAAAATTAGATTTTCCAGCTCCATTCTATTTTTAGGATTATTTTAGGTGTCCATGCCAAATTTGGTTTAATTCCAAGTTCATTTGCTCCATGTGTTAGTTTATCTTTAAATTCAGAAGCGAAAATCAGGTTAAATTCGATATTTTATGATATTTTCGCCATTTTAGGGTTTTTATCATGTACATAAGCATGTAGAATCATATTAGGGTTAATTTTAATCTCCTTTGAATTTCATATTTTTCAATTTTGCAAAATTTATTTCAGAAAACCCTGGTTTCAAGGCCATAGTCTTGTTATTGGGGGTATTTTGGTCATTTTGACCTAAATTTCGAAATTTCAATTTCTAATTCTCCCAAAATTTCATGCATATCATCATATTTCATCATATTATGTTTGATTTATTTCATTTGATTTTCAAATTTCCAAAATTTACAAAAATTCTTTCAGAAAACCCTGATTTCAAGGTCATCAGGGGTATTTTGGTCATTTTGACCCCAATTTCGAATTTTCAAGTTTATTTTCGAAATTTATTCATTATTCATCATGTTTATATCAAAGGGGGTATGATTTTGGGTTTATATCTGAATAATATCCGATAATTTTCCATATTTTCGGATAAATTCAGAAAAACCTACATTTTTGTGCTAACCTTGTTTTCTAGTTTTGCAGGAATATTCAAGAAGAAGATTTTATTTTCTTATTTTATTTCAATTCAATGTAACATCAAATGTAATAATTTGGAATAAGAGTTACATTTCTGCTTAGAATAGGGTTGCATTGCATATAGTTTAATTTATGCAAATTTTAATACGTGATGTATGATTCATGCATATTTGTTTCAAATTCACTATGGTTTACACGAATGGCACGTGCACAAGCTTTTATGGAGTTTATAAACTCGGTGGGATTCGTATTTATGGCCATAGTCAGAATACGAAGAAAACCAAGATTTATGATCTTCATATTAGCCACATTCAGCCTACACACTTAGGCTAACTTCAAAATGCACTGCATTTTTCAAAGTTTTAAAAGGATTTTCCAATTCCTCAATGAAATTCCCTTTTCAAATTCATATTCATTCATTCATATCATTCAAATTGCATTATTTTCAAACTCATTTTCCAATTTCAATTTCAGAAAATTCAATTTTCTCAAGAATTTCCAAGTCTTTCTCAGGATCTGATTTTCTCAAAATCCTAAGTTTTCAAATGACATTTCAAAGCATTTCCCAAGTTCAAATCAAGATTTTCCTATGTTTTCAAATTCTCAAATTTCAAAATCCCAAGTTTTCAGAAATCGATTTTCTCATATTTTCCAGTTTTCCTGAGAATTCATTTTCCATTTCAAAAGTCATTTTCCAATAAATTTCTTAGATTTTCTCAAGATTCTCAAATCCATTTTCTCATAAAAGCAATTCCAAGTTTCCAATCTCAAAACCAATTTTCTCAGTTTTTCAAGTTTTCCTGAGAAATCACTTTTCAATGCAAATTTCTGATTTCCAATGAAATTCAATGATTTTCCCAAAAACTCCAATTTCAAGCACTTTTCCAATCATTTTCCAAATGCATTTCAATTTTTCAAAGCAAACATCATAGTTTCTCAAACTTGCATTTTTTTTAAAAAAATTTCATAGCACAAGCCTGATTCTTTGTGCATTCTAGGAAAAATAGAGCATAATTTAGATATTTGAGTCAAGTTAAAGCACGTAATTGATCCTTGGTTCAATTACCCCTGGTAAAGGCGCCAGGAACGGTTGAACCTCGTACCGACAGGCGGATCCCATTCCATGGAATTTTCCCGCAAATTTTCAAAACGGAGGCGAGTAAATTTTCAAAACAATTTTTAAAACTTTGGTCGAGTTTGACTCGCGGAATTCGTTTCTCTCTCGCAAGGGAGGGGAAAAATTTTGCGATGATAACAGGTTTGGCGACCGAGATGGGACCTGTCCTCGCCTGATCAATTATGTGCTTTAACTTAGCCCAATTGTCAAAATTATGTTCTATGAAATGTCAGCTTTAATTTCTGATATCATGTGAACCTAGGAGCCTAGACTTGAACCCAGCTGACATGGATTGCATGTAGACTAGGCATGGTTTGGTAGGACCATATTGAGGAGAATTATGCATGCTCACATAGACTTAGGTCTGAAATACAACACTCCTCAATCTAGGACTTGTATGAAAACAATGTTTGCTTCTTCAAAAGTTTTCAAAATTCCATCTCTTTAGGATTTAGAGCCCTCTGTTTGCCTGCATGTGATCATATTTCAAAAACCACCCCACCTATGTCTACCCGGTCTTCACGTTGCTGGGCTCTCTTCCAGAACCATAGTTCGGGACAGAGCCTCACAACTGGGCCACTTATTTGGGCTAACGCCCCCCTGCCACGTACCAAGGGCCATAGTCCAACGTATATCGGCAGGCGCTCAAGGATGTTGGGAAAACACAAGCCTAGACCCGGAGATGAGTTTTATGCCACGTACATCGAGCCTCGGCTCGAGTATATCGGCATAGCATGATTGGACACAGTTGATCTAAGCCTAGAGTCAGGATTAGGGTCCTAAAGCTCTTTCAAAATCAATGCATTTAGAGTTGGCTTCCTAGGGATTGCTGTATGTGCATAATTGTTTGTAATTGTATATATGATATTCATTTTCGCCTTATTTTCTCATATTTTTTCCAAGTTTTCCAAAATACCAAACAATTTTCCAAAATACCTCATTTTTCATCTTTTATGAAATATCTCCTTTTTCTCAAAAACCCTGGACGATTTTTCTAAATTATCCACCTTTTCCTTCAAAACTCCAGGAAATTTTCCATTCTTTCATTCCTCTGGACTTCGAATTTCCAGCTTTCATTTTATCCTGCCTGCAATTTTCAAATTTCTTATATTTTTCCAAAGTCTAATTCCAGTCTTCTTGTCTTTCAGTCCAATGGCATCCAGTCAGCTCGATTATGTTTTTCCTGAGGGTCACATCTCCTACGAGGTGCGACAAAGTCTTCCTGAGCATCGATCTCTTAGCACCGAACCCTTCTTCCCCCGGTGGTACTATGTCTGGTTCAAAAATTTCTCTCGTATGTTTCCGGACCACTTGAGCGATTGTGGGTTGGAATTGGCATCTGCAGTGGGAAAGTTGACAGTCAACGGCAATATGATTCATGCACTGGCGGAGCGGTGGAATCCGCGCACTTGCACGTTCTGGTTCCCGTGGGGCGAGATGACAATACTGATGGATGAATTTTCAGAGATTATGGGACTGCCCGAGCCAGTCGATCAGCCTGGAGATCCATTAGAGCAGCAATTTCTGATCAATGTCAAGGGTCTGGACCCCAAAGATGTCGTAGCTCGCATGACAGGGGGCAAGTCTTTGCCACTGATTGAAGAAAACGAGAATGAGTACGTGAGCCTGATCGAGATCTACCGACAGCATGGAAAATTTGCAGAAGTCAACTCGCTGTCCAGAACAGCTCAAGAGAGAATTCAACATGCGATGGTTCTATGTACTGTGGGACTTGCTTTCTTTCCAGATGGACAAAATTAAGTGGATGTCAGAATAGTTCAGCTTTTGAGAAGATGAGGAAGTCGACAGACGTCTCTCGATAGCCATGGCTGCGCTTGCTTTTCTATACAGAGGACTGACCCGCTTCACACTTGGAGAGTCCATCTTAGTCGAGGGATGTACTTATGCTCTTCAATCTTGGTTCCTTCAGCATGTACCAACCAGAGCTAGTTCATTCAAATACAACGATAAGGAGCTCCTTCCAGTTGCGCGGTACCGATTCCTGATCGACTATCTGCAGGAAGAAGAAGTGGTGTGGGACTATTTTGATCGAGAATTATCGCCTCCCAGATACACCTATGCATATGGCAAGAGATTCAAGTTGCTTGGTCCATTTTTCTGTGCTTACTATCATCCGGAGCGGTGTGTTCGACAGTTTTCTCAGAGACAGAAGCACATAGAGATGCGGCTGCTATCTGGAGTCGTGCCAGAGTTCGACCTTACATCAGCACAATGGTCCGGAGCATACCATTCTGCCATATATGGCTGGGATTCTTTCATCATTCTCACTCTTTTCCTTGGTCCTCGTGTCTCTGTTGATCGTTAAGAGTGGTGACAGACTGTCTATATACTCCCTCTTTCTCAAGTCCACTATTGATGCAATCATATTTTTCCTTCAATAAAGAAAAAAAAATCCTTCAATTTTCATTCTATCATGGTTTGATAACCTCGCCTAGGTGACAAGGCATATTTGTAGTTGTTCGTTCTCCTTGTAAAGAATGACAACATAATTGTCGTGACTCCAGCGGCGACCCAATCCCTAGTAATGGGATGTTCTTTCAATTATCTATCAAATTCTCATCAAATATTTTTATTATATTCATTTCTATCTTGAATCTTCATCATCGAAATTTAATCATCCATTCTACAAAGAGCATCAGTATTCCCAAGTGGTTCAGATCAGATCAAGCAAGAAGACACCACTGTATCAGGGCATCAGTGATTTTAGAAGCAGGCAAGAAGAAATGGATTCTCCAAGATTTGCCAGAAGACAGAGTTTGAATGATAGCGATGGCATTGATCCTACTACATATCAGATGTTCAAGAAAATGATGATTAGGATGATGTCTGAGCAAGCTAAGGACAGTTTCAGAAAGGCTCCCATCAAGGAGAAGACATATGTCTCCTTCTCTCAGAGTATCACTGGTAAGAGCAACGAGCAATTCAGTGCATGTCTGCCCGATATTTTATTCTCGCCGATGTCCTCTATCATCGTGGATTCAGTTCTGAATATTCCAAATGCCTAGACGAAGATGAAGCCAAAGAAGTCACGCATGAGGTATACTAAGGCATTTGCGGTGGTCACGTCGGCTACCAAACTCTTATCAAGCAAATCATCTAGGCAGGATATTATTGGAAGACTATGCAACAAGATCACTACCATTTTGTGAAGAAGTGCGTTCAATGCCAGATGCATTCACCTTCCATTCATGCGCCAGCGACATATTTGCAATCTGTCGTCTCACCATGGCCATTTTCTATGTGGGCTTTTGATGTTGTTGGCCCCATTACTCCTTCTGCTTCAAATGGCCATAAATATTTTCTTGCTGCAACAGAATATTTTACTAAATGGGTAGAAGCAGTCACTCTACGCACAGTAGAAGGTCGACATGTGGTCTCATTCATCCATAGGAATATCCTATGTCGTTTCGGCATACCGCACAATATCGTGTCAGACAATGACAGTTATTTCAAGAATGAGAGAATGAAGACATTCTGCTCAAAAATCAGAATCCATCATAATTTCTTCGCTCTTTATTATCCTCAAGGGAATGGTCAAGCAGAGGCCACCAGTAAGATTCTTATTAGAATCTTGGAGCGAACTTTAAAAACAGTTCGTGACTGGCATGAGAAGATCCATGATGCATTATGGGCATACAGAACCACCATTTGTACTCCAACTAATGCTACTCCGTCAGAACTTGTCTACGGAACTGAAGTAGTATTGCCTCTACATGTTCAGAAACTTGCCTTGAAGTTCGCATCACTGCTGGAGTTATCGCTTGATCAATATCAACAACAACGGCTGGTACAACTTGATTTGCTCAATGAAAGAAGACTCAGAGCAGTAGAGCATGCTCAATCATATCGTCAGAAGATAGCCAGGCAATATGCAAAATTTGTCATTCAAAGGAAATTCTGAGTCAATGATCTAGTGATCAGATCAACGACCTATCTCAAGCACCGCCCGGGTGGCAAATGGTCATCGAATTGGGAAGGGCCCTATATTGTCGAGGAAGCATTACCTCACAATTCATATCTGCTCATCAATGCCGATGGTGTGGAATTATCAGACCCCATCAATGCTCAACATTTGAAAATTTTCTATACTTAAAACCTCTATTCCATCCTTTGTAATCCCTCAATATACTTTCTTCAACAATGGTCAAATTCTTCTTTCTCAGTTACACTGGGGCATTATTTTGAAAATTGTTTTCAAAACATCTTGTATGCAGGCAGGATCAAACAAATCTTTCATTTTGCATGCATGTGCATCCTTTTACATCATTTTACATCATTTTACATCATTTTGCATACATTTGCATTCATTTACATTTACATGCATTCATTTGCATCCATTTACATTCATTTGCATCAAATTCACTTCCCCTTCAGGTTAAGGGATAAACCTGAGTTTCCCTTTCAGGTTAAGGGATAAACCTGAATCATTTTCCATAATTCTTTAATTTCGACCTCCGGGTCATCCAATTTCCAATTTTCAAATTACCAAAATTCTCAATTTCGACCGCCAAGTCATCCAATTTCTATCCCCGTTCAGGATAAGGGGATAATCCTGAAACCGTTTATAGAAGCAATCCAAGTCTATATAATAGTCCTCGTTCTTCATTGAACTGATAGTGTTCCGAGTGAACTGATAGTCGTTCTTCATTGAACTGATAATATTCCAAGCGAACTGATAGTCGTTCTTCATCGAACTGATAGTGTTCCAAGCGAACTGATAGTCGTTCTTCATTGAACTGACAATATTCCAAGCAAACTGATAGTCGTTCTTCATTGAACGGATAGTGTTCCAAGTGAACTGATAGTCGTTCTTCATTGAACTGATAGAGTTCCAAATGAACCAATGTCGTTCGTAGGCTGAATACCTATCGAACCCATGTCGTTCATAGTAAACCAATGTCGTTCTCAAGTGAACCAATGTTGTTCGTAGGCTGAATACCTATCGAACCCGTGTTGTTCCTAGTGAACCAATGTCGTTCTTAATTGAACCAATGTTGTTCGTAGGCTGAATACCTATCGAACCCATGTCGTTCCTAGGGAACCAATGTCGTTCTCAATTGAACCAATGTTGTTTGTAGGCTGAATACCTATCGAACCCATGTTGTTCCTAGTGAACCAATGTCGTTCTTAATTGAACCAATGTCGTTCGTAGGCTGAATACCTATCGAACCCATGTCGTTCCTAGTGAACCAATGTCGTTCTTAATTAAACCAATGTTGTTCGTAGGCTGAATACCTATCGAACCCATGTCGTTCCTAGTGAACCAATGTCGTTCTCAATTGAACCAATGTCGTTCTTAGGCTGAATCCCTATTGAACCCAGGTCGAACCCCTGCGAAACCAATGCCGTTCTCAATAGAACCAATGTCGTTCTTAGGAGGAATCCCTATAGAACCCATGTCATTCTCAGTAAACCAATTCACAATTTTGACCTTTTTAGCCAATCAATTTCCAATTTCCAATTTCCAATTTCCAATTTCCAATTTCCAATTTCCAATTTCCAATTTCCAATTTCCAATTTCCAATTTCCAATTTCCAATTTCCAATTTCCAATTTCCAATTTCCAATTTCCAATTTCTAATTTCCAATTATCAATTTCCAATTTCCAATTTCCAATTTCAAAATTTTAAATTTTCCAAATTCCAATTTCATACCAATTCCAATCATTTCCTCTTGCGAGAGACCCTTTGTACAGGGAGAGTTCAAGGGAGCTCGTTCTTTTCGCATGCTATCCTTTGTTCACCTAGCCCCTTTTCAGGGAGAGTTTGAAGGGACTCGTGTCTATGTGAACCGTTTGCAAAACAAATTTCCAATTTCATACAAGGAACCCTTAATTCAGGGAGAGCTTCGACGGAAGCTCGCTTTCCTTGTGACCGCAATTTCAAACTAGGCCATTTCATCATGAAGGACCCTCTTTTCAGGGAGAGTGTGATGGACTCGTTCCTTCATGACCAATTCACCGACCTCATCATTACCGGCCCCCTTTCCATAAGAGAAGCCTAATGTTAGGAAGTTTTGACGAAAGCTTAATTTCTCTTCGAAAGTTCGTTTTGCAAACACCTCCTCTTCAGGGAAGAGAGGAGTAATTTCTATTTCCAATGTCTGAATCTTCTCCTTTGGGGAAAGGAGAAGAAAATTTTTGTCATGGATGTGTTACGTTGTGCTTCAAATACTCGCTTCCACAAAGGATTTCAAGAAAATCTTGTCAATTTGTCATTAAATATTTGTTGATTTCAAAATTTTTATTGCACAAAAACATTACCTCAGAATACCTTCAGTATTATCTCTGAAAGGTCAAAGCTTTCGTGAAAAAGGATTCAAAATTCAAATTCTTTCTATTAGCCGACCAAAAGGATGAAGAATAAATCCCCAATATGGCCAGCAAAGGAAATTCAATATTGTTGCAAAGCCATAAGTGATCGGTATTGATCGCAGTCAATGGCACATTTTTAAAGATCATTCTTGGAAAATAAAGCAGTCGAAATATCCTGGGTGATACAGAAAAATCCATTCAATCCCTACATCTCCTCAATCACCTAAAGCTGCAATTAAATATCTGCAAAAGGGATCTCTCAACTGTCGTCAAGATGAAGGCGAATTAGGCGAGTAGACCCCCGGGGCCAAAGAAGATTTGAATCATCTCCAAGATGACAGAGTTTGTGACGGATCCTTCCAGAGAAAGTTCAGAGCACCGTCAAGATGAAGGCGACTGCGATGAGCCTCCCGACAAACCCTAAAGGATATTTAATTTCTGCTATCATCAAGAGATTTCCAACCAAAGAGCCAATAACCGTCAATATAATCCCTGAGAGAAAAGAAGGATCGAAACATCTCTGAGATGAAGGAGTTTGTGACGTACCCTTCTAAAAAAAAAAGAGAGAGAGAGAAAAGTCAAGACATCTCCAAAATGAAGGATGATGTAATCTCCAAAAACCCAAGAGAGCTCTAATTCTGCCAAAAAAAAAAAAAGTAGGCAGAAAGATCGTCATGAGAAAGAATTCCAGGATATCAGACTGCCAAATCTGCCAAAGAATCCTCTTTAAATTTTGTGAAATTCTATTATCAATATTCTTTCACAAATTGCTTTCACAATATCAAGAATACTCTCTTTTCTGCTCATATCAGGAAAATTGATAGCTTCCTTGAAAGAAAGCCAATTGCAAGCAATTTGAATTCGAATCTTGATTTTACGAAGTTAAGTCCAATCGGAGATAATACTTCAGGTAGAAAAGAGGGAATACTTTCAAAACAATGTGCATCATTTTCAATTATTTTGAATCAACAACAATTTTCAACATTTTGACAATATTTTCTAGCTATCCTGGCGTGAAGCGAGAGCTTGAGGTTCATCTTTGGCACATCCTGACATCAGTTGTTATCCCTTTTAGGACTTGATAACGGGAGTTGTCAAGATTCCTTCCCTTCTTTGGTATAATCTGAGCGCACGGGCTCTCAGATTCGCACACTTCCCTGTGTCCCCACTGTCCAACCATAGACAGTCCAATTTCGGCTTGAGGTTAAGCCACCAATTTCAGCAAAAGGCAATTTCAAAAGTTATTTAGTCTCAGCAATGAGACGCCCAAAATCAATCCCTTTTCAAACTTTAGGGACCCCAATTTCCTTCTTTTTGCAAAACCCCTATCGGATTCATTGTGCGGAAATCCGAAGGTTCCATCATGGTTTCTTCCTTCGAGGATTCTATTCATTTTCTGCCCAATCAGGATAAGGGTACAAACCTGAGCCTCCTTTGATGAGGTATTTCATTTTCTGCCCAATCAGGATAAGGGTACAAACCTGAGCCTCCTTTGATGAGGTATTTCATTTTCTGCCCAATCAGGATAAGGGTACAAACCTGAGCCTCCTTTGATGAGGTATTTCATTTTCTGCCCAATCAGGATAAGGGCACAAACCTGAGCCTCCTTTGATGAGGTATTTCATTTTCTGCCCAATCAGGATAAGGGTATAAACCTGAGCCTCCTTTGATGAGGTATTTCATTTTCCGCCCAATCAGGATAAGGGTACAAACCTGAGCCTCCTTTGATGAGGTATTTCATTTTCCGCCCAATCAGGATAAGGGTACAAACCTGAGCCTCCTTTGATGAAGTATTTCATTTTCCGCCCAATCAGGATAAGGGTACAAACCTGAGCCTCCTTTGATGAGGTATTTCATTTTCCTCCCAATCAGGATAAGGGTACAAACCTGAGCCTCCTTTGATGAGGTATTTCATTCCCCGGTCAGGTTAAGGGTCAAACCTGAGCTTCGTTTCTACACGAGGTATTTCCCGTCCCATCCAGGTTAAGGGCAAAACCTGAATCTCACTTCTTTTGAAGTAAATTTTTTTTTTCTTCTTTATTCTCCATTTCATATCTACCATTTTCATCAGGGCTAATATCTTCATATCCAGTCGGATCCTTCTAACTGGGGCATTTTTATAGCCCAAATTTGGTGTGTTTTTCTTTGCCACTAAGCTCGTCTTCAAGCCGGCTTAGTAGCAAAGAGGGGCATCTATAAACACCCCAAATTTTCTACATCCATTCTCAAACAACCCCCCTCGTGCAGTGCCAACCTTGTTAGGTCAATGTAGGAGTCAAACCTCGAGTCAGTTTCAAAAAATCACCATTTTACCCATTTTCACTAGGAAAATTACCATTTTACCCCTAGGTCATCCCGGACCCCAGTCAGTCGGAGTCAACCAAGCTCATTGGTCAGTTCAAGACAGTTAGAATATCAGTCATCTCAAGCTCATCTGAGCTCACAATGAACAGACCATTTTCATTTCTGACCATTCCTGCCAAAATGGGATCATTTCTTCAAAAATGAGCTCATTTCTCACTTGAATCCAAACCAATTGTCTCCGAGTCTGTCATTCCCAGTCAGTCATGTTTCCCAGAGTCTAACTTGAGTTCACCAGAAGTTCAAACACTCCAGTTTCAGTACAAAACCATTTCCAAGTGTCTAGGAGCCCATTTTGGTCCATTTTAGCTCTTCTAGCTGAAATTGAGCCAAGTTTAGTCAGTTGAGCTAGTGTTTGAGCCTCGATTTTAGTTCACCTCAGTATTAATGACCTTTGTTTCAGCTCAAGTTCATAATTCACTTCACTCCAGTGATCATTCCGTACCATTTCTCTAAAAATGGCAGCTTTTCTTGAAAATTCAGTCGAAAAGGTCAGTTGAGTCAGTGCCTGGTCAGTTCATTTGAGTTCTGAAACTCTAAAACTCAGCTCAATCCAGCTCATTTCAGTTCAATCCAGCTCGAACCTCAATTTTCAGTGTCACTCTGATCCAGTAGAGTCCCGAAAACCATTTCTTGAGCTATTTTGCAAATTTTATCAATTTTAATGCTTTTTAAACTGGTACAGCTGCCAATCGGGGTCTAACATCTAAAATTCTCCATTCAGGGTCTGCATTTCGCATGTCATTTCTCATCATTTCATATCATTTCTTAGCATTTCATAACATTTCATCACATTTCATTTCATTTTCGAAGTCCAGAACTCCAGTTTTATAAATTTCAATCCAGATTGAGTTTTAAAAGTTTTCAGAAATCAATTTCAAACCTCGGGTTTCCAAAATTGACATTTTCACCCCGGGAGTCTAAATTTGGAAATATTTTCTCAAGAAAAATAATCTGGATTTCTTTCAAAATCAAATTTTCAAGTTTTACACTGGATTTGCTTCGCAATGAGCTATTGAACTTCAAAATCTGAGCTCGTTTCAAAAACTGCCAAAAATAACTCATTTTGTTGGAAGCATTTTCTCAAGAAAAACAATTTGGATTTCTTTCAAAGTTACATTTTCAAATTCTACATTGGATTTGCTTCGCAACGAGGTATTGAACTTTAAAATCGGAGCTCGTTTCAAAAACTGCCAAAAATAGCTCGTTTCGTCTGGAAATTTTCTAAAAAGACTATTTTACCCCTCAAATCGTCAAAATGAATTTCAAAATCAAAATTTGGACCCGCTCTGAGATGGCCCATTCATTTGCATTTTTATTTTATTAAAAGAAAAGATGCTTCTTTTTATTTGTTTATTGTTGTTTTTATTGATTTTTATTTATTTTTTTTATTTTTATTTTTATTTTTATTTTTTTTAGAGAGGAGGTGGGACCCACAAGGTGGTCACCCAAACCTCCAGCCCTCTCTCCTTTCCTTCCTTTCTTTTTTCTTTTCCCCTTTCTCTTTCCCTTTCTTCTTCCTTTCTTTCCTTTTCTTTTTCTTCTTTCTTTCCTTTCTTTTCTTCCCTTTCTTCTTTCCTTCTTCCCTTCCTTCCTCCCTTCCTTTCCCTCTTGCCCAGCCATTCACGTAAACCTCTTGGAGATTTCTTTTCATTAAACCTAGAAAGACCTAAGTATGGAAGGAATTAAAACCTAAGTTCTAAAACAAAAAGAAAAAAAGAAGGAAAAAAACCATACGGCTGCCCCCATCTTTCTAACCCATCTCCCTCTCTCTCTCTCTCTCTCTCTCTCTCTCTCTCTCTCTCTCTCTCTCTCTCTCTCTCTCTCTCTCTCCCTTTAGCTATCTTCTTCTCTCCTTGGCTGCTACAGCCACAGCAGCCTTCCAACCTCCAGCAGCACCTTAGCTTCAGCCACCACAGCAACCAAGCTTCCTCCTTCACCCCCCATCTTTCCCAGCCGGTGCTTCCTTGGCAGCTCCTTCGGATTTGAGCTATCAACATCAACCTCCATTGCTCCACCTTCACCACCTCCACAGCAGCATAGCAGCTCCAACATCTCCACCACAGCTTCAACACCCCCAGCACTTTGGAAGCCTTCTCTGCAATCGGTTCCAGCCACCTCCACAGCAGCCATCATCGAACTTCATCTTGCAACAGCCACCTCTTCCAAGAGCTCCTCTAGCCGGACCCCTACCCAACTTCAACCACCTTCACGCCCAATAGTTGGTCCAGCATATACAAGGAAGCATCCCTTTTCAGTTGGTGTCATCTTCCTTCAATTGATCCAAACTAACCCAAGGTAAGATATTCATTTTGTTTTTGTTTTTTTTATTATTATTATTTTCATTTGATTTCCTTGTTTCATGTTGTTGCTATTGAGGGAAAATGATCCGTCCAATCAATGGACCAGATCCTCCCTTCTCATAGCCATAAAAATAAATATGATTTGTGTCTCCTTGAATTTTTCATGTTTCATTCCATGTTTTAGATAAATTTTATGTTTTATGTATTGCATTTAGTCTCATTTCTCCGTTTCTTGTTATTTAGCTCAATTTAATTGATAGTTCATCATGTTTTATTTTAGATATCCACTTTAGCTATGATTTCATATAAAAATTTTCGTTCAAAAATCCTAACATTTTTGTGATAGTTACAATTATCTGTCTGTGATATCCTGCAAAAAATTGAAATCCATTTGAGCTTTACATCCCTATTAAACAAATCAAACCCTATATCGAGTTTTCTGTCTTTTTAAATTTCCAGTTTGCGCTTTAGCAGACAAGAACCTCCGGCACCACCCTCATGGGAAATCCAAATCGTCCTCCAAAAATCACAGTAGATTCATGATTGAATCTACTAATGATCTGGAAATTTTGAGGTTTTTCCAGTCAGTTTTGACCTCTGTAAAAAATCGGATTTCTCAGACCCTTGGGAAAATCTCGATTTTCTTTTGTCAGGATATAGACAGATCTTAATGCACCGACTCCTCCAAATCTGTAGTCCTTCTGCAAAAATGTTCAACATGAAAGTTGTTTCTAACATGATTTCCTGTCATTACACAAAATTTGGGAATTTTTTGATCTGTTTCATTATTTTTCCCGGATTTTCTCTTTCTGTCTAACAGATTCCAATGTCCAGAAATTCCAGAGATTTAGGTCTCTGATAACAGTGTGACCTTTTCCAAACCGTAACCCGAATCCCAATAGTGTCAAAAAATAAAATCTTACTATATTTGTCAGGGACATTTTCCCGCAATTTCAGCCATTTTCCCATCTGTCTGCCATTTTTACCACATTTTCTACCGAAACCTGTCTGTTTCCTTCATTTACTAGAGTCGCCGGATTCCGATCCGACTTGCCGGAGTGGTACAGCTCCGACCATAGGTCAAAACCAGAAAGTGTAAAAGGAAAAAATCCTTGCCTTACTGTCATATGTCATCCCATAAAATTTGGGAAATTTTTATGGAAGTTTGATATCCTAAATCCCCTTTAGAATCAATATTTTAGGCAAAAATCATGAAATTTAGGGTTTTTATTTGAATTTCCATATTTAAAAATACAAAAAAAATTAGATTTTCGAGCTCCATTCTATTTTTAGGGTTATTTTAGGTGTCCATGCCAAATTTGGTTTAATTCCAAGTTCATTTGCTCCATGTGTTAGTTTATCTTTAAATTCAGAAGCGAAAATCAGGTTAAATTCGATATTTTATGATATTTTCGCCATTTTAGGGTTTTTATCATGTACATAAGCATGTAGAATCATATTAGGGTTAATTTTAATCTCCTTTGCATTTCATATTTTTCAATTTTGCAAAATTTATTTCAGAAAACCCTGGTTTCAAGGCCATAGTCTTGTTATTGGGGGTATTTTGGTCATTTTGACCTAAATTTCGAAATTTCAATTTCTAATTCTCCCAAAATTTCATGCATATCATCATATTTCATCATATTATGTTTGATTTATTTCATTTGATTTTCAAATTTCCAAAATTTACAAAAATTCTTTCAGAAAACCCTGATTTCAAGGTCATCAGGGGTATTTTGGTCATTTTGACCCCAATTTCGAATTTTCAAGTTTATTTTCGAAATTTATTCATTATTCATCATGTTTATATCAAAGGGGGTATGATTTTGGGTTTATATCTGAATAATATTCGATAATTTCCCATATTTTCGGATAAATTCAGAAAAACCTACATTTTTGTGCTAACCTTGTTTTCTAGTTTTGCAGGAATATTCAAGAAGAAGATTTTATTTTCTTATTTTATTTCAATTCAATGTAACATCAAATGTAATAATTTGGAATAAGAGTTACATTTCTGCTTAGAATAGGGTTGCATTGCATATAGTTTAATTTATGCAAATTTTAATACGTGATGTATGATTCATGCATATTTGTTTCAAATTCACTATGGTTTACACGAATGGCACGTGCACAAGCTTTTATGGAGTTTATAAACTCGGTGGGATTCGTATTTATGGCCATAGTCAGAATACGAAGAAAACCAAGATTTATGATCTTCATATTAGCCACATTCAGCCTACACACTTAGGCTAACTTCAAAATGCACTGCATTTTTTAAAGTTTTAAAAGGATTTTCCAATTCCTCAATGAAATTCCCTTTTCAAATTCATATTCATTCATTCATATCATTCAAATTGCATTATTTTCAAACTCATTTTCCAATTTCAATTTCAGAAAATTCAATTTTCTCAAGAATTTCCAAGTCTTTCTCAGGATCTGATTTTCTCAAAATCCTAAGTTTTCAAATGACATTTCAAAGCATTTCCCAAGTTCAAATCAAGATTTTCCTATGTTTTCAAATTCTCAAATTTCAAAATCCCAAGTTTTCAGAAATCGATTTTCTCATATTTTCCAGTTTTCCTGAGAATTCATTTTCCATTTCAAAAGTCATTTTCCAATAAATTTCTTAGATTTTCTCAAGATTCTCAAATCCATTTTCTCATAAAAGCAATTCCAAGTTTCCAATCTCAAAACCAATTTTCTCAGTTTTTCAAGTTTTCCTGAGAAATCACTTTTCAATGCAAATTTCTGATTTCCAATGAAATTCAATGATTTTCCCAAAAACTCCAATTTCAAGCACTTTTCCAATCATTTTCCAAATGCATTTCAATTTTTCAAAGCAAACATCATAGTTTCTCAAACTTGCATTTTTTAAAAAAAAAATTCATAGCACAAGCCTGATTCTTTGTGCATTCTAGGAAAAATAGAGCATAATTTAGATATTTGAGTCAAGTTAAAGCACGTAATTGATCCTTGGTTCAATTACCCCTGGTAAAGGCGCCAGGAACGGTTGAACCTCGTACCGACAGGCGGATCCCATTCCATGGAATTTTCCCGCAAATTTTCAAAACGGAGGCGAGTAAATTTTCAAAACAATTTTCAAAACTTTGGTCGAGTTTGACTCGCGGAATTCGTTTCTCTCTCGCAAGGGAGGGGAAAAATTTTGCGATGATAACAACGAGCCATTCAAAACCATTTTTTGGTATTTTTGTAATTTTACTTTGGAAATTGGACAACAAGGCTCAGATTTGGATTTGAAACACTGAGTTCGGCTCCGAAATCGATTTTGAATGAAATTTGATCCAGAAAATCCGAAGAATGACTGAAATTTAGCTTCGAAATCGCTTTGATTTTCTCAGAAGATGGAACCAGGGGCAAAAAGGTCATTTTTGCAAATCTGTGAAAATTTTGGGGTGTTCACAGTAATGAAAGGGCTAGGTACTATAAATTTATAAGGTGATAAGATGGAAGTGGTTGCTGCAGATCTGAAAGCTTTTGCAACAAGTGTCACTATAGATGAATAAATACGAAGGTGGACGAATAGTGTAATCTACAAATGGATATATAGATTAAAATGCAAATCTGTCATTTTTTTTTATATATGTATTCTAGAGAGCCCATGTTTATGAAAGAAAAACAATTCCTCCCCAAGATTTCTATATATTTTAAGAGCTCACTAAACCAAACAGGAGATACCTAAACAGCTAATTTAGTTAGCTCTCATAACAGAAATATGATGCTCCATCAAGACCCGTTGATGATAACAACTCCAGGGTATATCCTCTTCCTTATCCCAAAAGCATCGGGAAGGATAATAGATGTTGCGGCTAAACATTGATGTCAAATATACAAATGATAGTGATTTACAGCTTGCTGTGGGTGAGAACATATACGAGTGACTGTGCAATATGAGCTGGAGATTTTTATAGGAGGAATAATTCATAATAAGAATCATGAGGCAATGTATGTAACTAAACTAGTATACAACATTTTAACCAAAATGCAGGTTTTTAGCTAACAGGTAGTGGATAATATTAACTGACCTTGATATGCTGTGCATGGTTAATTAACTAACTAACATCAAGTAAATGATATCGGGAACGATGTACTGACACCATGCCACGACATGACATATTTCACCAATGACCATGGTATAATGTATGCTAATTAATATGAAATGCAGGTACTCCCAATGTAATGATGTAAGTGCGAGGGCACTGTTATCTGGCACTATTTCGTGCTCCTTTCACACTTGCCGACTCCTCTGATTCATGGAACAGAACTCATGTCATCATGACCTCGGGGGAATTTCCCTTATAAGCCTTGAAGGATTGATCACACTTCAGTGATTAGAGAACCCAGAGCATGGATGCTATTCTTGAAGCACCAGGTTATGCCTTTTGTAGCAAAGCATAGAAGATGTCTCTGTAACCTGCGATGATCTTATTGGCAATGATATTCTGATTACACAATTGACAAAACCGTAATCCCATTCCAGAACCTTTGTACCTTTTATATCTTGATCCTGGAATTGATATTTGACAAATGATGAAGACAGATGTTATGGTGTAGGGAGCATAAGGGACCTATTGCAGTAAGATATGCAATGCGCGGGTATTGCAAAGATGATGAAGCTACAGTCATTCGACAATGGGATGAGAATGCTAAAATGCACAATGAAGCATAAACCAACATTTGTAGGAGAAAAATGTGATGAGGACGTAAAGCAGATAAACAGACAGATGACAAATAGCCAATCTACAAATAATAAAAAAAATACGAGCAAAACTTTAATCAAAATGGAAATACAGTCTGTGCAAAATATAAAGTGATTAGTGGAATCTAGTATGGGAAACGAGATATACTGGATAATGGATAAATGAAAATGAAAGCAGCACAAATCTGTTTATTCAGAGAACCTAGATCAAATGCCAGATTTCTCAGCGACTCTGGTCTGAGTTTCCGATTGCTAGCTGCTGTGATATGGTGCTGGTACACGATGATGTTTATATAATGGAACAAGGTCCCAAAGATCGCAAGATACAGATGAATGCAGAAAATGAAATCGAGATGACGCTTTCAAACAAGATCAAAACAAAGTGATGATAAGGGTAATCAAAGCGAGAAATTAAACAGAACTGGGTAATCACTAAAAAAAAAATCCGACAATCAAAAAAACGCAATCTAATCATCAAAGAAAATTTGAGATGAGGGAAAATTGAAACAAAGTATGATATGAATTGAAATGGCCAAAGACACAGTGGTTCACCCCTCAATGAGGAAATGTGACCAAATCATAGGAAGAATCTGAGATCCTTTGAAAACTTCTGCTAAGCGAACCCGCTCGGACTGGATGTCATTGCAGAAGCCATTTCTAAACTAAAACGAAACTGGAAGTAGCCGACGAGACTATATAGAAGCAAGAAGGGAAAGAACGACATACTGAAAAATGAAAGTACAGATAATAATGTAATGATTTTAGAGGATATTAGAAATTGAAATCAAGCGGATGCGCAAAATGTTAGAATTATTTATTCTGTTTATTGTTGCACAAGGTGGGTCAATATTGCCATAGGCAATCCGACAGCACCCATAGTGCGCAAAAGGGAATTAAAACAGAGAAAAACCTATGAGGAAAATAAATAAAAAAAGCAAATGAGAGAGGGGAGACTTACCGGGTGATCTAGTGTTGTGAGAAAGAAGTTTTCTTCCTCTTCCTTCTTCAAGCGAGCTTTTACAAAGGGGAAGAGCCTCGAAGGGTGCTGAAGGGGAATTGCTCGATGAAAAGAGATATCGATCGAAAGACCGAATGAAGTTGATGGATGCGAGAGGTAGAGGGTCCTTCTAGGAAGAAAAGTTGATGATGCTGGAGGATAATGGCTGCCTAAAGATGGATTTAATGGACTTTCGCAGAAAACTCGATCGATAATGGGTGAATGAGTGCTCCAGCAGAAAAAGACCGATGGTCGAAGCAGAGAGAGTCCCCCTTCTTAAGGAGAGGATGGAAGTTTTCTGAAGGGGAATTCGTTCCGGATTGATGGAGGAGAATGAAGAGGCTGTTTGAGATCAGCGATGGAGAGAGGAGAGAGAAACGCGCGGGAAGGATTCGTTGAAATTTTTCACTTTTTTCATAAAGGTGGTCCTCTTTTAGAAAAAATTTAAAAAAAAAATGGTTTAAGATGAGGTTTTCGGCAAAATGGCTTCAAAAGGCTTGAAAATCATTCGTTTTTCTTTTAGTTTTTCCAATTTTTTTTTGTTTTTTTTATCTTATTTTTCCATTTTTTTGCATTTTTTAGAATAAAGTTCTAAAAGTTTTACGAGAAGACAAAAACTAATTTTTTTGTGTTTTTACAAAAATATTTACAAAAGGGAATTTTTCTGAGAATTAAAAGTTATTTTGAGAAAATTTCTTCAGAAAATGGGTTTATATCCAGATTTTTTGAAAATATTTGAAGTTTACAACCTCAAACTGGAAAATATAAGGTCGTGGATCCAAAAGGATGCCGAATGAGCTGCCTGAGTCATTCAAAACCATTTTGGGTATTTTTGTAATTTTAATTTGAAAATTGGACAACGAGGCTCAGATTTGGGTTTAAAACACTCGGTTCGGATCTGGAATTGAATTTGAATACGTCAATATGAAATTCAACTCAAAAAATCTGAATAATGACTGAAATTTAGCTTTGGTTTTCTCAGAAAATGGAACCAGGGGCAAAAAGGTCATTTTTACAAATCTTTGAAAAAAAATTGGGGTGTTCACAGATGCTTAACATACACCTTCTTGTTACGATCATATTTTCTATATAAGGAGCACCACTCCTGTGGCCCTTGTGGGCATCTTCAGCCTATCCAAGGGTGTTTATTCAACTCGTACCTGATCATGCATATATTTTACATTTTATTCATATTATTTTATGCATAATCCAGTGAAAAATTGCATTAAAAACTCATTCTGATCAGTGTTTTTGAGAAATTGCTTTAAATTAAAAATAAAGGCAAAATCACATATTTCAAGCTCTCCCCTATGTTTTTCAGAGTTTTTGTTAGTTTAGAATTTTCTAATGTATAGTCTAGCTAGATTAGGAGTGTATTGAATATTTTTAATTTGTTTAGAATTGTATTTTTTTTAAAACATGTTTTTCTAGAGGTACTATTTTGAAAATTCTAAAAATTAATTGGGCCTTTTAGAAAATATGTTTTCTAACCTAATTTTTAGTATAAATAGGAGTGTTTCAGCCATATGGGACGTTTTTGCCTTCAAAGAAAATGCAGGTCTCTTTTCCCTCTTCTCTTCTCTTCCTCCTCCTCGTTCCCAATCGGTTCTCCCTCGATCTCTTCCTTTCTCCCCCAGTTTCGTCTTGCTTTTAACGTTTCTCTGGCCCCGATTCTTCTTACCCCCACTCGATGGAGGCAAATGCAACTCGAAGGTAAAACCACTTTTTTTTTTCTCAACTCCTCCATCGAAAATGGATCGAAAGGTACATTTTTTTTCTGTCTCTCCGTAGTTTCGTAGTTTTAGTTTCTGCATGTAGTTCATCATATCATTGCATGAGTTCATCATATCATTGCATATAGATTATATTAGTTTTAGTTTTAGTTTTAGTTTTAGTTTTAGTTTTAGTTTTATTACATGAAAATCTAAAAAGAAAAGAAAAAAAAATTATGAAATAGTTTAGTTTAGCTATTTTTCTTGATTTGCGTGTTGAGTTAGATAGTCATATTATTTTATATAGTTAGTTCTTAAATTTAATTCATGTCAAGTGTTGTCTTTTATCAAAATTAGTTAGTTGCTTTCATTAAACATAAATTAGTTAATTAAAATTTAGATTAGATTTAATACATGTTAGTCAATTAGAGTTTTTTTTAGTAATTTTAATTCTTCTTGATTTTTGGTCCTTAGATCTAACGTTTCCAATTATATTTATTAACAAGTTAGTTTTTTTTATTGAGCGGATCACGTTCTTGGTAGTTTTCATCATGATTAAAATAGTTTTATTAATTGTAATTGTCGTTGGTTGGTGCATAGTAGATTAATCGATAGTTAAAATAGATTAGAGTAATTAGTTTTTTTTATTCAGCCAATTATTTCCTGTTCTTTATTAATTAGTTATGTTATTTTAACTCCAACATGTTATTTCCTGTATTTTGTTTAGAAAATATTGTTATTCATTGGATTATCGTTTTTCTTAATTAGAAATAAATTTAGCTGATTTTTGTTTTTTCTCCATTATCATTTTAGTATAGTGGATATGAATGCTTTGAACGTCACCGAGGACATGGCATTGGATAGAAATGATTGGAGGAGAAGGATTCATGTGGAAGACCGAGAATGATTTTCTTTTTTGGTTCATATCGCCGACCCCAATTGTTTTGGGATGAATGCATAGTTGTTGTTTGTATCATTTTAGTAGAGTGTAGAATACTTTGTTAATCACGTTTTGATGTAGCTTAGAGAAGTGCTTAATCAATTTAGTGAGTTTAGATCAGATTCAAGTCACGTTATTTACTTTAGATTTTTTTTGTTCATTTATCATGCATATTTAGGTAAATGAATAGATAGTCGATTTTTGCTTCTATTGTTTTATTTGATTATTGAATAGCTTAAGTTAGTTATTATATTATTTCCAGTTTTATTGATTCTGAAAATCCATTCAGCCTATAGTCTTTGTTAGATTCGTTTAGTTTGTTTTTAGTTTTTGTCTCTTAGTCAATTTGTTACATTTGTTAGTTGTTTAGTTTTGCTATTTTGTCATTTAGTGTTTTAGTTTGTTACAGGTTACTTCATATTTGTTACATGTAGTTAGTTTGTTATTAGTAGTTATATTCTTATTTTTGTAATTTTTTTTTGAACTAACATTAGATTTTTGTTTAGTTTTTTTGTGTTTTATTCTCATTTTGTATTTTTTTTTTTTGCAGGAAAGCGGTTGATCGTGTGGTGAGCCCTCAAACAAACCCCTAAAGAGCCCTCTGAGATCCATAAAAGGTCCCCTCAAAAGACCCTTCAAAGAGCTCCTTAAAGGGTCCCGAAAAATTCAAATAGACAAGAAAGAGCATAAATCAAAGACATCAAAGGGACTAGAAGCTCAAGCATTAAAGACCCTTTTTCTCTTTTCTTTATAGCATAGGATTTATTTTATTTATTTGATTCATTGGGTTTGTAATAAGGCCACTTAATTATTTTTATTTGTTTAAGCTTTCCGCAGAGGGCCGCACTCTTAGTTAATTAATTAATTAATTCTTTTATTTTTCAAGGCAATAAAGAGTAGATTAGTTTTCTGTGGAATACAAAGTGTCTCTCCCGTTCTCTGAGATCGACCCAGACTCTACCACTCGTGAGAGCTGGTTTTTAGTATTTGGTGTCTGGCTTGCATAAATCGTTTTCATCAAAAACATCTTTTAAAAATCTATTTCATAAAACTTACACTAGTACCCTATGTCTTTTAACCCTTGGAAAATACCAAGACACTTGCTCCAGAGTTCAGGGCCCTTCATCAAGGTATCCATCTCTCCAAAACCTAGAATACGAGAACCTTATCACTTTCTCAAGTCAACGTAGTACACTACTAAGCATATTGCAGCAACTCCACCTCCGCCTCGAGTATCAGAGTCCAATGTCCCCTAATCCCTGTAGCTAGGGATGCTCCACAATTGACCAACTAGCGTTACATGTTTTGCCACAAGGTTGGTGCTAATGCTTGCTCACATTTGACAAGCTCGCTCCAGCCACATACTTTGGCGAGCACAAATCAATCCTTTAGTGTAGCTTATTCTTAATTAATTTTTATGCATAATATTGCACCCTCTCAGTACCTCAGACCAATGCCCACACAAGTAACACTCAACTGACATTGTTCTTATGTCATGCGTTCAATCATATATTGCACAATCTTATAATATAATAACTAAAATCTCATATATAAGTACTATAACACGTATTGCAACACTTGCAAATACGAGCACAGACAAAGTCGTGCTTATGCAAATCACATAGTGCCACACTTACACTACTCACAAATCAGTACTCCTTTTACCAGGAATACTGAAAAGAAAAACTTGCAAAAACTTATGCATCATACCATGCATGCATGCTCACGTACCCATGCATTTCAACTCAAATTGGGTCCTCATTAGACCATCCTACATAATTTCATGCAATAACCCAAAAATATCATAAACATAAGCCTCTTAGTCTATTCTCAGGGTGATTCACTTGAATCCAAGGCTTAACAACCCAAACCTGAATTCAAAATACCAATAAAACCCATTTGGGGAACTAAGGAGTCGACTCTAAAAGTTCAGGAGTCGACTCTCTTAAATCAGAGGTCGGCAGTTACAAGGTTTGTGAAGGAGCAAAAGGTGGTGAGAGAGAAGAGAAAATTTTATGTGTAATCTATTACAAAATTAACCGTAATAGAGCCCTTATATAGGTTAAAACACCCTCAATCGATGGGAGCTGAGCTATCCTTCTTTAATGACAACTGACCCACTGAAATTTCCTATTTGCCCTTCATAACTTTTCTACACCCATGTTGCCTTTTTTTGTAAATCTAATTTCAAGCCATTACCTATAAAACCAAAAATCTATTTCAAAAATTCCTTATTTGTCCCTAGGACAAAATAACCTAACACTTTATTAGGAATACAGGGCATGTCCAATGCTCAAAAATCTCATCATCTTTATCAAAAATAATGATTATGCCCCCGAATCCAAATAAAGTTGATCCAAACCCAAATTTGACCGGTTTGAGACCCAAATCTGTGAGAAATGAATATTTATCGATAATAAAACATTTATAACTTAAATTTATCATTTATAAAATCTGAAAAACTTGAGAAGTTACAGGAGGAACCTCAGCAAAGGGAAGAGGCCAAAGTTGAGGTGGAGCAGAGGGTGGAGAGGGAGGATAATCGAGTGGATGTAGATGATGACAGTGATAAGAGGGTGAAGAAGCAGGAGGAGGAAGATCATCTGATGGAGGAGGAATTACATGCTCCCATGAAGAGGTCACCGTGGGTCAAAAGGTCCAGTGCCCAGACTAGGGCTCGTGAATATGTACTTTCTAAATCTGGATGTGTATGCAATAATGAATCAATTATTTATTGATGTGTGTA
The DNA here is from genome assembly GCF_984573655.1 of Nuphar pumila. Lineage (NCBI taxonomy): Eukaryota > Viridiplantae > Streptophyta > Magnoliopsida > Nymphaeales > Nymphaeaceae > Nuphar > Nuphar pumila. The sequence continues at coordinate 135,328,175 of NC_143254.1, read as the reverse complement.
GTTGTAACCAGTATATTATAATTAATCAATTTTAATGTTGATTCAATGGTTAAATTATAATATGTGAGTGTGTATAAAGCATGTTATATATTGCAATTCATAATCATTTATTCAATGATTTAGGTGTGCAATAGTGGATCAATGTTATCATCGCAAATTTTTTTTTCTCCCTTGCGAGAAAGAAACGAATTTCGCGAGTCAAACTCGACCAAAGTTTTGAAAATGATTTTGAAAATTTACTCGCCTCCGTTTTTAAAATTTGCGGGAAAATTCCGTGGAATGGGATCCGCCTGTCGGTACGAGGTTCAACCGTTCCTGGTGCCTTTACCAGGGGTAATTGAACCAAGGATCAATTACGTGCTTTAACTCGACTCAAATATCTAAATTATGCTCTATTTTTCCTAGAATGCACAAAGAATCAGGCTTGTGCTATGAAATTTTGAAAATAATGCAAGTTTGAGAAACATGATGTTTGCTTTGGAAAATTGAAATATGCTGGAAAAAATGATTGGAAAAGTACTTGAAATTGGGATTCTTGGGAAAATCATTGAAGTTCATTGAAAATCAGAAATTTGCATTGGAAAGTGATTTCTCAGGAAAGCTTAAAAATCTGAGAAAATTGGTTTTGAGATTGGAAACTTGGAATTGATTTTATGAGAAAATGAATTTGAGAAATGCTGGGAAAATCAAGAAATTCATTGGAAAAGGATTTCTAAAAAGGAGAATGAATTCTCAGGAAAACTGGGTTCTCAGGAAAATAGGAAATCTGAGAAAATCGATTTTTGAAAACTTGGGATTTTGAAATTTGAGAATTTTAAAACATTGGAAAATCTTGGTTTGAACTTGGGAAATGCATTGAAATCTCTTTTGAAAACTCAGGATTTTGAGAAAATTAGATCCTCAGAAAGACTTGGAAATTCTTGAGAAAGCTGAATTTTCTGAAATTGAAAAATGAATTTGAGAATAATGCAATTTGAATGATATGAATGAATGAATATGAATTTGAAAAGGGAATTTCATTGAGGAATTGGGAAATCCTTTTAAAACTTTAAAAAATGCAGTGCATTTTGAAGTTAGCCTAAGTGTGTAGGCTGAATGTGGCTAATACGAAAATCATAAATCTTGGTTTTCTTCGTATTCTGACTATGGTCATAAATATGAATCCCACCGAGTTTATAAACTCCATAAAAGCTTGTGCACGTGCCATTCGTGTAAATCATAGTGAATTTGAAAAAATGTGCATGAATCATAGATCACATATTAAAATTTTGCAGAAATTAAACTATATGCAATGCAACCCTATTCTAAGCAGAAATGTAACTCTTATTCCAAATATTACATTGATTTTTACATTGAATTGAAATAAAAGAAATAAAATGGCTAAGTCTTCTTCTTGAATATTCCTGCAAAACTGGAAAATAAAGTTAGCAGAAAAATGTAGGTTTTTCTGAATTTATCGGAAAATATGAAAAATTATCAGATATTATTCAGATATAAACCCAGATCCATACCCCCTTTAATATAAACATGATAAATAATGAATAAATTTCAAAAATAAACTTGAAAATTCGAATTTGGGGTCAAAATGACCAAAATACCCCTGATGACCTTGAAATCAGGGTTTTCTGAAAGAATTTTTGTAAATTTTGGAATTTTGAAAATCAAATGAAATAAATCAAACATAATATGATAAGATATGATGATATGCATGAAATTTTGGAGAATTAGAAATTGAAATTTCGAAATTTAGGTCAAAATGACCAAAATACCCCTGATAACAAGACTATGGCCTTGAAACCAGGGTTTTCTGAAATAAATTTTGCAAAATTGAAAAATATGAAATTCAAATGACATTAAAATTAACCCTAATATGATTCTACATGCTTATGTACATGATAAAAACCCTAAATTGGCGAAAATATCATAAATATCAAATTTAACCTGATTTTCGCCTGATTTTCGCTTCTGAATTTAAAGATAAACTAACACATGGAGCAAATGAACTTGGAATTAAGCCAAATTTGGCATGGACACCTAAAATAACACTAGAAACATAATGGAGCTCGAAAATCAAATTTTTTTGTATCTTTAAATATGGAAATTCAAATAAAAATCCTAATTTTCATGATTTTTGCCTAAAATGTTGATTCTAAAGGAGATTTAGGATATCAAACTTCCATAAAAATTTCTCAAATTTTATGGGGTGACAGAGAACAGTAGTGAAAGAATTTTTTCTTTTTACACTTTCTGCTTTTGACCTATGGTCGGAGCTGTACTACTCCGGCAAGTCGGATCGAAATCCGGCGACTCTAGTAAATGAGTGAAACAGACAGGTTTCGGTAGAAAATGTGGGAAAAATGGCAGACAGATGGGAAAATGGCTGAAATTATGGTAAAATGTCCCTGACAAACATAGAAAGATTTGATCTTTTGACACTATTAGGATTCGGGTTACGGTTTGGAAAAGGCCACACTGTTATCAGAGACCTAAATCTCTGGAATTCCTGGACATTGGATCTGTTAGACAGAAAGGGAAAATCCAAGAAAAATAATAAAACAGATTCAAAAATTCCCAAATTTCGGGAAATGACAGGAAATTATGTTAGAAACAACTTTTATATTGAACGTTTTTGCAGACGGGCTACATATTGGGTGGACTTGATGAATTAGGGTCTGTCTATACCCAGACAAAAGAAAATCGATATTTTCCCAGAGGTCTGAGAAATCCGATTTTTTACAGAGGTCAAAACTGTCAGAAAAATCCTCAAAATTTCCAGATCATAAGTAGATTTAATTGTAAATCCAATGTGATTTTTTGAGAACAATCCGGATCTCCCACGAGGGTGGTGTCGGAGGTTCTTGTCTGCTAAAGCGCAAACTGGAAATTTAAAAGGACAGAAAACCCGACATACGGTTTGATTTGTTTAATAGGGATGTAAAGCTCAAATGGATTTCAATTTTTTTGCAGGATATCACAGACAGATAATTGTAACTATCACAAAAATTTTAGGATTTTTGAACGAAAAGTTTTATATAAAATCATAGCTAAAGTGGATATCTAAAATAAAACATGATGAACTATCAATTAAATTGAGCTAAATAACAAGAAACGGAGAAATGAGACTAAATGCAATACATAAAACATAAAATTTATCTAAAACATGGAATGAAACATGAAAAATTCAGGGAGACATAAATCATATTTATTTTTATGGCTATGAGAAGGGAGGATCTGGTCCATTGATTGGACGGATCATTTTCCCTCAATAGCAACACCATGAAACAAGGAAAACAAATGAAAATAATAATAAAAAAAAACAAAAAACAAAATGAATATCTTACCTTGGGTTAGTTTGGATCAATTGAAGGAAGATGACACCAACTGAAAAGGGATGCTTCCTTGTATATGCTGGACCAGCTATTGGGCGTGAAGGTGGTTGAAGTTGGGTATGGGTCCGGCTAGAGGAGCTCTTGGAAGAGGTGGTTGTTGCAAGATGGAGTTCGATGATGGCTGCTGTGGAGGTGGCTGGAACCGATTGTAGAGAAGGCTTCCAAAGTGCTGGGGGTGTTGAAGCTGTGGTGGAGATGTTGGAGCTGCTATGCTGCTGTGGAGGTGGTGAAGGTGGAGCAATGGAGGTTGCTGTTGATAGCTTGAATCCGAAGGAGCTGCCAAGGAAGCACCGGCTGGGAAAGATGGGGGTGAAGGAGGAAGCTTGGTTGCTGTGGTGGCTGAAGCTAAGGTGCTGCTGGAGGTTGGAAGGCTGTTGTGGCTGTAGCAGCCAAGGAGAGAAGAAGATAGCTAAAGTGAGAGAGAGAGAGAGAAAAAGAGAGAGAGGTGCGTTAAGGGGAAAATGGGCCAGCCTTAGCCTTTTGCTCCTTTTCTTTTCTTTTTTTTTAGAACTTCTTCACTTAGGTCTTAATTCATTTTCAACTTAGGGTTTAATGAAAAGGGAATGAGAGGGAAAGAAGGGTTTACGTGAGATGGGTTGGAGAATAGGGAAAGGAAGGAAGGGAAGAAGGAAAGAAAGGAAGAAAAGAAGAAAAGGAAGGAAGAAGGAAAAGAAGAAAGGAAAGAAAAGAAAGAAGAAGAAGGAAAGGAAGGGAAGAAAGAAAAAGGAAGGAAGAAGGAAATGGGGCTGGAGGTTTGGGTGACCACCTTGTGGGTCCCACCTCCTCTCTAAAATAAAATAAATAAAAAATAAAAATAAAAATCAATAAAAACAAAACAAACAAATAAAAAGAAACATTTTTTTAATAAAGTAGAAATGTAAATGAATGGGCCATCTAAGAGCGGGTCCAAATTCTACTTTTGAAATTTATTTTGACGATTAGAGGGGTAAAATAGCCTTTTCAGAAAATTTCCACGCGAAACGAGCTATTTTTGGCAGATTTTAAAACGATCTTGGATTTTGAAGTTCAATACCCCGTTGCGAAGCAAATCCAGTGTAGAATTTAAAAATGTAATTTTGAAAGAAATCCAGATTGTTTTTCTAGAGAAAATGCTTTCAAACCTATTTTTAGACAAAACAAGCTATTTTTGGCAGTTTTTTTTTTGAAACGAGCTCGGATTTTGAAGTTTAATAGCTTGTTGCGAAGAAAATCCAATCTAGAATTTAAAAATGTAATTATGAAAGAAATCCAGATTGTTTTTCTCGAGAAAATGTTTTCAAAACGAAACGAGCTATTTTTGGCAGTTTTTGAAACGAGCTCGGATTTTGAAGTTCAATAGCTCGTTGCGAGGCAAATCCAGTATAGAATTTGAAAATTTGATTTTAAAAGAAATCCAGATTGTTTTTCTCGAGAAAATATTTCCAAACGAAATGAGTTATTTTTGGCAGTTTTTGAAACGAGCTCAGATTTTGAAGTTTAATAGCTCGTTGCGAAGCAAATCCAGTATAGAATTTGAAAATTTGATTTTAAAAGAAATCCAGATTGTTTTTCTCGAGAAAATATTTCCAAATTTAGACTCCCGGGGGTAAAAATGTCAATTTTGGAAACCCATGGTTTGAAATTGATTTCTGAAAGTTTTTAAAACTCGATCTGGATTGAAATTTATAAAACTGGAGTTCTGGACTTCAAAAATGGAATGAAATGTGATGAAATGTTATGAAATGCTGAGAAATGATATGAAATGATGAGAAATGACATGAAATGCTGTGCGAAATGCTAACTCTGAATGAAGAATTTTGGATGTCAGACCCCGATTGACACTTGTATCATTTCAAAAAGTGTTAAAATTGACAAAATTTGCAAAAATGGTTGAAGAAATGATTTTCGAGCTCTGCCAAGCTAGAGTGACACTAGAAATTAGGGGTTGAGCTGGATTAAACTGAAATGAACTGAATTGAGTTGGGTTTTAGAGTTTTAGAACTCAAATGAACAGACCAGGCACTGACTCAACTGACCTTTCCGACTGAATTTTCAAGAAAAGCTGCCATTTTTATAAAATGGTACGGAATGATCACTAGAGTGAAGTGATTACGAACCTAAACTGGGTTTGAGTTAGAACAAAGGTCAGTAATACTGATATAAACTAAAATCAAAGCTTGAACACTAGCTCAATTGACTGAACTCGGCTCAATTTCAGCTGAAAGAGCTAAAATGGACTAAAATGGGCTCCTAGACACTTGGAAATGGTTTTGAACTGAAACTGGAGCACTTGAACTCCTGGTGAGCTCAAGTTAGACTCTGGGGAACATGACTGACTGGGAATGACTGACTTGGAGACAATTGGCTTGGATTCGAGTGAGAAATGAGCTCATTTTTGAAGAAATGATCCCATTTTGGCAGGAATGGTCAGAAATGAAAATGGTCTGTTCATTGTGAGCTCAGATGAGCTTGAGATGACTGATATTTTAACTGTCCTGAACTGACCAATGAGCTTGGTTGACTCCGACTGACTGAGGTCTGGGATGACCTAGGGGTAAAATGGTAATTTTCCTAATGAAAATGGGTAAAATGGTGATTTTCTGAAACTGACTCGGGGTTTGACTCCTACATTGACCTAACAGGGTTGGCACTGCCTGAGGAGGATTGTTTGAGAATGGTTGGCACTGCCTTGATGAAAATGGTAGATATGAAATGAAGAATGAAGAAGAGAAATTTACTTCAAAGAAGTGAGATTTAGGTTTTTTTCCCTTAACCTGGATGGGACATGAAATACCTCATGTAGAAACGAAGCTCAGGTTTAACCCTTAACCTGACCGGGAAATGAAATACCTCATCAAAATGAGGCTCAGGTTTGTACCCTTATCCTGATTGGGCGGAAAATGAAATACCTCATCAATGGAGGCTCAGGTTTGTACCCTTATCCTGATTGGGCGGAAAATGAAATACCTCATCAATGGAGGCTCAGGTTTGTACCCTTATCCTGATTGGGCAGAAAATGAAATACCTCATCAAAGGAGGCTCAGGTTTGTACCCTTATCCTGATTGGGCGGAAAATGAAATACCTCATCAAAGGAGGCTCAGGTTTGTACCCTTATCCTGATTGGGCGGAAAATAAAATACCTCATCAAAGGAGGCTCAAGTTTATACCCTTATCCTGATTGGGCAGAAAATGAAATACCTCATCTAAAGGAGGCTCAGGTTTATACCCTTATACTGATTGGGCAGAAAATGGAATACCTCATCAAAGGAGGCTCAGGTTTGTACCCTTATCCTGATTGGGAAGTGAAATGAAAATGGTAAGTTGGATGGTGAATAAGACAATTTTCTTGAAGAGGAATAAGGTGACTCTTTCAACAACACGAAAGATGAATTCTTTCGACAACGCAAAAGATAACAAGGCGATCCAAAGGAACAAGGCGATTCTTTCAACAACGCGAAAGATGACAAGGTGATCCAGAGGAGCAAGGCGATCCTTTTGACAACGCAAAAGATGAATTCTTTCGACAACGCAAAAGATGACAAGGCGATCCAGAGGAGCAAGGCGATTCTTTCAACAACGCGAAAGATGACAAGGCGATCCAAAGGAGTAAGGCGATTCTTTTGACAACGCAAAAGATGAATTCTTTCGACAACGCGAAAGATGGAAAAAGGCGATCCAAAGGAGCAAGGCGATTCTTTCAACAACGCGAAAGATGATAAGGCAATCCAAAGGAGTAAGGCGATTCTTTTGACAACGCAAAAGATGAATTCTTTCGACAACGCGAAAGATGAGAAAAGGCGATCCAAAGGAACAAGGCGATTCTTTCAACAACGCGAAAGATGACAAGGCGATCCAAAGGAGTAAGGCGATTCTTTTGACAACGCAAAAGATGAATTCTTTCGACAACGCGAAAGATGGAAAAAGGCGATCCAAAGGAACAAGGCGATTCTTTCAACAACGTGAAAGATGATAAGGCGATCCAAAGGAGTAAGGCGATTCTTTTGACAACGCAAAAGATGAATTCTTTAGACAACGCGAAAGATGGAAAAAGGCGATCCAAAGGAACAAGGCAATTCTTTCAACAACGCAAAAGATGATAAGGCGATCCAAAGGAGCAAGGCGATTCTTTTGACAACGCAAAAGATGAATTCTTTCAACAACGCGAAAGATAACAAAGGTGATCCTTTCACAAAAAAGGCTAATCTTTCAACAACGCGAAAGATGATAAAGGTTACTCTCTCAAAGAGGTAAAAGGTGATATCAGGATGTGTCAAGATGGACATCGAGCTCTTCACTTCATGTCAAGATAGTAAGAAAATATTGCCAAAATGTTAAAAATTGTTTGTTGATTCAAAATGCTTGCAATTGATGTATATTGGTATGAAAATCTTTCCTCTTTTCTACCTGAAGTATTATCTCCGACTGGGCTTAACTCTATAGAATCAAGATTCGAATTCAAATTGCTTGCAATTGGCTTTTTTTTCAAGGAAGCTATCAATTTCCTTGATATGAGCAGAAAAGAGAGTATTCTTGATATTGTGATATCAATTGGTGAAAGAATATTGATAATAGAATTTCACAATATTAAAGAAGATTCTTTGGCAAATTTGGCAGACTGATATCCTGTGATTCTTTTCTCATGATGATCTTTTTGCCCACTTTTTTTTTTTTGGCAGAATTAGAGCTCTCTTAGGTTTTTGGGGATTTTATTACATCATCCTTCATTTTGGAGATGTCCTGACTTTTCTCTCTTTTTTTTTGGAAGGGTACGTCACAAACTCCTTCATCTTGGAGCTGTTTCGATCATTCTTTTCTCTCAGGGATTATATTGACGGTTATTGGCTCTTTGGTTGGAAGTCTCTTGATGATAGCAGAAATTAAATATCCTTTAGGATTTGTCGGGAGGCTCATCACAGTCGCCTTCATCTTGACGGTGCTCTGAACTTTCCCTGGAAGGATCCGTCACAAACTCCTTCATCTTGGAGATGATCCAAATCTTCTTTGGCCCCGGGGGTCTACTCGCCTAATTCGCCTTCATCTTGACGACAGTTGAGAGATCCCTTTTGCAGATATTTAATTGCAACTTTAGGTGATTGAGGAGATATAGGGATTGAATGGATTTTTCTGTATTACCCAGGATATTTTGACTGCTTTATTTTCCAAGAATGATCTTTAAAAATGTGCCATTGACTGCGATCAATATCAATCACTCATGGCTTTGCAACAACATTGAATTTCCTTTGCTGGCCATATCGAGGATTTATTCTTCATCCTTTTGGTTGGCCAATAGAAAGAATTTGAATTTTGAATCCTTTTTCACAAAAGCTTTGACCTTTCGAAAATAATATTGAAGGTATTCTGAGGTAATGTTTTTGTGCAATAAAAATTTTGAAATCAACAAATATTTAATGGCAAATTGGCAAAATTTTCTTGAAATCCCTTGTGAAAGTGAGCATTTGAGGTGCAACGCAACACATCCATGACTAAATTGAATCCTGAAAAGACATAGTAAGAGATCAACTCAAAGGTTAGGTTTGGTTTTGATTTACCAGCTCGAAAGCAGGATTTGTTTTGACTTACCAGCTCGAAAGCAGGATTTGATGACCGACCAGCTCGAAAGCAGGATTTGTTGACCGACCAGCTCGAAAGCAGGATTTGTTTTGATTTACCAGCTCGAAAGCAGGATTTGTTGACCGACCAGCTCGAAAGCAGGATTTGTTGATCGACCAGTTCGAAAGCAGGATTTGTTGACCGACCAGCTCGAAAGCAGGATTTTGTTGATTTAAAAATGATTGACATAAATGAAATTGTAACCCGAAGGCTTGGAAAGTGATAGATATTGACAAAGTTGTAAACCGAAGGCAGGAGAATGATTGACGTTGGTAAGATCGTAACCCGAAGGCCTGAATTGAGAATCTGATAGAGTGGGCGGCCCAGAGGCCTGATTGATCAAATTGGATCTCCCGAAGGTTGAAATAGAGAATTGGGTGACCTGGAGGTCAAAATTAGAAATTTGGAAATTAGAAATTGGATAACCCGAAGGTCGAAATTGACATAATTGATATTGAACTTGAATTCTGATGAAAGGTCAGCGTGAAGACTGCACCTAAGAGATTGAATAACGCGACCAATGGGCAAGACACCAACACAAGTGTTAAATTTTTAAAGGGTACCAGTACGAGCACTGGATTTTGAAAACGTACCAGTACAAGCATTATGTTTTGAAAGATTACCAGTACGAATATTGGGTTTTGGAAGATTACCAGTACGAGCACTGGATTTTGAGAGATTACCAATACGAACACTGGATTTAGAAAATTTTACCAGCACGAACACTGGTTTTTGAAAATCTTACCAGCACGAACATTGATTTTTTTTTTGAAAATTTTACCAGCACGAACACTGGTTTTTGAAAATCTTACCAGCACAAACACTGGATTTTGAAAATTTACCCAACTGATTCTGATGAGAGATTTTCAATTTTCATCCTCACGATGACTTAGACAACTGTCGGGGTCTCAGGATTTATCCATTATCCTGAATGGCTAGTTCAGGTTTATCCCTTAACCTGAAAGGGAAACTCAGGTTTATCCCTTATCCTGAAGGGGTAACTCAGGTTTATCCCTTAACCTGAAGGGGAAAATGAAAATGGTACATATGGATGCAAATGAATGCGAATGAATGCATGCAAATGCAAATGAATGCAAATGTATGTAAATGAATGCAAATGCATGCAAAATGAGAGATTTATTTGACCCTGCCTGCATACAGGATGTTTTGAAGACAATTTTCAAAATAATGCCCCAGTATAACTGGGGAGTGAGAAGTTGAATGAAAGGATAAGTAATTGATATTTGAAGAATACTTTCTGACTTTTGATTGATTCAAGAGAGACTCTGAAAATATCACTTCTCGCAGAAGGACATGGTGCAGAGAAGGAGAAATTGATAATTTTATTGATGCATTGAAGGAAAATGACAAATCAAGGAAAGATAGACAGGATTACATCATCCTTTGAAGGCAAAATGAGAAATGGGAAAATGCTAGCATCGTCGGCTTTTTGAGTAATCGAGGAAAGATGGCTAGTCCTTCTTTTTATCTTCAACGAGGATATTCTTATCAATGCAATCTTGAATAATGTTCTTGAAGACAAAACATTGGTCAGTATCGTGTCCTACTGCCCGATGGAATTTGCAGAATTGGTCCATGAACCTTCCCATGATCATGGGAGGATCTGTGGCTCTTGGAAGCTTTCCCATTTCTTTGGTCAACATATATTCAAGGATTTCATCGAGAGGTTGCTCAAGAGGAGTAAACTGACAATCATCACCCCAACCATCCCGTTTTATCTTTTCTTTCTGCTGACTCAATTTTTCATTCTTCTTTGAAGACTTTTCTTTCTGACCTGCATGATTGCTCTTGCTATTTTTGTGGCCACTGCGGCCGACATTGGCAGAGAAGATAAAATTTTCCTTCTTCTTTGAATCTTGATTATTCTTGACAAGGGTGATGCCATCATAGACCCCATTCTCTATTCCCATCTCGAGCCACTCGGCCCGTTCAGTAAGCTCAATAAAAGATTTGGAGGGTGAGGTGGAGATAAGACCTCTCAAAGGTTGTGAGAAATTGTTTAGAATAATCTAGAGTGCGTGCTCCTCTAAGATGGGATTTCTCATTTTATTGCAAGTGCCCCTCCATCTGCGGATGAAGTTTCTGGCTTTCTCATTATCTCTTTGCTTTGTATTATAGAGATGGTTTAGCGTTGGCGGCGCTTTGGTGTTTAAAAGGAATCGTTCAATGAACAGATTAACCACTTTATCAAATTCCTTCAATTCGATGGGATTGATATGCTCTGAGTACCACTTGGCGGCGGTGCCCTCCAGACTGTGAGGAAAACATCTGAACAAAGCACGATTGTCTCTCTTGAATCGATTGCACTCGGCAAAGAACATAGACAGGTGAGCCTTGGGATTGCCAGTCCCATCAAATTTGACAAATTTACGGGAGAGATCTTCTAGGCTGTCATCCCCATCTAAACCATCATAGAAATCTTCGCTTGTAAAAATCCTTTTGCCCTTGTCGCGGGCTTGCAGATCCTTAACCATTTTGACCACATCTCTGAGTTGCGACTGGTCAGAGTTATTAGCAGAATGATCTTTTAGCTTATTGTCTGACCCCTGCCCCTGTGTCATCTTCTGAAAAGCTTGCTGAGCCTCACACTCTTCATCGGTGCCACCTCCTGATTCTGCTTCATCAGATGTATCCTCATGTTGGATACACTTCTTGGATATCTTCAGTTGTTTCTTTAATGTTCGACCCTTGATCTTTTTCTTGGTAGGAATCTTGTCGAAACTGTCCCCTGTTTGATCTGCCATTATCTTATTCAACATCTTTCGAAACATGGCATACATCTGAGGATCGATATCATCATTGGTTTGTTGACTTTGGTTCCTAGCAGATCGCGGAGAATCCATCTCTTGCTCGCTGCTACTGTTAGGGTACTGAAGCAACACTATTTTCTTCTTGGATCTGGTCTGAACCATTCCACGATGCCGAAACTCTCTGTAAGACAAATAGGATGATTAGAATGATAGAAAATTCTTGAAGGCAATGACTTGGAGAATAGAATGAAAATAATGGATGAAGATCTGAAATTGTGTTGACAGTTTGAAGGATATCCCTTTACCAGGGATAAGATTATTGCTGGGATTGCGACAATTGCATTGTTATTCCATGAGAGGAAATAAACAACCGAGATATGTCTTGTTACCTAGGCGAGGCCGTCAACCATGAAGAAAAAGACATTTTTAAAGGAATATAACAAAGTATGCATAATTGGTAATGAGCTTCCCTACGAACTTGGGAGGTTATCTGAGAAGGAAGAATTTTTTCAGGGAAAAGCATTCATCCCAAAGGGCATATTGCAGGAGAGTTCAGAAAATAACATTATGAAGAAAATGACCTCCAAATATAAGGAAAACTGATGATTTTATTGATGTCTTGGAGGAAGGATGACAAATTTAAAGAAAGCAACTGGAGACTACATTTATTCAGAGAAGCAAAAAGCAGAAATGATGGAAATGAGAAAGCATTGGCATTTGTCGTCTTCATGAATGATCAAGGAAAGGCTCGGTCAGAACTGCCGACTGGTCTTCCTCTTTAATAGGGAGATTCTTGTCAACGCAGTCTTGAACGATATTTTTGAAGACGAAACATCGCTCAGTATCATGCCCTGTAGCTCGGTGGAATTTGCAGAAGCGATCTTTCCATTTCCCTAGGGCGACCGGAGAATTAGCAATTCTTGGAAGTTTAACCATTCCTTTGCTCAGCATGTATTCAAGGACCTCTTCGAGGGGCTGATCTAGAGGGGTAAATTCGCGATCGTAACCCCAACCGTCATGTTTTGGCTTCTTTTGACTGCTTGCTTTCTGCTGGGAGCGGGATTGAAGGGGTTTGGCTAGGACATCCGGCTGGTCTACTATTTTGCTTTCCCCTAAAATATTTTTACCAACATGATCCTGAACGATATTCTTGAAGACAAAACAATTTTCTGTATCGTGTCCTATTGCACGGTGAAACTTGCAAAATTGTTCTTTGAATCTGCCCATGATTGACGGAGGATCAACGACTTTTGGTAAATGGACCATGCCTTTTGCAAGCAAATTTTCTAAAATAGTCTCGAGCTTCTGATCCAGAGGGGTGAACTTTCGATCAGCGCTCCAGTCTTTGTGTTTTGGTTTTTCTTTCTCCTTCCCTTTATGCTGGGTACTGGACTGGAGAGGTTGATCATTCCGCTTGGCTGGTTTTTTTCTGGTGCTTGACTCGGGTAGCTCTAATAGCATCTTTGTCATCATTTTTTGAAACATTCTATACATGACTGGATCAATCTCATCTTCACTTGTCTTGTCCTGCTTCTTGACTGGCCTCAAAGAACTCATCTCTTCGATACTGCTTGGTGTTGTTCTCTTTCCCGACCTTGTTTGAACTATAGTGAAATGCCAATACTTTCTGCAGAATAAAGGAATAGTTTAGACTGAAGGATTTTTGGGAAAAATAGAGATGATGAAGGAGATGTCTAAGGACTTGGAAAGAGACAAAAATTCTGAATAGAATTTGGAAGACATATATGAAGAAGAGAAGTTTGACAAGATTTGAACATTTGAAAAATTGCAGGCAGGATCAAAATAAGGTTAGAAATTCGAAGTCCAGAGGAAAGGTAGGAAAAGGAAAATCGCCTGGACTTTTGAGGAAAAATATGAGGTTTTGAAAATCGTCCAGGGTTTTTGATAAAATTGTTGAAGAAAAATAGATGAAATTTGTAAAAGGAAAATAAAAGAGAATTGAGAAATAAAAGAAGAATGCATTTAATCACATCCTACACAAACAATTATGCACATACAACATTCCCTAAGAAGCTGACTCTAAATGCATCAATTTTGAAAGATCTGTAGGACCCTAATCTTGACTCTAGGCTCAGATCATATGTGTCCAACCATGCTATGCCGATATACTCGAACCGAGGCTCGATGTACGTGGCATAAAAATTCATCTTCGGTTCTAGGCTTGTGTTTTCCCAACATCCTTGAGCGCCTGCCGATATACGTTGGACTATGGCCCTTGGTACGTGGCAGGGGGGCGTTAGCCCAAATAAGTGGCCCAGTTGTGAGGCTCTGTCCCGAACTATGGTTCTGGAAGAGAGCCCAGCAACGTGAAGACCGGGTAGACATAGGTGGGGTGGTTTTTGAAATATGATCACATGCAGACAAACAGAGGGCTCTAAATCCTAAAGAGATAGAATTTTGAAATTTTTTGAAGAAGCAAACATTGTTTTCATACAAGTCCTAGATTGAGGAGTGTTGTATTTCAGACCTAAGTCTATGTGAGCGTGCATAATTCTCCTCAATATGGTCCTACCAAACCATGCCTAGTCTACATGCAATCCATGTCAGCTGGGTTCAAGTCTAGGCTCCTAGGTTCATATGATATCAGAAAATAAAGCCGACATTTTGTAGAGCAGGATTTTGATAATTGAACTAAGTCAAAGCACAAAATTGATCACACGAAGACAGGTCCCATCTCGGTCGCCAAACCTGTTATCATCGCAAAATTTGTTTTTTCCCTTGCGAGAAAGAAACGAATTTCGCGAGTCAAACTCGACCAAAGTTTTGAAAATGATTTTGGAAATTTACTCGCCTCCGTTTTTAAAATTTGCGGGAAAATTCCGTGGAATGGGATCCGCCTGTCGGTACGAGGTTCAACCGTTCCTGGCACCTTTACCAGGGGTAATTGAACCAATGATCAATTGCGTGCTTTAACTCGACTCAAATATCTAAATTATGCTCTATTTTTCCTAGAATGCACAAAGAATCAGGCTTGTGCTATGAAATTTTGAAAATAATGCAAGTTTGAGAAACATGATGTTTGCTTTGGAAAATTGAAATATGCTGGAAAAAATGATTGGAAAAGTACTTGAAATTGGGATTCCTGGGAAATCCATTGAAGTTCATTGAAAATCAGAAATTTGCATTGGAAAGTGATTTCTCAGGAAAGCTTAAAAATCTGAGAAAATTGGTTTTGAGATTGGAAACTTGGAATTGATTTTATGAGAAAATGAATTTGAGAAATGCTGGGAAAATCAAGAAATTCATTGGAAAAGGATTTCTAAAAAGGAGAATGAATTCTCAGGAAAACTGGGTTCTCAGGAAAATAGGAAATCTGAGAAAATCGATTTTTGAAAACTTGGGATTTTGAAATTTGAGAATTTTAAAACATTGGAAAATCTTGGTTTGAACTTGGGAAATGCTTTGAAATTTCTTTTGAAAACTCAGGATTTTGAGAAAATTAGATCCTGAGAAAGACTTGGAAATTCTTGAGAAAGCTGAATTTTCTGAAATTGAAATTGGAAAATGAATTTGAGAATAATGCAATTTGAATGATATGAATGAATGAATATGAATTTGAAAAGGGAATTTCATTGAGGAATTGGGAAATCCTTTTAAAACTTTAAAAAATGCAGTGCATTTTGAAGTTAGTCTAAGTGTGTAGGCTAAATGTGGCTAATACGAAAATCATAAATCTTGGTTTTCTTCGTATTCTGACTATGGCCATAAATACGAATCCCACCGAGTTTATAAACTCCATAAAAGCTTGTGCGCGTGCCATTCGTGTAAACCATAGTGAATTTGAAATAATGTGCATGAATCATAGATCACATATTAAAATTTTGCAGAAATTAAACTATATGCAATGCAACCCTATTCTAAGCAGAAATGTAACTCTTATTCCAAATATTACATTGATTTTTACATTGAATTGAAATAAAAGAAATAAAATGGCTATGTCTTCTTCTTGAATATTCCTGCAAATTTGGAAAATAAAGTTAGCACAAAAATGTAGGTTTTTCTGAATTTATCCGAAAATATGAAAAATTATCGGATATTATTCAGATATAAACCCAGATTCATACCCCCTTTGATATAAACATGATAAATAATGAATAAATTTCAAAAATAAACTTGAAAATTCGAAATTGGGGTCAAAATGACCAAAATACCCCTGATGACCTTGAAATCAGGGTTTTCTGAAAGAATTTTTGTAAATTTTGGAATTTTGAAAATCAAATGAAATAAATCAAACATAATATGATAAGATATGATGATATGCATGAAATTTTGGAGAATTAGAAATTGAAATTTCGAAATTTAGGTCAAAATGACCAAAATACCCCTGATAACAAGACTATGGCCTTGAAACCAGGGTTTTCTGAAATAAATTTTGCAAAATTGAAAAATATGAAATGCAAATGACATTAAAATTAACCCTAATATGATTCTACATGCTTATGTACATGATAAAAACCCTAAATTGGCGAAAATATCATAAATATCAAATTTAACCTGATTTTCGCCTGATTTTCGCTTCTGAATTTAAAGATAAACTAACACATGGAGCAAATGAACTTGGAATTAAGCCAAATTTGGCATGGACACCTAAAATAACCGTAGAAACATAATGGAGCTCGAAAATCAATTTTTTTTGTATTTTTAAATATGGAAATTCAAATAAAAATCCTAATTTTCATGATTTTTGCCTAAAATGTTGATTCTAAAGGAGATTTAGGATATCAAACTTCCATAAAAATTTCACAAATTTTATGGGGTGACAGAGGACAGTAGGGAAAGGATTTTTTCCTTTTACACTTTCTGCTTTTGACCTATGGTCGAAGCTGTACCACTCCGACAAGTCGGATCGAAATCCGGCGACTCTAGTAAATGAATGAAACAGACAGGTTTCGGTAGAAAATGTGGGGAAAATGGCAGACAGATGGGAAAATGGCTGAAATTGTGGGAAAATGTCCCTGACAAACATAGAAAGATTTGATCTTTTGACACTATTAGGATTCGGGTTACGGTTTTTGCAGACGGGCTACAGATTGGGTGGACTTGATGAATTAGGGTCTGTCTATACCCTGACGAAAGAAAATCGATATTTTCCCAGAGGTCTGAGAAATCCGATTTTTTACAGAGGTCAAAACTGTCAGGAAAATCCTCAAAATTTCCAGATCATAAGTAGATTCAATTGTAAATCCAATGTGATTTTTTGAAAACAATCAGGATCTCCCACGAGGGTGGTGTCGGAGGTTCTTGTCTGCTAAAGCGCAAACTGGAAATTTAAAAGGACAGAAAACCCGATATAGGGTTTGATTTGTTTAATAGGGATGTAAAGCTCAAATGGATTTCAATTTTTTTCAGGATATCAGAGACAGATAATTGTAACTATCACAAAAATTTTAGGATTTTTGAACAAAAAGTTTTATATGAAATCATAGCTAAAGTGGATATCTAAAATAAAACATGATGAACTATCAATTAAATTGAGCTAAATAACAAGAAACGGAGAAATGAGACTAAATGCAATACATAAAACATAAAATTTATCTAAAACATGAATGAAACATGAAAAATTCAGGGAGACACAAATCATATTTATTTTTATGGCTATGAGAAGGGAGAATCTGGTCCATTGATTGGACGGATCATTTTCCCTCAATAGCAACACCATGAAACAAGGAAAACAAATGAAAATAATAATAATAAAAAAACAAAAAAACAAAATGAATATCTTACCTTGGGTTAGTTTGGATCAATTGAAGGAAGATGACACCAACTGAAAAGGGATGCTTCCTTGTATATGCTGGACCAGCTATTGGGCGTGAAGGTGGTTGAAGTTGGGTATGGGTCCGGCTAGAGGAGCTCTTGGAAGAGGTGGTTGTTGCAAGATGGAGTTCGATGATGGCTGCTGTGGAGGTGGCTGAAACCGATTGTAGAGAAGGCTTCCAAAGTGCTGGGGGTGTTGAAGCTGTGGTGGAGATGTTGGAGCTGCTATGCTGTTGTGGAGGTGGTGAAGGTGGAGCAATGGAGGTTGCTGTTGATAGCTTGAATCCGAAGGAGCTGCCAAGGAAGCACCGGCTGGGAAAGATGGGGGTGAAGGAGGAAGCTTGGTTGCTGTGGTGGCTGAAGCTAAGGTGCTGTTGGAGATTGGAAGGCTGTTGTGGCTGTAGCAGCCAAGGAGAGAAGAAGATAGCTAAAGGGAGAGAGAGAGAGAGAAAAAGGGAGAGAGGTGCGTTAAGGGGAAAATGGGCCAGCCGTAGCTTTTTGCTCCTTTTCTTTTTTTTTTGTTTTAGAACTTCTTCACTTAGGTCTTAATTCATTTTCAACTTAGGGTTTAATGAAAAGGGAATGAGAGGGAAAGAAGGGTTTAAGTGAGATGGGTTGGAGAATAGGGAAAGGAAGGAAGGGAAGAAGGAAAGAAAGGAACAAAAGAAGAAAAGGAAGGAAGAAGGAAAAGAAGAAAGGAAAGAAAAGAAAGAAGAAGAAGGAAAGGAAGGGAAGAAAGAAAAAGGAAGGAAGAAGGAAATGGGGCTGGAGGTTTGGGTGACCACCTTGTGGGTCCCACCTCCTCTCTAAAATAAAATAAATAAAAAATAAAAACAAAAATCAATAAAAACAAAACAAACAAATAAAAAGAAACATTTTTTTAATAAAGTAGAAATGTAAATGAATGGGCCATCTAAGAGCGGGTCCAAATTCTACTTTTGAAATTTATTTTGACAATTAGAGGGGTAAAATAGCCTTTTAGAAAATTTCCACGCGAAACGAGCTATTTTTGGCAGATTTTAAAACCAGCTTGGATTTTGAAGTTCAATACCCCGTTGCGAAGCAAATCCAGTGTAGAATTTAAAAATGTAATTTTGAAAGAAATCCAGATTGTTTTTCTCGAGAAAATGCTTTCAAACCTATTTTTAGACAAAACAAGCTATTTTTGGCAGTTTTTTTTTTTGAAACGAGCTCGGATTTTGAAGTTTAATAGCTTGTTGCGAAGCAAATCCAATCTAGAATTTAAAAATGTAATTATGAAAGAAATCCAGATTGTTTTTCTCGAGAAAATATTTTCAAAACGAAACGAGCTATTTTTGGCAGTTTTTGAAACGAGCTCGGATTTTGAAGTTCAATAGCTCGTTGTGAGGCAAATCCAGTATAGAATTTGAAAATTTGATTTTAAAAGAAATCCAGATTGTTTTTCTCGAGAAAATATTTCCAAACGAAATGAGCTATTTTTGGCAGTTTTTGAAACGAGCTCAGATTTTGAAGTTTAATAGCTCGTTGCGAAGCAAATCCAGTATAGAATTTGAAAATTTGATTTTAAAAGAAATCCAGATTGTTTTTCTCGAGAAAATATTTCCAAATTTAGACTCCCGGGGGTAAAAATGTCAATTTTGGAAACCCATGGTTTGAAATTGATTTCTGAAAGTTTTTAAAACTCGATCTGGATTGAAATTTATAAAACTGGAGTTCTGGACTTCAAAAATGGAATGAAATGTGATGAAATGTTATGAAATGCTGAGAAATGATATGAAATGATGAGAAATGACATGAAATGCTGTGCGAAATGCTAACTCTGAATGAAGAATTTTGGATGTGAGACCCCGATTGACACTTGTATCATTTCAAAAAGTGTTAAAATTGACAAAATTTGCAAAAATGGTTGAAGAAATGATTTTCAAGCTCTGCCAAGCTAGAGTGACACTAGAAATTAGGGGTTGAGCTGGATTAAACTGAAATGAACTGAATTGAGTTGGGTTTTAGAGTTTTAGAACTCAAATGAACAGACCAGGCACTGACTCAACTGACCTTTCCGACTGAATTTTCAAGAAAAGCTGCCATTTTTATAAAATGGTACGGAATGATCACTAGAGTGAAGTGATTACGAACCTAAACTGGGTTTGAGTTAGAAAAAAGGTCAGTAATACTGATATAAACTAAAATCAAAGCTTGAACACTAGCTCAATTGACTGAACTCGGCTCAATTTCAGCTGAAAGAGCTAAAATGGACTAAAATGGGCTCCTAGACACTTGGAAATGGTTTTGAACTGAAACTGGAGCACTTGAACTCCTGGTGAGCTCAAGTTAGACTCTGGGGAACATGACTGACTGGGAATGACTGACTTGGAGACAATTGGCTTGGATTCGAGTGAGAAATGAGCTCATTTTTGAAGAAATGATCCCATTTTGGCAGGAATGGTCAGAAATGAAAATGGTCTGTTCATTGTGAGCTCAGATGAGCTTGAGATGACTGATATTTTAACTGTCCTGAACTGACCAATGAGCTTGGTTGACTCCGACTGACTGAGGTCTGGGATGACCTAGGGGTAAAATGGTAATTTTCCTAATAAAAATGGGTTAAATGGTGATTTTCTGAAACTGACTCGGGGTTTGACTCCTACATTGACCTAACAGGGTTGGCACTGCCTGAGGAGGATTGTTTGAGAATGGATGTGGAAAATTTGGGGTGTTTACAATCAATTATTTGTTGATGTGTATAGTTGTAATTAGTATACTACAAAGAATCAGTTTTAATATTGATTCAATAATTAAATGATGATATGTGAGTGTATTGTTATCATGCAAAATTTTACTTTTGTAAGTCAACTGACCTTTTGAAAAAGATTTTGAAAACTCGCCTCCGTTTTTGAAAATATGGAAAAAATCGAGAGAGGGGACTCGCCCGTTGGTACGAGGTTCAACCGTTCCTGACACCTTTACCAGAGGTGTAAACACCCCAAATTTTCACTCTTATCCAGTGCTCACATTTCATGTGTCATTGCATATCATTGCATGCATTCGGCATACCATTTCATTGCACTACATAGCATTGCATGTCATTACATCTCATTTTCGAGATCTAGCACTCCTGTTTTCAAAACATTCAATCCAGATTTGAGTTTTAAAGCTTTCTTTCAAAATCAATTTCAAAACCTGGGTTTTTAGTCAACATTCTATCATTTTCCAACCCCAGGACCTCATATTTCGAAATATTTTCTCAGAAAACAATCTGGATTCATTTCAAACTCAATTTCAATTGATTTCAATTCTCAGATAAGACCCATTTAGGTGGTGTCGCTTCTGGATTCCTTTACTTGTCAAAAATCTCTAAAAAATTCAGAGTCCTAGTTGGATCAGGACTCTTTTTCCAGAGTCCAGTCGTATCAAAACTCTACTTTTCACTACCTTTTTACCTGCTTTCGGAGAAAACCTTTCAAAATCTTCTGTTTTTGCCAAAATTTCAGAGTCCTGGTTGGATCAGGACTTTTCTTCAAGAGTCCAGTCGGATCAGGACTCTTCTTCAGAGTTTCAATTGGATTAAGACTCTAATCTTTTACAGCTATTTTATTCATTTTCAATCAAATCTTTTAAAATCTTTCAAAATGAGTCAGAAACTCAGAGTTTCAGTTAAAACAGGACTCTGTTCAGAGAGTCCTAGTTGGATCAGGACTCTAATCCTGATTTCAATTTTGAGAAAATCTTTCAGAAATCTTTTAATCTACCAAAACTATTACACTTTTATCAAAGATTTTCAAAATTCTGAGGTTTTATCTCAGAGTCCTGATCAAATCAGGACTCTACCCCAGAGTCCTGATCGAAGTAGAACTCTATCCAAAATTGATTTTCTTACTTCATTTTCACTAGTTTTCAAAAAGCTTTGCTTAAATTTCATCATTTGCCTACAAGAAAAACCAAAATTCTTAGAGTTCTGATTGAATCAAGACTCTTTCTCAGAGTCCTAATCAGATCAGGACTCTGAACCAAAACTTCGATTTTATCCTGTTTTTAACTGTTTTTCAAAATTCTCTTATTTGTTTTCTCAGAAAATCCAAAAATCTGAGAGTCTTAGTTCAATCAGGACTCTGTCCTCAGAGTCTCAGTTGAATCAGAACTCTGTTTTATTCCAATATTCGTTATTGTTTTCACTGTTTTGACAAGTTCTTTTATTTGTTTTTCAGAAAAATACCAAAAATCTAGAGTTTCAGTCCGATCAGAACTCTGTCCTAGAGTCCTAGTCCAGTCAGAAGTCTGTTTTGAAGTCTGTTTTTATTTCATTTTTATTGTTTTCAAAATTTAGGTCATTTTACAGAGTCCAGTTAATTCAGGACTCTATTTTAGAGGTCGGTCGAGTTAGGAGTCTATCCCTGACTGTGTTTTTTTGACTTATTTCAGCAGTTTTTGATAAAATCTTTCGAAAACTCTTTCATTTGAATTCTAAAATCTAAAATCTCAGAATCCTAAGAGTTCAGGACTCTAACTCGGAGTTCCAGTTCGCTTGATATCCTATTTTTAAAGATCTTGAATTTCAAATACTGATTTTAACCCCTTTTCAAAACCATTTTCAGTGTTTATTTTAAAATTCTTCAAAACTCGATGCGGGCCCACTCAGTTGGCACCATATCCAGAGGAGTTATGACTTGGTTAGAACCCTATGCCATTTCAAAAATTCTAATTTTAAGATTGCTTTTGAAAATCCTTTTGAAAACTCCTTCAATTTCAAGTTTTAAAATCGCTTTTTGAAAAACTCAAGTAGGGCCCACTCGGGGTGGCACCATATTCGAGTAAGTCAGTGCTAGACTAGGGTTAGTCAGTGTCTTGGTTAGTGTTAGGGGTTTAGAAGAGTTAATATCATTCTGAAAACCCATTTTGAACTTTAGTTTTTAAAACTAGTGTTTTTAAAGGTTTTTAAAAAACCAAATGTGGAAGATGCCAAGTGGCATCACATTTGGGGGTTTTCTAGGTTTAGTTAGGGGCTAATTAGGGATTAATTAGAGTCTCACCTAGGCTATAATTCTCCAAAAAAATCGTTGCCCCCTTTATTGGATTTATTAGAAAGAGTTCTAAAAAAATAAAACTCCTTAATTAACCCTAATTAAGGAGGTTTTGAAAACCTATAAATAGGGGACTTCAAGAGGTAAAAAAGGGGGCTCTTTTTCTCTCAAATTTTCGTGGCCTCTCTCTCCTCTCCAGCACCTCTACCTTCCTCCATTGCAGCTGCAGCCCCAAGGTGAGTTTATTTAATATTATTTTATTATTATTTTATTAGTTTTTTTTATGATTTTTCAATAGATTTCACCATGGAAACTCTTGTGTTCATAGATTTAACCATGGATTTCATCCAAGAACCCCAAAATCGACCCAAGAAGATGATCTAACTCAGTTTGAGGGTGATTTCAAGGATTCTAATCCATTAGAATCGATGAGAGGTACGTTTTTCATGTTCTTAACTGACGAAATGTGAGATTTACCCGTTAAATGGGTTAAATCCATGATTTCAAAGGTGAAAGCAAATTACAGCCATGGATTCCCTGTATTTTATTTTTTTCCTTTGCTTATTCATGTTTATTACACATTTTCCAGCATAGAAATAATTTTTATTTTACTGTTTTATGGTTTATTTTATTGTTTTTTATTAGTTAATGCATATTTTCTCAAGTTTCTTAGATTTCTGTGTGTTTTTAGTTAAAAACAGAAAAGAGCATGCTGTTTTGAATTGAAATATGTGTTGTTTATTTCTGATTTTTTTATATGTGATTCATGCATATGTGATTGATCTACTGTAAAAAAATCAGAGATTTTGGACTTCGGAAACCCTGTCAGAAAAATCAGACATCAAGTAGGGTTTTTAAAACTTTAAAATCATTGTTAAAATCAAGAGGGTAACTTGCTGTGGCGATAATTTTCTCATCCTATATTCGATTTTAGATCTGTAAAGTGCCATGGATTCACATTGATTAGATCTGTCTACTGTGAAATTTTCAGAATTTTTTATTACTGTTTAGTATTTTTCCTCTGTCAGAGACAACAACAACAACAACAACAACTACGCCTTCATCCCAAAACAATTGGGGTCAGCGATATGAACCAAAAAAGAAATTCATTTTGGGTCTTCCACATGAATCCTTTTCCTCCAATCATTTCTATCCAACGCCATGTCCTCGGTGAGGTTCAAAGCATTCATATCCTTTCCTATCATCTCCATCCAAGTCTTCCTAGGCCTACCCCGACCTCTTTTAACTAATATATTTTCCCATTTCTCCAACCTTCTAACTGGAGCATCATTAGGCCTTCGCCGAATATGTCCAAACCACCGTAAACGATTCTCTCGCATCTTATTTTCAATGGGTGCAACACCTACCTTCTTACGTATCTCTTCGTTCTGAATCTTATCTTTTATTGTATTTCCACACATCCATCTAAGCATCCGCATCTCAGCTACACTCATTTTTTGAATATGATGTCTCTTGGCAGCCCAACATTCCGTACCATATAATAAAGCGGGTCTAATAGTCGTCCTATAAAACTTTCCCTTCAACCACAATGGCATTCTACGATCGCACAACACTCCAGTAGCACTTTTCCATTTCATCCACCCAACCTTTATCCTATGATTTACATCTCCATCAATTTCTCCATACTTTTGAATGATGGATCCCAAATATTTGAAATAATCATTCACCGGTATATCTTGCTCACCAAGCTTCACTACACTCCCATCACTACTTCGTTGCTTACTAAACCGACATTCCATATATTCAGTCTTACTCTTACTCAACTTAAAACCTCTAGCTTCCAATGTCTGTCTCCATAATTCTAACTTAGCATTAACCCCAGCTCAAGACTCATCAATCAAAACAATATCATCAGCAAACAACATACACCACGGTACATTTTCTTGAATTGATCTCGTAAGCTCATTCATCACTATCGCAAACAGGAAAGGGCTTAAAGCAGATCCTTGATGTAACCCAACCGTTATGGGAAAATCGGTTGTCACCCCTCCACAAGTGCGGACATTGGTTACTACTCCTTCATACATATCTTTAATTATACTAATGTACTTGAGAGAAACACCTTTCTTCATCATTGTCCACCAGAGAACGTCCCTAGGTACTCTATCGTATGCCTTCTCTAAATCAATAAAAACCATGTGCAAATCTTTGTTCCTCTCTCTATATCTTTCAATAAGTTGTCTAAGAAGATGTATAGCTTCCATAGTTGATCTTCCAGGCATAAAACCAAATTGATTCTCCGATATCATGACAACCTTCCTCAACCTAGACTCAATCACCCTCTCCCAAAGTTTCATAGTATGACTCATGAGTTTTATACCACGATAGTTTGTGCAATCTTGTATATCACCCTTATTCTTATATAAAGGCACCAAAGTACTCTTCCTCCACTCATTAGGCATCTTATTTGTTCGCCAAATCAAGTTAAAAAGATTTTTCAACCATTCTAAACCTTTCTCTCCCAAGCATTTCCAAGCCTCGATAGGTATACCATCTGGGCCAACTGCCCTTCTTGATTTCATTTTCTTCAAAGCCTCTGCAATTTCTTTCTTTTGAATCTTGCGCATGAAGTCACGATTTATCTCATGAAAAGGAATGGAGAAGTCTCCAAGATCTTGAGCATGACTATCATTAAATAGCTTATCAAAATAATCTTTCCATCTCTCCTTAATCTCCTCATCTTTGACTAAAACCCTTTGCGTTTCATCTTTGATACATCTAACCATACCCAAATCCTTTGATTTCCTATCTCTCATCTTTGCAAGCCTATAAATATCCTTCTCGCCTTCTTTGATATCCAACTTGTCATAAACCTCCTTATATACCTTAGCCCTCGCGTTTCGAACAACTTTTTTAGCTTCTTTCTTTGCTATCATATACTTCTCCAAATTCTCATTATCACGACTCTTACTTAGATTTCTATAACACTCTCTTTTAACCTTAATAGCTAATTTGACATCCTCGTTCCACCATGATGTATCCTTACCTAGTGGTACACCGCCTTTAGACTCACCCAATACCTCCTTAGCTACTTTTCTCATACCACCCGCTATCTTATTCCACATTGATTCTGAATCCTCCTCGAGACACCAATCAACTTCCTTAACTACCTGCTCTACAAACATTCCTTGTTTAGCTCCTTTCAGTGCCCACCACTTAATTCTAGGATCTATCCTATGTCTATCCCTTTTGCGGCATTGTCTAATTCTAAGATCTAAAATTAAGACTCTATGTTGTGTAGCTACACTTTCTCCTGGTATAACCTTACAATCGATGCAACAACCCCTATCTCTCTTTCTAAGTAGGAAAAAATCTATCTGACTCGTATTAACCCCACTTTTAAATGTTACTAGGTGAGACTCCCTCTTCCTAAACCAAGTGTTTGCTAAGATCATATCATAGGACAAACAAAAATCTAAAATCCTTTCTCCACTTTCATTTCTTTCTCCTATACCATAGCCTCCATGGATATTCTCAAATCCATCCCTACTAATGCCTACATGTCCATTAAGGTCACCGCCGATGAAAAGCTTTTCTCCATAAGATGTCTCTTGTACTACTCTATCTAAATCTTCCCAAAATTGATGCTTAATGGAATCATCTAAACCTACTTGAGGTGCATAAACACTAATAATATTCGTACCTAATACTAATTTAATAAGTAAAATTCTATCACCCTTCCTACGGACCTCAACTACATTATCTATAAACTGACGACTCATAACAATCCCTACTCCATTCCTATTCCTATTTATTCCTGTATACCAGATCTTATATCCCCAAGGTTCTATCACTTTAGCTTTCTCACCTACCCATTTGGTCTCTTGAAGACATAAAATATCAATCTTTCTCCTACACATAACATCTACTAACTCTACCAACTTACCAGTTAAAGACCCTATGTTCCAAGTGGCTAACCTAATTTTATGGTCTTGGACTAACTTCTTTACCCCCACCCGTCCAACAAAGTGAGGGAACCCTTGCCTATTTGACACCACACCCGGGCGCCGGTGTGACGCGTCGCTTCTGGGCAACGACCTAGCAACCCTTGCACATTTATCACTGCCTCCGGGCCTAGAGAGTACAACGCGTCGCTCAGTAGGGAACGCCCCAACGAAATTCTCATATTGGTTCATTTTCATAGGATATGACAAAGTTTTTATGCTGGCTGTCACAGGCATACCGCAACCCTCCTCCTTTATCCGGGCTTGGGACCGGCAGTGTATAACTACACAGGCGGAGTCACAGGCCTGTCAGAGACTCTGATTTTTAATTTAAAACTTGTTAGGGTTTACCAAAACCCTAATCAGACTTGTGTTGTTTATAAATCTCAAACTACAGATCCGATTCATGATCTGTAAAAAGTGAGTATTGTTATTTTTCTGTCAGCTGCTCACTGTTAAAATCTCAGATATTTTGGAATAGTACTGTTATTTATCCTAAAATTTGTAATATGCAGTGTCTGTTTTAACTCATGTTTGGTTTGCAATATTCAAGATCGGATTGCCGGAAGGGTATCTCCTTGATCCTAAGTGGTTTTTCAAATCTGTAAAAAGGAAAAGTTCTGTTTTCCTATCTATTTGGTCTCTGTAAAATTTCATAGATTTCCATGGAGGTTGGCCCCCTGGTTCGGGTCTTGGACTGAGACTGGTTGGTGAACTAGGTTAAAAATAGCATATTTTTAGGGTTTGATGTTATTTTTGGATTAATTTAATGCCAAAAAAATATTTTTATAATTATAATTTGATATTAGGGTTATAACAAGTGCAGTTACTGATTTTGAGGATTTTTAGAATCTGTTTGATGCTTGAATGGCTTGAATTGCAAAACAGGGCACCCGAAGAATTCCAAAACACTGCAAAAATCACAAAATTTGTGATATTCTTGGATTTTTGTGTATAAACATATATTTTTAGGGTTTAATCATATTCATAATCATATTAGAATACTTTAAGTTAAATTTGATGTTCATTTGATTTCATTTAGTGCATAAAACCTAAGTTTTACCAGAATATTTTCTAAAAACCCTGATTTCAAGGCCATAGTCTTGCTATCAGGGGCAATTGGGTCATTTGACCTCAATTTCGAAATCCCTAACCTTAGTTTTCATGTGTTTAAGTATGTCATATCATATTTTAGCCTAGTTTATTTGCATTTGAATTTCAAAACTTGCATTTTACCAAATATCTTTCTGAAAACCCTAATTTCAAGGCCATAGTCTTGTTATTAGGGGTATTTTGGTCATTTTGACCCCAATTTCGAAATTTCATATCTTATATTCCTTGTTTATTCAATTTTATTTCATACTTCATCATTTTGATTTAATAGAATCATGGCAAAAAGGCTTATATCTAGCAAAATCCAGCAATTTCCTGATATTGCTGGATAAATCTAGAAAAGCCAACATATCATCACTAACAAAGTTTTCTAGTTTTGCAGGTACATTGAAGACTTTATTTTTCATGTATTTAAATTTCAATAGTGATGTAAACTAAATTAAACTTTGGAATAAGAATTTACATTTCCTGCTTAGCTTAGGCAGCATTGCATATAGTTTATTTTTTTTTAAATAATGTTAATGTGTGATGGATGATGATTCATGCATATTCAAACTCACTATGGTCTACACGAATGGCACATACACTAGCTTTTATGAAGTTTATAAACTTGGTGGAATTCGTATTTATGGCCATAGTCAGAATATGAATGATACCCAGATTTATGATTTTCGCATTAGCCACATTCAGCCTACACTCTTAGGCTAACTTCAAAATGCACTGCATTTCTCAAAAATACAAAAAGTATTTCTCAATTCCTCAAATCCATATTCATTCATTTCTTGCATTTGCCAATTCCAATTCAAATTCCAAGTCAAAGAAATCAAATTCTTCAAATTTTCCTAAGTCGTATCAAAAATCGATTTTCTCAAAATATGGATTTGCCAATGATATTTCAAGTATTTTCCAAGTTCCAAATTCGATTTTCTAAGTTATATTTTCAATTTCAGAGTTCTGATTCAAAGAAATCAAGTTTTCCAAAGTTATTTCATATTTCTCAAAATCGATCTTCACAAAATCCTTACATTTCTTCAGAAAATGATTTTTACTTTTCTCAGAAGTACATTTCAAATCCCAATTCACGATTTTCCATGTGATATCTATTCTAAGTGTTTCAGTTATTCAAAGCAAACATCATGTTTTCAAATATGCATTTTCAGAAAATTCATAGCACATGCCTAATTCTATGTGCATTTAAAAATTAGAATATGATTTAGATAAGTTGAATAGAGCAGAGCAGTAGATTGATCCTTGGTTCGATTACCCCTGTTAAAGGTGGAAGGAACGGTCGAACCTCGTACCGACAAACGAGTCCCATTCTACGGAATTTTCCCGCATTTTAAAACGGAGGCGAGTTATTTTCAAAAACTATTTCAAAGGTCAGTTTGACTCGCAAAAGTTAAAAATTTTGCGATGATAACAAAAGGTAATTGAACTAAGGATTGAACTGTATGCCTAGTTTTGTTTAAATGTCTAAGATATTATTCTAAATTCTAAAATGCAGAAAGAATCAAACATGTGACATGATTTGGAAAAATTTATTGAAAAACAAGATGCATGCCTGGAATTACTTTGAAAATGCTTTGAAAAGGAGATATTTTAGGATATTTTGAGAAAATCAATTTTTAAAGAAGGCAAATCCTATGATTGGGCATGTGGCCCTATGATGCCTCCTTATTCTAAGTGATGCATTTGATTTATCAAAATTCTTTTTGAAAAAGACTTGAGAAAATCATTAAGAAATCCCCTTTGTTTCATAAATTTGTTTTGTGCAAAAAGAGAAAGAGGTTTTTTGTGCCTTATAGAATTCGAACAAGATAAATTTTACCCCATTGAATATGTATTGAATATACCCCATTGAATCCTAATAGGAGGGTTTTGAAATATGGAAAATCATTGGAAATATGCAATGATTTCTGAAGATGACCTAAGAGTGTAGGTCGTTTGCAACTTAAAAGAAATTAATAAATCTGAGTTGAGAAACAACTAAACAAGATATCAAATGACTTCTAAAAATCATGAAAATTGACATGGATACTGTTAACAGTGCTAAAAACAACATACAATCGAAAAATAAATTTTTATAATTATTCAAGAAATGAATGTTAAATAAAAAAGTGGAAAACATGCTGAATAATAAACTATCCTGTACCTATCATGGTGTCAGATCAGAATAAAATATCAAATAGGGATGAAAGTTTATGAAATTTGACAGAGATAAACTAGACATAACGACAAAGAAGCTTCTTTTTATGGATCAGAAAAATCATCTTCGGTTAGGGAGATATGATTCTGGAAAGATGTGCTTGATTCTAACCAATGTCTGACGATTCAAAAAAAGCATATTCTGGTTTCAGGTTAAAAAAAAAAAATAAATGATGGTAAAAAATTACCAAAATTACACCACAGAAACTAAACATGCAGACGAAGCAGTCACTTTTTTACAGATCAGAAAGATATCTTCGGTTAGGGAAATATCACTCCGGCAAGATGATCCTGGATCTGAATTGTGCCTGACGATTCAAGAAGAACAAACTCTGTTGTTGGGTAAAAATAAAATAGTAAACAATAGTAAAAAATCACAAAAATCACACAAAATAAACTAGATACATAGATCAAGACACCACTTTTTACAAATCTGAAATATGATCTCCGGCTAAAAAGATATGACTCCGACAAATGTTATTGATTATGCACATCATTTTGACGGTGCAGAAAACATGTTTCAGTTCTTGAATTTATGAAAACACATCAAATGACTTTGGAAAAATCTGAAATTTGGACAAAAGCATGCTAACATGCGTAAACATCGTACAAAATTTTTAGCTCAAAATATGGAATATTAATATGTGAAATAATACTATTAACAGACGCCCAAAATTGAACATCTTAGAAATAAAACCCTAATCATGATTTAATCTAATTTATGCATGCATAAACCCTAAAAATATTATATGAAGCATTTTAATTCATGCATAAACGTGTAGATGATGAGAAATTACATAAACAATGCATAAAAATAGAATAAATTACTGAAGTATGGATTAGATTTTGCTATAGTCGTTTGAAAGAAAGATTTGATCTGTGAGAGATCAAATCTTATTCTTTCTTGTGGCTGTAATAAAATACAACAATGATGATTAAAATTTATGAAAGAAATAGCTAAAAAGATAAATCGTACCATCAGCTAATCGGGTTCTTGGAGCTACTATACAAAAACTTAATGAAATAGAGAAGAAAAGAAGAAAAGAGGAGGGGCGGTAACTTGGAAGAGCATAAAAAAATAAAGAAAAAACAAAAATAACAAGAAAATGGAGAAAGCTATACCTTGGGTGCTGAAGGAGGAAGAAGATTGAAGCTTAAGAGAGGAGAGAGAGGGAGTTGAGAGGGTTGGAGAGCATAGGGGGGGGGGGGTGACCCCTTCTATGTGGTCTATTTATAGATTTTAAAAAGCTAGGGTTGTGAGGAAGAGGTGGATCAAGTGGGGACTCTAGAAGGGATAAGGATAAAGAGAGGGGGGGGGGGTGGTCGACCCCTCTTTAGAGTCCTAATTAAAATATTGTTTTAACTTTACCTAATTTCAACTTAATTAAACTCTAATGAAACCTAAATGAATTTGAAAACCTCTAAATGTGACACCACCTAGGTGGGTCCCACATTTGGTTTTAAAAACAAGATGAAATGTTAAAAACAAAAATAAAGGATAATAAGTCAAAACAAAGTCCTAAATTAACTAATTTTTGTTCTTTTTGAAACAATCAAATGAAGAAAAAATCAAGAAGTGACGCCACCTATGTGGGTCCCATCTGAGGTGAATTAGATCTCAGATCCATTTTGAAATTCAAGTTTGATAAAATCCAAATCAAAAATTTGATCTCGATACAGATCTGACACATTGGAAAAGATGTATTTCTGAAAAGCATTTCAAAACATCAAATGTAAAGCACTGGGTTTTAGATTTTAAAAGATCAGTTTTGAACCCAAGTTTGAAATAAGAAGAAGGTTTGAATTCAGATATGGATGCAAAGCTTTAAAATGACAAATAGGTCTGGATCTCAGACCATGAGTTTGATCCAATGATGAAACAATCCTGGATCAAAGATAAAAACATTTAGAATGGATCCTGAATGATGACGAGCTGGATCCTGGATCAAAGATAAAATTGGAAAATCTATCCGGATCAAGATATGGATCCTGGATATAAAATTGAAGAATGGATCTAGAATGACAAACTTGATCTTGCCAATAGAGAAGAGGGATTCGACTTATAGAAGGTCGAATCACCTTTTTTCTTTGGGCATTAACAAAATAAATGAAAAATAAGCATGATCCATGGAATAAAATTATAAAAAGTTTAATCATGGCTCAGTTGATCATCTTCTTGAAGCCCTCACATGATTTTTTGAAGTAAAAAGAAAGAGAAAAGGCATGCATAGGGGGCGGCAATGGTGGATTCAATGGAAAAAAAAAATACATAAAAATAATAAGAGAAGAAGAAGAAGAAGCTCGCCTTGGGTTGCTTCAATGGAGGCTGCTAGAGGAGGAGGAGGTCGACCCCTAGAGGTAGGTATTTATAAGATTTTTTTGCTTTGTTAATTAGAGAGTTCTGATCTAGCCAGAACTCTCTTAATTAAAAGAGATAAGCCAAGGGGGGGGGGGGGAGGTTGATTTCTCTAGAGAATCCTAATGGGATTTGGTTTGATTTTTTAAACTACAATTTAGTTAAAACTCTAATAAAAAACTAAACTAACTTAAAGACTTTCAAATGTGGCGCCACCTAATGTGGGCTCCATTTGGTTTTTCAAAAACGATTTTAAAAGGATAAAATAAAGGGGTTAAAAACAAGATTTTTAAGAAGCTTTAAAAGACACCTATATCTATAAATTTTTTTGTATTTTTGAAATAAGTAAAACATGAAAATTAAATGAAATTAAATAAAGATGGAAAAATTAGGGTTTGGCACCCCATGCAGGGTGGTCCCCACTTGAAAAAAATTAAGAAAATTAAAAATTAATTTAGGAATCTAGTTTAAAACGAATTCAGATCATTTTTCTAAAGAAAATGCTTTGAAATAAAGGGATATAAAGCCCTGGGGGTTGGCCAAATGGAAAATATCGATTTAAAATCTAGGTTTTTTGAAGTTGATTTCGAAAATAAAGGTTTTAAAATCGAGTCTGAATTTGATATTTTGAAAACAAGAGTACTGGATCTCGAAAATGATATGCAATGATATGAAATGCGATAAAGTGACATGAAATGAGGTGAGATGACATGCAAATTGCAAACCCTGGATGAGGGATTTGAAATCCCAGACCCCTGGCAGAGACAAGGAATTGAAGATTCCTGTCTGAAGACATAAATTGAGTATTGGATATCAGATCCGATATTGGATCCGATCTAAATGTGAATTGGGTCTTGAATATAGCTAAAATTCCAGAAAAGAAATTGTTTCGAGCCCAGATTGGTGACTGTACCAGCTTGAAGAATGATAGAATTGATGTTTTGGACAAAATGACCTGAGAAATGATTTTGCCCCTGCAGAGCAAAGAGTGACACTGAGAAATAAGGTTTAAACTGATTTAATCTGAATCAAACTGGATTCTAGGGTTTATAAACTCAGATGAACTAAAAAGACACTGACCCAACTAAGCTCCTAGACTGGATGATCGAGAATTGACATCATTCTCTGGAAAATGGTGAGAAATGAACACCAGTGTGAAGTGGGTAACGAGACTGTACTGGGTTTGAGCTGAAATAAAGGTCAGTTATACTGAGATGAACTAAATCTAGAGCTCAAATACTAGCTAGACTGATTGGGATTAGCTCGATTTTAGTTGAAATGAGCCAAAATGAACTCCAAGACTGTGGAAAATGAATCTAAACTGGAACCGAGCCACTTAAACTTTTGATGAGCTCAAGTTAGACTCAGAGAAATAGGATTGACTGGAATTAACTGACTTGAAGACAATTGGCTTGGATTCGAGCTAGAAATGAACTAATTTTAGCTGAAATGATCAGAAATTAATAGGGTCTTCTCATTGTGAGCTCATGGGAGCTAGAAATGACTGACATTCTAATTATTTTGAACCTATGTTGAGCTAAGTTGGGTCTAACTGACGAGGGTCTAAGGTGACCTAGGGGTAGAATGGTAATTTTACTAACAAAAAAGGGGTGAAATGACATCTAAACTGGGATGGACCTAGGGTTAGGCTCCTACACTGATCTACAGGGTTGACTGACATCTGTGAGGGGGGTGTCCAGAATGGACCTGAAAAATTTGGGGTGTTTACAATCTCAGCACAAACCAAGTCCTCCTTAGACCACCAAACACATATAACATTGATATATTTGATTCTTACACTACATGTGATGGCAGGATGGTTCTTATGAGGAATGTTACCTATTATAAGGTAGCAGAAGTTGGTACAGTTAAGATAAGAATGTTTAATGAAGTGGTTCAAACTCATGTCAAACATGTGCCAGAATTAAAAAAAAATATATCTTTGAGTGCATTGGATACCAAGGGTTGTTTCATCAGTACAAAGAAGGGTCAACTTACAAACTATAGGAGTCAACTCTTCAGTTGCACAACCATACCAAACAACACATAATATGGAGGTGTCGACCCTCGTGTCAATCAAAACCTAAAAAATACATAGGAGTTGACCCCTAAAATGCAGGATTCAACCCCTGAGATATTCTAGTTCGGTTCCATCTTCTTAAACACCAGAATCTCAAGGTTTGAAGCAATAAAGTTGATTGAAACTCAACCTCAACACGTATAGGGTTGTTTCAAATCAATTATACGGATCCACAAATACAAACATCACCAAAAATCAATTTTTCTAACATATGAGAACACTCTAATCATGCTTTTCACGAAAACCATAATGCAAAACTATATGTAGTCCTAGCATGCTCACTACCTACGAGAAAATAAATCGAGCACCTACCTTGAATTGCTATATCCAATATGAATAAAGTCACACAATACAAACATGAGCTGCCAACGTTCTATACACAACTCCTACACACAAACTCGAACTCCATGCTAAAACACACACATCAGAGAGTCAACTACACCAAAACATGGCCCAAGCATGAACTCGGGTACCACCACGCAATGTTTTGGCTGCATCCAACCTCCAAGAAGGATGCAACTCGACCACAGGCTAGTTGCAGAACAAGTGGGTCGTCCACCATGGGAGGGAGAAGGAGAAGGTATAAGTGAATGCACGACTTTAGCAAGAGTTCCACTAGTGTCAATCATGGTGCAAAGTTTATACTACGGCCTACACCAAATGAGTTAGTGAAATTCCAAGGTACTAACTATCCTAAAGCGGAGCGCATCTCCAGCCAGGAGATGGATTAATTAAGAAGAAAAAGACTTTGTTTAAATTGCAAGAGCAATTGGATGTCGGTCATAAATGCAAAACTTTAAAGTGCTTGATAGTTACCAACAATAAGAGTGACCATGAGTTGGAAGAGGAAGAAACCGTGGAAGAAATTGACCAAGAGAGATTTAAAGTATTTCAAAAACCAATTGGCCAATGTTACGCTTTGGAAAGCAAGTTCACTCCTAATTCCATGTGAGTTTATGACACTTTATCCAGCAAAAAAGTTGAGGTCCTTATAGACACAGGGTCTACCCACAACTTTGTGAGAGAAGACCTAGTGTCTAAGTTCAAGTTTTGCCCACATGATCATCCGAAGTCCGATGTTATGGTGGGGGATGAAAGTCATCTCAAGTGCAAACAACTTTGCATGGATGTGGAGATCAATCTCCAAGGTTCGCATTTTATACTTGACTTATTTGTTCTACCAATGCATGGTGCCGACATCGTATTGAGAATGTGTTGTTTACACAACTTGGGAATACACAAGAATGACACCTTATGAGGCCTTGTATGGTCACACACCCCCTCAACCACTTTTTTATGAAGATGGGTTGACAAGATCCCCTACAGCTGAGAAGCAATTAAGGTAAAGAGATGATATTTTAAAGATTTTAAAACAGAACCTTGAACGTGCCCAAATGTGAATGAAACAAATATATAATAAGCAAAGGAAGGATAGAGAATTCCAAGTTGGAGATTGAGTATAGCTCAAGCGCATTCCACATGGGCAATTTTCCTTGATTAAAACTCCTATCACAAAGCTTACCTCAAGGTATTTTGGTCCATACCAAATCATCAAGCGAATTGGGCAAGTTGCTTATAAGTTGAAGCTACCTCAAGGAGTGTGTGTACATCCGGTCTTTCATGTTTCTCGATTAAAAGCTTATAATGACCCGACTCCTATTGAAGAAACTATGACCGCGGTTACACAACAGCCCACTAAGGTTTTGAGAACTCGAAAAGAGCGAACACACAATAGTTGAGTAAAGCGACATCTAATCGAATGAGACAATAAGAGGGAAGCCACAACTACTTGGGAATGTGACTTCAACATCCGCAAGAAGTTTCCCAGATTTCTTCCTAGAGGTTTAGGAACTTTTCAAAAGGGAGGGAGTGTTGTGGATCTGACTTCAAGTGCGACAGTCGTAGCAGCCAGCACCAACCGACACACATGCCAGCAGACTCATCGCATGGCTAGCCTTAGCGTGCCAAGCCAATCACCGCACGGGCAACATGGGCGCACAAGTGCACTAGCCGACATGGCAAGCAGTGCATGCATGTGCGACACATATGCACCAACAACAGAATGAGTTAAGTGGAGGCACAATTTCAATAGAGAGTTTAGGGTCGTCTCTAGCAAGGTTTGATGCAAGGGTTTGTGATCATCGCAAAATTTTTCCTCTCGTAATGGTTTCTCTCTCTTCCTTCTCTTTTCCTTTTCTAGCCTCTATTTTTCTCCTTTTTGAAGGGAGAAAAATAAAAGACAGAAAGAAAGAGAGAAGAGAAAAGAAAAGAAAAGAAAAGAAAAGAGAGAAGAGGAACATTTTTGCGGGGTTTCACTTGACCTTGATTTGAAAAATATTTAAAAATTTAACCCGCCTCCGTTTTGAAAATTTGCGGGAAAAATGGAGAGACGGGATTCACTCGTCGGTACGAGGTTCAACCGTTCCTGGCGCCTTTATCAGCGGTAATCGAACCAATGATCGAATTTATCCCTTTTGCTTTGCCTAAATATTATTTAAGAATTTATCCTAAGTCTAAATGCACAAAGAATCATGCTTGTGCAATGCAAGGATGTATGCTCTTTTGAAAGATGTTTTGAAAATTTCCAAGTATTCTGAGATGAACTTGGTAATGGAGTGAAGAAAATGGTTTTTATATAACTTAGAACTTGAGATAGATCAGAGAAATTCTAAGTCTTTGAAGTAATTTAGAGTTGGCAGAATAAATCTTGATTTTGGAAAGAGAATGATTTGAAGCTTTGAAATGAAAGGAAATGAAGTTTCAAAGTCAGAAATGGACTTTGAATTTAATCATGGATTTAGGAGAAGAAGATGAAATTTTGAGGTGATATTGAATTCAAATCTTAGAATGGATATGAGAAAATCAAATAGTATTTAAAAATAGAAATGGATTTAGGAAGTTCAGATGAAATCTGAAAATGGAATTGGATTTGAAATCTAGAATTGGAAATGGAATTGGATCTTAAAAATGGATTTAGGATCTGAAATCTGAGATCCAAGATAGAGTTGGACTCTGGATCCTAAGATGGATTTTGGATCTGAAGTCTGAGATCCAAAAGTGAAATTGGGTCTGGATCCTAAAATAGATTTGGATCTGAAGTTTGGGATCCAAAGTAGAATTGGATTTTGGATCCTAAAATGGATTTGGATCTGAAGTCTAAGATCCAATGTGAAGTTGGATTCTGGATCTTAAAATGGATTTGGATATGAAGTCTGAGATCCAAGATGGAAGTTGAGTTCTAGATCCTAAAATGGAATTTGGATTTGAAGTCTAAGATCTAATGTGAAGTTGGATTCTGGATCTAGAATCCTAAATGGGAATTGGATCCAAAATCTGGAATCTGAGATGTAATTTGGATCTAACTTTGGAGTTGGAATTCCAGACTTGATTTGAGAATAAATGAATTTCAAAGTCAAATTGGACTTTGATTTTGATTTAAATTGGATTTTTTTTTAATATAAAATGAACTTGAAATCTCAAAGTTTAAATTGGACTTTGAGATTGACAATGGAATAGAATTGAAAATGAAAAGATGAATTGGATTTTACAAGAATTGACGATTGATTTGAAGAAGATATTTACATCACTTGGAGTTTTGAAAAAGGAATTTGGAAAATATGATGCAGTTCTATCCTAAGTGATGAATGAATTTAAAGAATTTTGAAATTGGATTTTGAAAATCATATTTCATTCTTTACATGAATTGAAATAAGATTGAAAATATAATACATCCTTGACTATAGTCATCGAATGTATTATACAATGATCTATATTTAAATTCAGGTGAAAAATAAAACATAATTTTATGATTTTATAGAGTTTAAAATGAAATTAACTTTCAATATACCCTGACTATGGCCATTGGTATATATTTTGAGCCAATTTTAAGTTAAACTCTAATAAAAGAAGGAAATATTTGAAAATATGATGATTTTTGAAGAGGATCCAGTGTTATTTTATAAAAGATAAAAATCCTAAGTTTTGTTTACATCCCGACTATGGCCGTTGATGTAAATCATCAACTTAGGATTAATTTACCTTTTACGAAATGGTGCACGTACCATTCGTGTTTCACCATTGTGAATTTTTTTGAAAATAAAGGAGAAAATATGATAACAAATGATTCATGGTATTTATCATGCTCATTCATTCTATCTAAAAGCTGGAAAAGGTAAAATTTCTCATGATCATCTAACTATTGTATACAACAACAACAACAACAACTACGCCTTCATCCCAAAACAATTGGGGTCAGCGATATGAACCAAAAAAGAAATTCATTTTGGGTCTTCCACATGAATCCTTTTCCTCCAATCATTTCTATCCAACGCCATGTCCTCGGTGAGGTTCAAAGCATTCATATCATTTCCTATCATCTCCATCCACGTCTTCCTAGGCCTACCCCGACCTCTTTTAACTAATATATTTTCCCATTTCTCCAACCTTCTAACTGGAGCATCATTAGGCCTTCGCCGAATATGTCCAAACCACCGTAAACGATTCTCTCGCATCTTATTTTCAATGGGTGCAACACCTACCTTCTTACGTATCTCTTCGTTCTGAATCTTATCTTTTATTGTATTTCCACACATCCATCTAAGCATCCGCATCTCAGCTACACTCATTTTTTGAATATGATGTCTCTTGGCAGCCCAACATTCCGTACCATATAGTAAAGCGGGTCTAATAGTCGTCCTATAAAACTTTCCCTTCAACCGCAATGGCATTCTACGATCGCACAGCACTCCAGTAGCACTTTTCCATTTCATCCACCCAACCTTTATCCTATGATTTACATCTCCATCAATTTCTCCATACTTTTGAATGATGGATCCCAAATATTTGAAATAATAATTCACCGGTATATCTTGCTCACCAAGCTTCACTACACTCCCATCACTACTTCGTTGCTTACTAAACCGACATTCCATATATTCAGTCTTACTCTTACTCAACTTAAAACCTCTAGCTTCCAATGTCTGTCTCCATAATTCTAACTTAGCATTAACTCCAGCTCTAGACTCATCAATCAAAACAATATCATCAGCAAACAACATACACCACGGTACATTTTCTTGAATTGATCTCGTAAGCTCATCCATCACTATCGCAAATAGGAAAGGGCTTAAAGCAGATCCTTGATGTAACCCAACCGTTATCGGAAAATTGGTTGTCACACCTCCACAAGTGCGGACATTGGTTACTACTCCTTCATACATATCTTTAATTATACTAATGTACTTGAGAGAAACACCTTTCTTCATCATTGTCCACCAGAGAACGTCCCTAGGTACTCTATCGTATGCCTTCTCTAAATCAATAAAAACCATATGCAAATCTTTGTTCCTCTCTCTATATCTTTCAATAAGTTGTCTAAGAAGATGTATAGCTTCCATAGTTGATCTTCCAGGCATAAAACCAAATTGATTCTCCGATATCATGACAACCTTCCTCAACCTAGACTCAATCACCCTCTCCCAAAGTTTCATAGTATGACTCATGAGTTTTATACCACGATAGTTTGTGCAATCTTGTATATCACCCTTATTCTTATATAAAGGCACCAAAGTACTCTTCCTCCACTCATTAGGCATCTTATTTGTTCGCCAAATCAAGTTAAAAAGATTTGTCAACCATTTTAAACCTTTCTCTCCCAAGCATTTCCAAGCCTCGATAGGTATACCATCTGGGCCAACTGCCCTTCTTGATTTCATTTTCTTCAAAGCCTCTGCAATTTCTTTCTTTTGAATCTTGCGCATGAAGTCACGATTTATCTCATGAAAAGGAATGGAGAAGTCTCCAAGATCTTGAGCATGACTATCATTAAATAGCTTATCAAAATAATCTTTCCATCTCTCCTTAATCTCCTCATCTTTGACTAAAACCCTTTGCGTTTCATCTTTGATACATCTAACCATACCCAAATCCTTCGATTTCCTATCTCTCATCTTTGCAAGCCTATAAATATCCTTCTCGCCTTCTTTGGTATCCAACTTGTCATAAACCTCCTTATATACCTTAGCCCTCGCGTTTCGAACAACTTTTTTAGCTTCCTTCTTTGCTATCATATACTTCTCCAAATTCTCATTATCACGACTCTTACTTAGATTTCTATAACACTCTCTTTTAACCTTAATAGCTAATTTGACATCCTCGTTCCACCATGATGTATCCTTACCTAGTGGTGCACCGCCTTTAGACTCACCCAATACCTCCTTAGCTACTTTTCTCATACCACCCGCTATCTTATTCCACATTGATTCTGAATCCTCCTCGAGACACCAATCAACTTCCTTAACTACCTGCTCTACAAACATTCCTTGTTTAGCTCCTTTCAGTGCCCACCACTTAATTCTAGGATCTATCCTATGTCTATCCCTTTTGCGGCCTTGTCTAATTCTAAGATCTAAAATTAAGACTCTATGTTGTGTAGCTACACTTTCTCCTGGTATAACCTTACAATCGATGCAACAACCCCTATCTCTCTTTCTAAGTAGGAAAAAATCTATCTGACTCGTATTAACCCCACTTTTAAATGTTACTAGGTGAGACTCCCTCTTCCTAAACCAAGTGTTTGCTAAGATCATATCATAGGACAAACAAAAATCTAAAATCCTTTCTCCACTTTCATTTCTTTCTCCTATACCATAGCCTCCATGGATATTCTCAAATCCATCCCTACTAATGCCTACATGTCCATTAAGGTCACCGCCGATGAAAAGCTTTTCTCCATAAGATGTCTCTTGTACTACTCCATCTAAATCTTTCCAAAATTGATGCTTAATGGAATCATCTAAACCTACTTGAGGTGCATAAACACTAATAATATTAATAATATCCGTACCTAATACTAATTTAATAAGTAAAATTCTATCACCCTTCCTACGGACCTCAACTACATTATCTATAAACTGACGACTCATAGCAATCCCTACTCCATTCCTATTCCTATTTATTCCTGTATACCAAATCTTATATCCACAAGGTTCTATCACTTTAGCTTTCTCACCTACCCATTTGGTCTCTTGAAGACATAAAATATCAATCTTTCTCCTACACATAACATCTACTAACTCTACCAACTTACCAGTTAAAGACCCTATGTTCCAAGTGGCTAACCTAATTTTATGGTCTTGGACTAACTTCTTTACCCCCACCCGTCCAACAAAGTGAGGGAACCCTTGCCTATTTGACACCACACCCGGGCGCCGGTGTGACGCGTCGCTTCTGGGCGACGACCTAGCAACCCTTGCACATTTATCACTGCCTCCGGGCCTAGAGAGTACAGCGCGTCGCTCAGTAGGGAACGCCCCAACGAAATTCTCATATTGGTTCATTTTCATAGGATATGACAAAGTTTTTATGCTGGCTGTCACAGGCCTACCGCAACCCTCCTCCTTTATATGTGCATCTAACTATTGTATCATTGACTTAAATAAAGAACTTCTAAGTTTAAGAAGAGGATTGCA
The DNA here is from genome assembly GCF_984573655.1 of Nuphar pumila. Classification (NCBI taxonomy): domain Eukaryota; kingdom Viridiplantae; phylum Streptophyta; class Magnoliopsida; order Nymphaeales; family Nymphaeaceae; genus Nuphar; species Nuphar pumila. Next base: position 135,286,465 of record NC_143254.1, on the reverse strand, counting down.
TTTTCCATGTATTTCCTGCAAAAGGCGGAGTTTAGCATGAAACAAGAGGTAAGACATAGAAATGAATTAAGAGGCTATATTGAAACTTAAATGTATATGCTGATAAGAAAGTGCATGTGCTAAACATTACGAGAAAATGTGTATTGGAATACATGTGGAATGCACTGAGTTGATAAAGAAATGAATGCCAAAATGACATACTGAGCTAGTGAGGAAAGGCATGTTATAATGCACATATAATGATGATATGTACAATGAACAACAAACATACATTATGCCAATGATTGATGTACAAATGGTCTGGTATGTGTAAAATGGGAAAATGCAATGAAACAAGTAATACTGAGTGATGCCACCGGATATAAACAAGATGCACAGATGATAGAGGCAAAATGAAATGGTTAAAGTGAAACTACAACAGTATAAACAGCGGCTGGTGCTTAGGTATTGCTGAAGTGTAGTGGGTGGAGTTGGGCATGAAGATGTCGAGTGTTGTCAGGACGAGGGGTGCTGTGCATAAGCTGAAAATGCTGGGTAACAATGCTTAAGGATGCATAGGTCCTCCTCAGGTTGGGTCTACAGACTCAAGCAAAGTGGCGAATTTATATACTGCTGGACCTATATAGGCTTAGCAGAATATGATGGACATGAGTGTTGGTATGACGACTTGAATGCATGCTGTAAACGGCCATGCCAGATGTACGGCATGACCTCCTGGAAGATTTTTTTGCTGGTCGTGGGCCGCGCATGGGACTGTATCACTTACGTGTACAGTAAACAAAATAAGAGTGCGGTGTGAGATCCGTGGGAGCAGCACGCAACTCCAGTGACATGAACTAGGTAGATACGCATGAAGAGATGCACTTGATCAGCTTTCACTTAGGCAACTGTGCACATGATCAATAAAATGATTAGACACACGAAAATGAGTTAGTGGGAAGCCCTTGGCCATTAGGCTGGTCAGTCTGGCGCTTTTAAAAAAATTCTATTCCCTTCACAGAAATAGTGCACGAGGATGAATTTGATGGTTTACCTTAAAACCACTTCATCAAATCCTTTGCTTTGCTACACAGTTAGAAAGCAAAGTACACGAGTCAATCCGGCGGATTGTGTCGCCATAATACCTCCGAGCAAAAAGCTCCGAGGTATTGCCACCAGCCAATTGGGATTTGGTTTGCAATCAAAGGGGGAAAGCAGGGATAAGTAGGGATATTATTGGATGCCACATAATAAGTATCCCAATTTATCCCGAAGTTATCGATGGTCTGAAAAGCCAAAGCTACGATCATACTAGCAAAACTCGTATTCAACAATTAATCGGGGATTGACTTTCTTAATCGTGTTTTTTTGGCGGACGAGGGAGGTGAAAGCGGTTGGTCAGTCGTCGCGAAGGCCAAAAGCCCCCGAACCCCAAGAAGAAAGAGGAGGTTCAGGCTCTCAAAAAAAGGAAGGGGGCAACAATTGCCAGCTTGAGTCATAAGAAAAACACATATATACGGGAGGAAGACAGTCAGTCCTCAACACATCTGAATCTGTGATTGGGGGTTACTTATGGCCGCTGCTCGGCTGTTGTGGCGTGTCCGCTCCAGGTGGCTTGTCGTGGGTTCGGCCCTCGGTTGCGGAGCAGCAGGAGCAGCCATCGCTTCCACGGACGATCCTTCCACCACTCTCAAGATCTGCACGTCCTCCCCCCTTCGCCTGCTTCGCAGTGCCTTCACCGCTTCCATCATTGCCTTCGGTACTGCCCGCCTCTATTCCTTGTTCCCTTTTTTCTTTTTTATCCGTAGGCACTCATTGCTCCCTCGTCCTGATCAGATTACGAGTATTCGCTGTGGGGACTCCCCGAAGGAAGTAAGGAGAGGGCGAAAGCCAAGCACGAAGCCCACGTTCGATGTGCCCGTCGGCTCCGGGATTTGTGCTTCGACAACGGTGGAATTTACATCAAGCTCGGTCAACATATTGGCCAATTGGTGAGGCGCTTCGTTCACTTTCTCGCGGGCCGTCAGTTTGCTCGCTTTTCGCAGCATGCATTGCCCAACTCCATCCATCTTACTTTTTTTCTGGTTCCTTTGGGCTTTTATTTATTTATCCTTTTGTTTCCACCCCAATAAGCTTATCCTTGAACGCACCCCGTGGGACATCACACGGTTTTAATTAGTAATCAATCGGAATGTAAATCATCGAGAGAGAGAGAGAGAGAGAGAGAGAGAGAGAGAGAGAGAGAGAGAGAGAGAGAGAGAGGTTTACCGGCTCACTGGAAAAAATAAAAAAAGATTCAAAATACATCGAGTCAACTGACTGACCAAGTGAACCACTTGATGTAATGCTGCCAAGGTGGATCCCTCCACAACAACAATTGTGCAATTGCATCCCTTGAACTTATGATAACCTGTAGAAACTTGTCGTTGAAAATCTGTAGTACCTTCATCTATAGTGCCTGGCTGGCTAGAACTTGCTTCCCTGATAGTTTCGGAACATCATGTCTGACAGTTCAGTTTGGAATTCTGCATTACCAGAATAATCCCATGAGACTAAAGTTCAAAGCTCAAAATATTCATTGATATGCACATAACAACTAAAATGTTATTGTAAGAGTTTTGGTGCCAATACATCATACTGTCCCCTTTAATCCCATATATACATACCGCTGTTTGATTCACCAGCTGTGTCTTCTGGTCCCTTTTGTGTACAGGTTGTCCTTGAGTAGGAAGATGATATATTCAAGTGCTTAAACTTAATTGTCAAGTTGGCACATTAAGAATACTTAGCAAAGAAAATGCATATATGTATAGAGAACAAAACCCGTGCATTTGCACGGGAAAGAAAGAGAGAAAATACAAGCATTGTAATATTAGATTCTAATTATAACAATAAATAATTTTTTACAAACCATGCATGACCTTTATTGTTGATACCATTAGAACCTGCATAATATGAGCATGAACCATATGCATAGTTTCATTTCTTCAAAAGTATGGTTCAACGTTTACTGATGTATATAGGTTCAAACAAAGAAAAGGCATCATATAAATTTCATGGGCAAAAAAGAAAAGGTTCAATTGCCTTGTCATTTGGAACTTCAATTTGAAGTTGTTGTCCACCAGTTTGTGGAGCACCAAAACCACCAGAAACAAGGGCAAGTGAACCACCTGCTTCCACCAATAATATATTGCAAAATGACTGTAACATCCAAAATTTTAGAGATATATTTTTTTGAAATCTCTTTTTTTTTTTTTTTGAATGCACAACGGAAGCCTTTTTACTTTGAAAACCTTTTTCCAAAGCATTGGTCCCAGAAAATGACTACGAAACAAGACGCTTGCTCTTTGGCAAAAACCATAATTTCATTCATTTCTAAATGACACATGTACAAAATTGATAAAAAATCAAAATCCACAAAAGCAATCCCATGTCTGCGTCCTTCGATGTCCTCGAGCTTCCCGTGTCCTACGTGTCCCTCCCGCCTACTGCCGAGTGCCTGAAAAAAAGGATTCAAACAAAGAAGTAATGGTCCTACTCCTCAACACGATCATTTAGCTAGTGTAGCATACAACAACAACAACAACAACTACGCCTTCATCCCAAAACAATTGGGGTCAGCGATATGAACCAAAAAAGAAATTCATTTTGGGTCTTCCACATGAATCCTTTTCCTCCAATCATTTCTATCCAACGCCATGTCCTCGGTGAGGTTCAAAGCATTCATATCCTTTCCTATCATCTCCATCCAAGTCTTCCTAGGCCTACCCCGACCTCTTTTAACTAATATATTTTCCCATTTCTCCAACCTTCTAACTGGAGCATCATTAGGCCTTCGCCGAATATGTCCAAACCACCGTAAACGATTCTCTCGCATCTTATTTTCAATGGGTGCAACACCTACCTTCTTACGTATCTCTTCGTTCTGAATCTTATCTTTTATTGTATTTCCACACATCCATCTAAGCATCCGCATCTCAGCTACACTCATTTTTTGAATATGATGTCTCTTGGCAGCCCAACATTCCGTACCATATAGTAAAGCGGGTCTAATAGTCGTCCTATAAAACTTTCCCTTCAACCGCAATGGCATTCTACGATCGCACAGCACTCCAGTAGCACTTTTCCATTTCATCCACCCAACCTTTATCCTATGATTTACATCTCCATCAATTTCTCCATACTTTTGAATGATGGATCCCAAATATTTGAAATAATCATTCACCGGTATATCTTGCTCACCAAGCTTCACTACACTCCCATCACTACTTCGTTGCTTACTAAACCGACATTCCATATATTCAGTCTTACTCTTACTCAACTTAAAACCTCTAGCTTCCAATGTCTGTCTCCATAATTCTAACTTAGCATTAACCCCAGCTCTAGACTCATCAATCAAAACAATATCATCAGCAAACAACATACACCACGGTACATTTTCTTGAATTGATCTCGTAAGTTCATCCATCACTATCGCAAATAGGAAAGGGCTTAAAGCAGATCCTTGATGTAACCCAACCGTTATAGGAAAATTGGTTGTCACCCCTCCACAAGTGCGGATATTGGTTACTACTCCTTCATACATATCTTTAATTATACTAATGTACTTGAGAGAAACACCTTTCTTCATCATTGTCCACCAGAGAACGTCCCTAGGTACTCTATCGTATGCCTTCTCTAAATCAATAAAAACCATATGCAAATCTTTGTTCATCTCTCTATATCTTTCAATAAGTTGTCTAAGAAGATGTATAGCTTCCATAGTTGATCTTCCAGGCATAAAACCAAATTGATTCTCCGATATCATGACAACCTTCCTCAACCTAGACTCAATCACCCTCTCCCAAAGTTTCATAGTATGACTCATGAGTTTTATACCACGATAGTTTGTGCAATCTTGTATATCACCCTTATTCTTATATAAAGGCACCAAAGTACTCTTCCTCCACTCATTAGGCATCTTATTTGTTCGCCAAATCAAGTTAAAAAGATTTGTCAACCATTCTAAACCTTTCTCTCCCAAGCATTTCCAAGCCTCGATAGGTATACCATCTGGGCCAACTGCCCTTCTTGATTTCATTTTCTTCAAAGCCTCTGCAATTTCTTTCTTTTGAATCTTGCGCATGAAGTCACGATTTATCTCATGAAAAGGAATGGAGAAGTCTCCAAGATCTTGAGCATGACTATCATTAAATAGCTTATCAAAATAATCGTTCCATCTCTCCTTAATCTCCTCATCTTTGACTAAAACCCTTTGCGTTTCATCTTTGATACATCTAACCATACCCAAATCCTTCGATTTTTGCAAGCCTATAAATATCCTTCTCGCCTTCTTTGGTATCCAACTTGTCATAAACCTCCTTATATACCTTAGCCCTCGCGTTTCGAACAACTTTTTTAGCTTCCTTCTTTGCTATCATATACTTCTCCAAATTCTCATTATCACGACTCTTACTTAGATTTCTATAACACTATCTTTTAACCTTAATAGCTAATTTGACATCCTCGTTCCACCATGATGTATCCTTACCTAGTGGTGCACCGCCTTTAGACTCACCCAATACCTCCTTAGCTACTTTTCTCATACCACCCGCTATCTTATTCCACATTGATTCTGAATCCTCCTCGAGACACCAATCAACTTCCTTAACTACCTGCTCTACAAACATTCCTTGTTTAGCTCCTTTCAGTGCCCACCACTTAATTCTAGGATCTATCCTATGTCTATCCCTTTTGCGGCATTGTCTAATTCTAAGATCTAAAATTAAGACTCTATGTTGTGTAGCTACACTTTCTCCTGGTATAACCTTACAATCGATGCAACAACCCCTATCTCTCTTTCTAAGTAGGAAAAAATCTATTTGACTCGTATTAACCCCACTTTTAAATGTTACTAGGTGAGACTCCCTCTTCCTAAACCAAGTGTTTGCTAAGATCATATCATAGGACAAACAAAAATCTAAAATCCTTTCTCCACTTTCATTTCTTTCTCCTATACCATAGCCTCCATGGATATTCTCAAATCCATCCCTACTAATGCCTACATGTCCATTAAGGTCACCGCCGATGAAAAGCTTTTCTCCATAAGATGTCTCTTGTACTACTCCATCTAAATCTTCCCAAAATTGATGCTTAATGGAATCATCTAAACCTACTTGAGGTGCATAAACACTAATAATATTAATAATATCCGTACCTAATACTAATTTAATAAGTAAAATTCTATCACCCTTCCTACGGACCTCAACTACATTATCTATAAACTGACGACTCATAACAATCCCTACTCCATTCCTATTCCTATTTATTCCTGTATACCAAATCTTATATCCCCAAGGTTCTATCACTTTAGCTTTCTCACCTACCCATTTGGTCTCTTGAAGACATAAAATATCAATCTTTCTCCTACACATAACATCTACTAACTCTACCAACTTACCAGTTAAAGACCCTATGTTCCAAGTGGCTAACCTAATTTTATGGTCTTGGACTAATTTCTTTACCCCCACCCGTCCAACAAAGTGAGGGAACCCTTGCCTATTTGACACCACACCCGGGCGCCGGTGTGACGCGTCGCTTCTGGGCGACGACCTAGCAACCCTTGCACATTTATCACTGCCTCCGGGCCTAGAGACTACAGCGCGTCGCTCAGTAGGGAACGCCCCAACGAAATTCTCATATTGGTTCATTTTCATAGGATATGACAAAGTTTTTATGCTGGCTGTCACAGGCCTACCGCAACCCTCCTCCTTTATCCGGGCTTGGGACCGGCAGTGTATAACTACACAGGCGGAGTTTTAGCTAGTGTAGCATAGCATAGCGAAAATGTTTGAAAAGCCCATTTGGCATCAAATCCAAGTTTTAAAACAAGAAGAGTCGATCCTTAGCTATAGGTATCGACCTTTAGGTGTACTCAACACGTTAGCATGAACATCGATGAGTCGACCCTAGCTCAATTGTGTCGACCCTCAGGTGCCTAGGTGCACCAAACCCACAACTCATGCAATGAAGGTCTAAATACATGAATATTTTCATTAATTTTTTCATTTAGTGGATTTTGCATTACATGTCATGCTCACATACATCATTAAGTTCTGATCGTGATTACTGCCATAGGGGCACCACTTCTTGGCAACTTGGCTGCCCTCGGCCCGCCTAGGAGGTGTTCATTCAACCATTTTATTGTTCATTTTAACTTCTGGGGGACACCGAGACACTTGCACTAGAGTTCGACATCTTTCGTCAAGGCATCCCACTCCCTGGGACCCAGAGTCCAGGACCTTATCCCTCTCCATACAATCACAACTCCACCTCTACTTCGAGTATTTGAGTCCATTATCCCCTAAGCCCCGTGGTGGAGGACGGGTCTACAACTCACCCTATGACGAGACTACACAAGGCTCATCTATGCCATAAACAAAAATCTAACTACCTCTCACGAGGTTGGTGCAACTCGTTCCCATTTGACAAGTAATGTCACCCTATCTTTCAGAGCATGACAAAACCATTGTAACTGGTTATTAATTAATTCATGTCATTCATATGCATAATGCCACAATTCGTACCAAACCCCAAGGTATTTTGGGTCAACACCCTAACACCTCTAACCAGTCACATTCCTACCATGCAAGCTCATGCATTTTCGCAAGAAAAATCGGTCTTTTAGACCCTTACCACATGTGTAATGCCATGCAGATTTCCTTGAATCCACTCACATGCTAGTCAAATTTTAAATTTTCATCACAAGAAAAATTCCGAACCACATCACTAAAATTGGCCCATTTATCCATCATATATATTTTACTTGTTTCAAAGGTGACATCAGACATGCTTAATAAGGCACTTAACAGCTAATATATGTGTAAAAATTTCTGCGCCACAAACTAATGGCAACATGCTTACAATACACTTAAAAATATCAAAATTTACTTGCATAAATTTATACCCAAATTATTTAAAAACATGCTTAAACTTCACACAAAACAATCAATGAAGTGCAGCAAAATTCTGCACAAAGGGGCTTAAAATGGGCATGCATATAAGCACCCAAAAAACAACCATTGAAGTGCAGTAATTTTCTGCACATACAGGTTAAAACAGTATGCTAGCAAATGCTTAAGGATTTTGACTTGAATTGTAGGGAGGAAACTTAGAACAACAGGCTTAATATACACTTAAAAATTAGCACAAGGAGTTGCAGAAAATTTCTGCTCACATGGGGTTAAAACAACATACTTATGAACATTCAAAAACGCAGAAAATTTCTGCACACACGTGGTCAAAATAGCATGCTTATAAACTCTTAAAACACCGCCATATGAGTGCCAAAAAAATTCTGCACCTTAAAGGCTATAACAACATGCTTAAAACATTTAAAACATGTATATATATATACATGTTGTCTACTAACAATTTAACTCCAACAGGAATTTAGAAACAAACATGCTGTCACAAATCATACCTAAAACAAAAAAGAAGAAGTTAGGAACAAGCATGCTGTCTAACTACAGTAGGAAATACAACATGCTTAATACTCATAAATTACAGCCCTATGAGTGCAGAAAAATTCTGCACCTTAAAGGCTATAACAACATGCTTAAACACACTTAAATCACAGCCCTGAGTGCAGAAAATTTCTGCACCTTAGAGGTTATAACTGTCATGAAATATAAAAGAGTCACAAAGTGACTAGCAAATGTGCAAGCAATCAAGCAAAGATCCACTAATGGGCAAAAATACAATAAGCTACTAAGTGACAAAAAGCACAAAGTGAGAGAGAGAGAGAGGTAAAAAAAAAAATAGATCTTCAATTGAGAATAGCTTCAAAGAAGCTTAAGAATACATGGGGCATGCCCCTTTATTTATAGACAAAATGGGACCCAAGGAGGGGCTCCCATAGAGTCGTTGGAGCCCCTTCAATGGGCATATTTATGACCATTGGAGGGATCCAACGACTTTATGGTGGGACCCCTCCAAGATGAAAAGGAAAAAAGAAAAAGAAAAAAGGAAAAATAAAGAAAGAAAAGAAAAAGCATATTCCAAGAGGAATATGCGTGTTACATGGAAAAAACTATTTTACCCCTAGTGGGTATTACAAAATATATATATCTATATATATCTAGGTAGACACACACACACACACATATATATATATATCAAATATATATATATATATACATATATATAGAAATTACAATACAATTTAACAATAACAACATTCTTAAACGCACTTAAATCACAGCCCTATGAGTGCAGAAAATTTCTTCACCTTAGAGGATATAACAACATGCTTAAATACACTTAAATCACAGCCCTATGAGTGCAGAAAAATTCTGCACCTCAGAGGCTATAACAGCATGCTTAAACACACTTAAATCACAGCCCTATGAGTGCAGAAAAATTCTGCACCTTAGAGGCTATGACAACATGCTTAAACACACTAAATCACAACCCTGTGAGTGCAGAAAAATTCTGCACCTTAGAGGCTATAACAACATGCTTAAATACACTTAAATCACAGCCCTATGAGTGCAGAAAAAATTCTGCACCTTAGAGGCTTTGGCAAACATGCTTAAACACACTTGAAAAGAGAATTTAAGAACAATTATATATACATGCTGTCTACTAACATCTTCTTAGACAACTTATTGAGAGATATAGAGAGAGAAACAAAGATTTGCATATGGTTTTTATTGATTTGGAGAAGGCATACGATAGAGTACCTAGGGACGTTCTTTGGTGGACAATGATGAAGAAAGGTGTTTCTTTCAAGTACATTAATATAATTAAAGATATGTATGGAGTAGTAACCAATGTCCGCACTTGTGGAGGGATGACAACCAATTTTCCTATAACGGTTGGGTTACATCAAGGATCTGCTTTAAGCCCTTTCCTATTTGTTATAGTGATGGATGTGCTTACGAGATCAATTCAAGAAAATGTGCCATGGTGTATGTTGTTTGCTGATGATATTGTTTTGATTGATGAGTCTAGATCTGGGGTTAATGCTAAGTTAGAATTATGGAGACAAACATTGGAAGCAAGAGATTTTAAGTTGAGTAAGAGTAAGACAAAATATATGGAATGTTGGTTTAGTAAGCAACGAAGTAGTGATGGGAGTGTAGTGAAGCTTGGTGAGCAAGAAATACCGGTGGATGATTGTTTCAAATATTTGGGATCTATCATTCAAAAGTATGGAGAAATTGATAGAGATGTAAATCATAGGATAAAGGTTGGGTGGATGAAATGGAAAAGTGCAACTGGAGTGTTGTGCGATCGTAGAATGCCATTGCGGTTGAAGGGAAAGTTTTATAGGACGACTATTAGGCCCGCTTTACTATATGGTATGAAATGTTGGGCTGCCAAGAGACATCATATTCAAAAAATGAGTGTAGCTGAGATGCGTATGCTTAGATGAATGTGTGGAAATATAATAAAAGATAAGATTCAGAACGAGGAGATACGTAAGAAGGTAGGCGTTGCACCCATTGAAAATAAGATGAGAAAGAATCATTTACGGTGGTTTGGACATATTCGGCGAAGGCCTAATGATGCTCTAGTTAGAAGGATGGAGAAATGAAAAAATATATTAGTTAAAAGAGGTCAGGGTAGGCCTAGGAAGACTTGAATGAAGATGATAGAAAAGGATATGAATGCTTTGAACCTCACCGAGGACATGGCATTGGATAAAAATGATTGGAGGAGAAGGATTCATGTGGAAGACCTAGAATGATTTTCTTTTTTGGTTCATATCGCCGACCCCAATTGTTTTGGGATGAAGGCGTAGTTGTTGTTGTTGTTGTATATATACATGCTGTCTACTAACAATTCAACAAACAAGCATGTTGTCATTAAACATACCTACAACAGAAAAAAAGGTAGGAACAAGCACGCTTAAAACATAATTTTAAAAACATATATATATATATATATATATATATATATATATATATATATATATATATATATATATATATATATATATGTTGTCTACTGACTATTCAACTACAACAAAAAATTAGAAACAAGCATGCTGTCATTAAACATGCCTGCAACAGAAAAAGAAGGTAGGCTTAAAACAGAATTTTAAAAAACCCAATATATATATATATATATATATATATATATATATATATATATATATATATATATGCTGTCTACTAACTATTCAATTACAACAAGAAATTAGAAACAAGCATGCTGTCATTTAAACATACAACATAAAAAGAAGGTAGGAACAAGCATGCTTAAAACAAAATTTTAAAAACCAAAATATATATATTTGTCTACTAACTATTCAACTACAACAGGAAATTGGAAACAAGCATGTTGTCATTGAAAAAGAAGGTAGAAACAAGTATGCTTAAAACAGAATTTTAAAAACCAATATGTATATATATATATATATATATATATATATATATATATATATATATATATATATATATATATATATATATATATATATATGCAATTCATGGAGAGAGGAACCATACCGCGGAAATGCCAAAAATCCCCAAAACAAAACACCAAAAAATGCTGAAAAACCCTCTAAATCGCTGGCTCTCAATGCAAGAAAAATAGAGAGAGAGAGAGGAAGGGAAATAGGGTGGAGAGAGAGAAAAAAATGCGTGAGGGAGGGGCGGGGGGGGGGGAGTGAGGGATGGTGGAGATAGAGCAAGAGAGATGAGGGTGAGACATTAGAAAGAAAGAGAGGGAGAGAGGTATGGGTGAGGGAAAGTGAGAGGCTGAGAGAGATGCTTATGGGAGAGGGAGGGCACAAAAGAGAGAGATGAGAAATGAAAAGAAAAAAAAGAATGATTAGAGGGGGTGTGAGGTGGCTAAAGGGTAAGGCTTGTGGGTGCCACTTGGCAACCCCATAAGTCACAAGTCCAAGCAATAGGACTAAAAAGCCCTTGTAGCCAAAAGTAATACCAAACATGCCTTTTTCATTCCCAAAATAACCTTGGCTGCACATACCATAATATTAATGCCATTCCAACAAAACCAAAACCTTTTTAGCAAATTACGGGCATGTCTTATTACCAAAAACCTCCAATACCTTTTTCAAAAATGGCCAATACGCCCCTTGGATTGGATCCAAATCCAACCAAAACATCATATCCGGTCTCCCCCATAGGACCAAAACTCATGGGTTTTTGATCGGCCTTAGATCCAATGAACCCATATACGACAAACCCCACATAAATGCTCGTAATTACGAAATAAAAATGTGGGTAAATCAGGGTTAGAAAATCAAGGGTGTTACAATGACAACCATAAAAGCTAGAAATGCTGATGGTCCTTTTGTCAACCATAAAAACATAGAAAGGCGGCCTTCCACACACAAAAATATAACCAAAGACTATTAGACCTAGCAGAAAATATAAATTCAAATAAGCAGAGAAATCAAATGTCTTTGACTTGGTTTCAACCATTAACCAAATATATATATATATATATATATATATATATATATATATATATATATATATATATATATATATATATATATATATGGTTTATTACATGGGGAAACTGGCATCTGATTGGGAGACCTTCCGAGCCATGTTCACCACAAACAACAGCATAAAACCACAAGCCGCCCCCCGCCGACCATGGAGCGTATGTTGATATATGTTGTTTCATAGTTGTCATTAGATGAAACAATAAAACATAATATGGATTGCTTGATATATGTTGTTTCATAGTTTTCATTTTGATGTTACAATAGAACATAATATTATAGTGCCATTTGGGCATGTCACCATTTGACTTATTCCTTTTGATGATCACCGCAATGGTTCTGTAAACATCATTACCAATTTTTTTCATCATCTGTTTGCATTTGGTAACTTTGGACTGTGGGTTTGCTATCAACAATAGGTTGACAATAAATAACTCATTTCTAGCCTTGACATTACTCCAATGCTGAAAAGATATATCTGCTTTAAAGCTGAGGCTCATTGTTTACCAATACCTATAGGAGTGTATACTTGTATACACTTGAGTGCATCACAATCCTGATGCAGTTCAGCATTATCTGGTGCCATTCTGCATCAGATTGGTGGGAAACAGGCAGGGTGGCATCCTTTTGCTTCCCAGCCAATCAAATGTCTGAATGGTGCCAGTCAAGACAACAGATTTTGTTTGGTCAAACTGGGTTTAAAATCGACTCATGTGCTCGTACCACAATGGAGTTTCTGGCTGTTGCCATGCTGGATATTGGTAGAAATTAACATGCGTAGAAATTGTGCTGGGTGCAGTACCTACTGGCTTATGGCATCACATTGTCAGAAATCATTAAGAGCGTATGTCAGTCTTATCCAAGAAAATATACATAACCATGCCTTCGTGTCATTAACTTTTTAATAAATATTTTCTGATTTCAATAAATGAGAGTTTCTTTTTGCAGGAATATTTGGTTCCTGAAGAATATGTGCAGATAATGAGGGCCTCCATGTTGAATAGGTGTCCTGTATCCTCGTACGAACAAGTGTGTGAAGTATTTGCGAAAGAACTTGGAAGACACCCCAATGAAGTATGTTTAATTCTTTTTAGCTATGCATATTGTTGTCTTTTTCCTTTCTGGGTGCATGTGTTGTGTGTAAATTGCATCAACATGTGGTGCAGTTGGATTTGTTTATTGTCTCATCTCTACCATATCCTTTCCATAGCCTTCAAATCGCCTATCAGGCAAGCAAAAAAACCTCGAAACTTTGGTGTCATACATGAACCCATAATTCTGCACCTTTCTTCCTGTGCCTCAACAATCCTTCAGACTATTCCCCAGAAAATCCTGGATCCAAATGTAACCTTATAAAGATCTGCCTGGATTTTGTTCCATATGTCTTGAGCTGTTTGATTTTTGTACATACGTGATGCCTGAAGAAGGCATTAGTGGTGTTTTATTTGATGAATGTTGATGGTATACTTGTCTAGTTGGTCCTCACAAAGAATGACAATGGGAAGGAGGTTTCACTTCAAGGAGATAATATTAATAAAGTCATTACGGAGTATGAGAAGAGATGAAATGAGTGGAAGATGGGCCATTCCAAGATTATGTCGTGGCTCATAAATAGTGTGGATATTAACACCTGCAAGTTTGGCAAAGTTCGAGTATGCAAATGAAGCTTGGAAGTATCTTCATGACATATTTGCTCAAGGATATTGCACATATATGCAATCTCCAAGACAAGGTGAGGGCTATGATTAAGGAGATATGAGCATCCGTGAATATTATAATGCTCTCTCTCCTTTGGATGAACTTCAACTTCTTGAACCGACGTGATATTATTCATTGGATATAGAGCTTCATGAGAAAAAAGTTCAAACAAATTCACTTCTATCAATTCATCAATGGACTGAGGTCCAAAGTTGATACCACTAAATCGATGCTTCTTCATAGATGGAGTATTCCATCTATTGTGTAGACCTTGGAAGAATTGACTATAGAGGACAATAGGCTAAAGAAGCATAGTTTCAAGAATGAAGATTTGGTCTTGGCCATGTCTAGGCTCGGATCAAACACGCGTTTCTATAGACCTCATCATTTTGGAGAACTCCTAATGATTATGAAAACAAAAAGAAAATTATTTGTCATTCTTGCAGTGAACTGAGCCACATCAAGCCCTTTTGCCTGAAGAGAAGAGATGAAAAGAAAGAAGAAAAGAAAGTGGCTTACGTAGGATCTCTTCATGAGAAAAGTGGTACAAATGAGAGCTCCAAATGCATTCGATCAATGCCAATTTCTCAACTAGTGAAGGCCTTACAACCACTTTTCAAAGGTCAATCATCTTCTATCTCCGGTGCCATAATATCTACTTGCATCGATCCTGATAAGTCTTCATGGATTATTGATTCCTGTGCTTCATTTCGTATAAACTCAAATGAGTCCATTCTATCCGAATATATGTTATTTTAGTTCAAATGATTCTTGTGTTTTTACTGCCCATGTAACATCTCTAAAGATTAAAAGTTTGAAAATTTTAAATGATTCTTCTCAAACTAGCCAAAATTTTTATGTTTCAAATGTTAGAGTGGTACTTAACTTGAATTTAAACTTATTTTCAGTTTCACAAATGTTGGATCATGGATGTAAGATCACCTTCTCACCTAGTGATTGTTGGGTGTAGGATATTCAGTCGGAGAAGCTGATTGGGTGAGACCATAGAAGAAGGGATCTTTACTTCATGGATTCCTTTTGTTTGTCAAACAAACGTTTTTGTAACTATGTTGAAAGAAAAAATTTAGAAATTTGGCATAGGAGATTGCGACATCCAAGCATGTCAAAATTGTATTTATTTTCCTTTATTGAAAAGAAGTGTAATAAAAAAGACTTGTGTAAAGATTGTATCCTTGGGAAAATGAAAATTTTTCCTTTTGGACCTAGTAATTTTATGTTTCAAGAAATGTTACTTTCTTGAAAACGAAAATGGATTTGATAAACTTGAGCCTAAGGAAGAGTATGATTATGTAATGAAATAAGGAAAGAATGTGCATACACACATAAGTCTACCAAGGGACATGCACATAAGCCACTAAGGTCTAGAAGGCAACACTCAAGAGCACACACAAGCCATTAACAGGCCAAACACACAAAGTAAAAATATAATTTTATTAATCCACCAAATGCTCAAGAGAAACACACACTAAAGGGGACAAGATGTTTCTTATATATACAAGAGAGAAGGGCTATGGGAGCCCAATATAGCCGTTGGGCAGATCCCAACGGTGGGAGGCCCCAACGGCTATATGTCTAATGACCAAAAAGCCGTTTTAGCAAAAATAAAAGACAAAAAACAAAAACTAAAATATCAAATCTGCCCCTAATGGGCAGGACCTATTACACCATGCAAAAGTATAAAAATGCCCCTAAAAGGCATTACTTATTACAAAATAAGAAACATATATATATATATACATGTGTGTATATATATATGTACTATATAATATATATGTAAACATATACACACACACACACACATATATATATATATATATATATTTATTTAACACCTCCTCAAACTGATGGTAAGATCACCTAAAAGTTTGTCAAGGAGGAACAAAAAATGAGGTGCCGGCAAAGCCTTGGTGAAGAAGTCTGATATTTAATATTTAGATGCGACATAAGAGAGTTCAATAGTGCCTTGTAGAAACTCCTCCCGAACATAGTGACAATGTGTTTCTATGTGCTTTGCTCGCTCATGGAAAGTGTCATTGCTAGCAATGTAGATAACACTCTTGTTGTCGCAACACATCTTCAACAGAGTAGAGATGATAACACTTATATCCTTCAATAGACTTCTTAGCCAAACAATCTCGGTAGTGGTAATTGTCATTGCCTGATACTTGGCTTCAGTGGAAGAGAGGGACACCTTTTGTTGCTTCTTACATCTCTAGGATAAAAGCGAATCACCAAGAAACACACAATAACCTGTAGTAGAAATACGATTATTAGGGTTGCCTCGCCAATTAGAATAAATATAAACAATTAAATCAAGAGATGAAGAAGAGTATAAGAAAAACCCTTTGGTTATAGTGCCCTTCAAATATCTGATGATTCTCTTAACAACTGCCATGTGGACTGAAGTGGGCACATGTTGAAATTGACTTGCACTGTGAACTACATGGGCTACGTTAGGTCGAGTGATAGATAAATATGTGAGAGACCCAATCAGTTGGCGAAAGGGAGTGAGATCCTCTAATGGAGTGTCATCATTGGCTCTTATCTTGATGTTGAGAACTTCGTGTGTATCCACTGCCTTTTCATTCGTTAGACCAGACCTAGCAATTATGTCAGAAGCCAGTTTCATTTGAGAAAGTACATATTCCCTTGGGGAGTACGCAACCTTGATACCTAAAAATACTTCAAAAAACCAAGGTCAGACATATCAAAGGTTCCTTTAAGAACATTTTCAACCTCATTAATACCCTTTATATCACTTCCAGTGGTAATCATATCATTAACATATAATAATAAAACAATTATACATGTTCTTGCATTTCTAATGAAGAGAACAATATCAGTATAACAAGAAACAAATCCATTGTCAATAATAACTTCACTAAAACGATCATACCAAGCCTTTGGGGCCTGTTTAAGACTATAGAGAGATTTTTAAAGTTTAAGAACCTTACCCCTTTCAATGTCAAATCCAGGTGGAGGATCCATGTACACTTTTTCATTGAAATCCTCATTAAGAAAACATTTTTTACATATAATTGGTAAATTGGCCACTTCTTAATTGAGGCTACCGCTATAAGAGTCGTAACATTGGTCTATTTTAGCTACTGATGCAAATGTTTCTTCATAGTCAATCTCATATTCCTGATCATACCCCATGACTACCAGCCTAGCTTTATTATCTTTCTAAAATTTCATCACTCTTGGTTTTAACTTTGTATACCCATCTATATCCTATGGGTTTCTTTCTTAAGTGAAGGTTCACAATTTTCCAAGTTTTGGCCTTATGGATGACATCTAACTCAACCAGCATAGCTTCTATCCAATGAGAGTAATCTTTGACTTCTTTGTATTTAGATGATTCAAAAAGGCATGAATGGCTAATAGACAAGCTTTATATCTAGGAAAAAAATACTCACAGGACACAAATCTATTAGGAGCTCTAGATATACGATCCGATCTCCTAAGGTTTGTTATATCTATGGAATGATTTTGCATGAATTTATCTAGTGCACATGGATGTTTCTCATGATTTCGCCGGGAATAGACCTTGAGCTCTCAAATATTATTGGTCTTGTTAATATTGTCTTTAGTACCAATAATGCTAGGAGAATTAATACCAACATCATAATTACAATCACCATCAATGCTACTTGGTTTATTAGTGATGTAATCATCATCAACATCATTTACAAAAACTTCATCAATGTTAGATAATTTATTTACTTCCTTAGGCAACATATCAAACACGAAAAAATAGTCATTATCTTTCTTAGTTGTCAAAAGTGGCGCCTAGGCGGGTTAGGTGCAGGGCGATCGCCTAGGCTTATGGGTTTAGGTGATAGGATCCTGTTTTTTCACCTAGGCGACGCCTAGGCTGTCCTCGCCTAGGCCGAGGGACATGGTCGCCATGTTTTTTTTTAATTGTTTTTATCTCCTTTCTTTCTTATTTTTTTCTTTTTCTTTTTCTTCCCGTCCCAAAAGCTTTCTTTTTTGTTCGCTCCTTTTATTCTTCTTTTTTACCTTCTTATTTTTTTCTTCTTTCTCCTCTTTTCACCCCTCCACCTTCTCTTTTTTTTCCTCTTCCTCTTCTTCTTTTTTCCCCTCTTTTTTCTTTTTCTTTTTCTTTTTTCCTTTTATTTTTTCTTTTTTCTTCTTCCTTCTCTTGCCCCTTCACTCTATTCTTTTTTTCTTCCTTTTCCTCTATTTTTTTTATTTTTTTCCTTCTTTTTTATTTTTGTTGTTTACATGTATGCATGTGTTTTTGACACACACACACACATATATATATATATGTATATGAGAACGGGGTTCATCCTGTCCCCTTTTTCTTTACGTCACCATTAAGACCCTCCAAATATTAAAGTTTTAGGTGTTTTATGCTCAATTTGAACCATTAGATGTGTTTATCAATACTTATTTATTGAGAAAGAAGCTTTGTTGCAAATTGATTTGATGTAAAAATGTGAACATTTTATCTTGAAATTTTAGTACGATATCAACCAATGATTTTTTTACCTCTTTAAAATACACATCTGAGCATAAAGATGCTTAATCAATTACATGTTCTCTATTCAGCAACAATCATAAACATCTAAAAACTATGATTTTTGGATGGTCCTAACAATGACCTATTTATGCAATTTTTGGATGGTGTGCCCCAAGTTTTGGTGTATGTTCAATATTATGCAATTTTATTAATTTTGCGACATCTTACATTGAATTACACACTTCATCCATAGTTATAATCGTATGTTTGTTACTAAATTTAACTATTTATTGTAATATTTTTGCTTTTCTTGATGTTTTATTTTTTTGGTCTCGCCTAGGCCTCGGCTAGTCCTTTTAGGGGTCTTCCACCTAGGCTCCGACTAGTGCTTTTGACAACTAAGGTTTTATCTTTCTCAAAACCATTTTCTTTTTCAAGAACGGTTACATTTCTTAAAATAATTTTTTTTTTTAAATCATAACACCTATAACCCTTTTGATTTTACCTATAACCAAGAAAGACACATTCAATAGCTGTCACTTGGGTATGGTACAGGTCCGGGTCCGGGTATGGGTACAGGTATGGAGGGTACGACACGATAATTCCAAAAAATGTGGGTATGGGGACACGACTATATAAATATATATTAAATATCACATAAATATAAGATAAATTCAAAATAAACTGAATATAATCTAAATATATATGTTATATCCAAAATATATATTATGTACTGAAAATATAAAGTTATAAACTGAGAATATAATTATAAATTAAATACAAACTTGTATGTACGGAGGGTAAAATGGCAATATAGAGTTATGGCTCAAGTCACTGCTGAGATTATTTGGATACGATGGTTATTGGATGAGTTAGGAATCTCCATTGTAGACAAGACTCAGTTATATTGTGACAATATGAGTGCTATTCATATTGCAAAGAATTTGAAATTTCATGAGCGAACCAAACACATTGAAATAGATTGTCATTAAACAAGGAGGGCTTATGAAGATGGAGTTATTGCTTTGGAGCATGTGAGCTCAAAGAATCAGATTGCAGATGTGTTTATAAAGAGTCTT
Source organism: Nuphar pumila (assembly GCF_984573655.1). Taxonomy (NCBI): domain Eukaryota; kingdom Viridiplantae; phylum Streptophyta; class Magnoliopsida; order Nymphaeales; family Nymphaeaceae; genus Nuphar; species Nuphar pumila. The sequence continues at coordinate 135,266,733 of NC_143254.1, read as the reverse complement.
TCTCCTTTGCATCTCAATTCTTTCCTTTCCAAACTCGGAATGATTCCGTTACATCATTCCAAATTTGAAGGGGTGTGTTGAGACTTATGTAATATAGGTGTTTTACGAGTCTTGTACTACCCCTTGATATTAAACATTCTTTTGTACATTACCTTATTGTTTATGGGTACTTTAGTCTTATATTTCTTTTGTTTCCTTTTTACTTTGTATCATTGAGATAGTCAACCCTTACATAAAATTAGGGACTCTCATTTACTTTAAAGAATGGAAACTTCAAGTTCTTTCTCTCGTCTCTTTCTTCTTCTTCCTTCTCCTTCTTGAATGTATGTGTGCTTCCATACTTGAGCTCTAAAACTCCTTACTTAACCTATCCGTCTAGATACAAGTACCTAGCAAGTCTTCGACATTGGGAGTCATGCAGGTTCAGTCTCATATTGAGAAATGCTCTCTATTTCTTCTTCTATTTTCTGTTTCCTTCAACTCAGCCAATATTAAGAGTTACATTCATTGTCATTCGATCTAAATATCTAACCCAAGATATGACATCAATCTAACAGTTCTTTATTATATTTTAAACATTTTACAAGCATTTAGGTTGGTAGAAGACTCATTTTTAAAGTGTTACTGTATTGTGCAGGTCTTTGTTGAGTTTGACCCAGTTCCATTGGCAAGTGCTTCTCTAGCACAAGTCCATGTTGCTCTTACTCATGATGGGAAAAAAGTTGCTGTTAAGGTATTTCTTTTGTAATTTATTTTTTGTTCATTTTTTGCCTATCTGTTTGCTTGAGTAGGTATTCATGGGGCTCAACTAGCTGGTGGAAATTTAGTATGCCAGCTCTTACTGCTCCTTGATTTATATGTCCATATACTTGAATTATCAGGTTCAACATACTCATTTGACAGACACATCAGCCATAGATACTGCAATGGTGGATTTCATTGTCAATTTTTTGAACTGGTGCTTCCCTGCGTTTGATTATAGGTAAATATTATTCTCATACTCTTGGATCTGGAAACTGTAAAGTTCCGTATTGGTTTGTGTTTCAAATTGCATGCCATGTCTCTGTAATGTCCAATTTTATTTAACAGTTTTGAGGTCATACAAGCTTATTCATGTAGTTAAATGCTCAAATTTTCCAATTGTAGGTGGTTGGTTGATGAAATTCGTGAAAGCTTGCCAAAGGTGAGTTTGCTTTTTGTTTTTTTGCCCTTTTTTATTTTTCCATTTACCCCTTTTTTTTCTGGATATGAAGCTTGGCTTGTATACTTTCTCATGTATACATTTCACCCTTTTTTCCCTCGGATCTTTTATATTGAAATGCTTTTGGATTCCAGATATGATTGGCTAGACATAGGTCCATGTTCTTCAGCTTGATATCCTTAATCCCTATAATATTAAAACCCTGTTGCTTTATCCAATTACTAATAAAGAGTTGTGGCTTTTACCTCTCAAGCTGCAGACTTTCTGACATCTAACTCTCATTATGAAGCTGGCACTCTCAGTCCCTCACCAAGGCATTAGGATTTAAAGCATGCAACTGCTTAGTGTAACGCCCCAGAAGTTCGACTTGAGAGAAAAAGATTTGAATAAAAATACCTTCGAAAATCAAAGTTTGCAGCAAAGATTTTTAAAGATGCCAAAGGTTTTAAAAGCACAAGTCGATTCTTTTGAGTACGTTAGCAAAAAGACTCAGCACAAACACAAGCCCATTTCCTAAGCCAAAATAGTGAGCAAAAGATAGAAAAGAGTATATTAAAAAAAAAGGGTTTAGTTTATACAAGGCAGGAGGATATCCACCCAAAACAACAAAAAAGTACAAAACCAAATTTATACAAGGCAAGAGGATATCCACCCAAAACAACAAAAAAGTACAAAACCAAATAGCCAGCGTGTCGACGAGAGAGGCAAGGCTTTAACCATGTAGCAATTGCACCACCGCTAGTAAGAAGAGCTACCTGTCACCTACACCCATAAAAAATGGGGTCAGTCCTGAAAACTGACAGGTACGCAAAAAGAATAAGATGAACTAATCTAAAGCATACTCAAATCTAAGCAACTAGAAACTGATACATCATACGCAGGTGAACAACAAAGCTAACCAAGATATCATGAGCTTAAGCAAGCTAGTATTACAGTGATAACAATCTAACTGTAAGCAATCACAACCAGACTTATCATGCATACCTTTTAACTATTGCAAATAACAAACTGATAGCAAGATAAAAGCATGTAGTCCGAAGAAAGAACAAACAACAGCTGTGAGCATGCCATACTGTGATTTGATTATTATTTGAACATTGTGGGTACGCACAATGTATAAAACGTAGAAACAGCCGAGATCCGTTCGGGGGTTCATTATGCTATGTATTTTATTATACCCGAAAGACTGACTGAGTCCGCTTCTAAGGGAACGACCAGTGGTCGAGAGAGTAAGTGTGAAATTGTCTATGACAAGACAATACACATACGAGCACAAATACTTCAAAAAGGGTGTGCACGAAGGCACTCTCACAACACTTGAACAAAGTACGCAAAAAGCGTAAAAATAGCAAACATGCAATAATGCATGTATTTCATAAAAGAACAAATGCTTGAGACTCTCAAGCTTGAGCAATACAAGGGGGGAACACCCCTATTTATACAAATGCAAGAGAGTGCAAAGGGGGGGCCCCCAAAGGAGTCGTTGGGAGCCCCCAACGGTCACATTTGTGACCGTTGGGGCCCCCCAACGACTCTATTGGGGGACCCCCAATGCACATTAAAAAATGTCAAAAAAGAAAAAGAAAAAAAGAATTACAAAAAATAAAAAAGAAAGTTACAACATATTCCAAAAGGGAATATGCGCAAAACAGGAAATGACAAAAATACCCTTTCGGGTAAATATATATAAATATATATTTATATTTATATTTATATTTACAATAATGATTTTTAGGAGATACATTTTAACACCCCCCCCCCCCTCAAACTTACGGTGTGATAACCGCAAGTTTGTCAAGAAGGAAATGAAATCTGGGCGAACATAGAGCTTTTGTGAAGAAGTCGGCAAATTGATACTCAGATGTCACATATGGTCTAAGTCACATGGGTGCGGGAGCGGGTGCGGGGATTCGGCACTTCCAAAAAACCCGGGTGCGGGGGTGCGGCAAATTTTTTTTAAATATATATATATATATATATATATATATATATATATATATATATATATATATATATATATATATATATATATATATATATATATATATATATTTAAAAGGGGTCCGGGTTCCCCCAACGCGGGTCCTGGGCAAGGCATATTTAAAAGTCGTCCCGCGTAATTACTCGGGCTTTAAAATCACCAGTCAATATTTTATTAGTTTTGACCTCTGTTTCCGTGACCGTACCGCCTCCAGCCATCTTTTCTACCTTTACATTTTTAGATTTCTTTATGACATATAATAAGATATTTGGAGATTTTGTGTTTTGCGCTTTTTCCTTCTGGAAGTGGAGGTGAGACTAGTTGGGGGCAATTAGTTAGTGCATCACGTGAAGGAACTTTGGTTAGAGTCCCCAACCCTGGTTGGGTGCAACACTCGAGACATGTAAAGGGTTAGTGTGATGTGATTTGAAGTAATAAGGGGCAGCAGCGTTAGCTTTATTAATTTGTCCCAAAGGCCGAATGTTGGAAGCAACAAAGGATGAAAGGGGGAGATTGGTTGCGCATCAGAGACCGGGGCAGTAGTAGTGCAGGCACAACAAGGAGCTTTGCAGGCGCAACAACAGCCTTGGCCGTGAATGATTCCGGTGAAGAGAGGGAAGGTATTAGTCCGGCGCCTCAAAAGCTGTCTCGCATCGATGCGTTCCCCTTTAGGATGCCTCCCTTCTCCCGTTGTAACAACAACCCCACCTTTTATAACAGTGAGGGCAGGTCGAGCGATTTATACGATGTCCCCTGTGGTGCAGTTGCAGCAGGAGCTACTGCAACAAGGACTCTGCAACCTTTTCCTATTGCCTTCAAATCCCCAGGTATCAACTCTAAAACAACACCCCTTCCAAAACACCCTTTGCATTTTTCCGACACCTTTGATTTGTCCGAAGAATCACCCTTGTACCATTTCATAGGGCAAAATTTAAAAAATAAATAAAAAAAGATGTATCAAAATGACCCTGGGTGCGTTGACCGCACCCAGGGTCGTGTTGATCGCACCCGGTGCCGCACCCGCACGCGCACCCGCGTCGCGTCGCGTCGATGCGGGTGCGACATCTGTTTTGCCGAGTCCCTGTGACATAGCATATGGTAGATCAATGACCTTCTTCAAGTATTCTTCTCGGACATAATGGCAATCCATTTCTATATGCTTTGTTCGCTCGTGAAAGGTGTGGTTCTTGGCAATGTAGATTGCACTTTTATTGTCACAGCATAGCTTTGTTGGTTCTTTGACAACTACTCCCATATCTTCCAAAAGACTTCGAATCCATACAATTTCCATGGTGGTAGATGCCATGACTCTATATTTGGCTTCAGTGGATGATAAGGAGACCTTCTGTTGCTTTTTACATCGCCACGAGATCAAAGATTCTCCTAAGAAAATACAAAAGCCAGTGGTGGAGTGACGGTTACTAGGGTCACCTCCCCAATCTGAGTCAGTATAAGCAAGCAATTTTAATTCAGAGGAAGAAGATAGAAAAACTCCCTTGTTCATGGTTCCTTTCAAATATCTGATGATGCGAAGGACAACACTCATATGAACAGTTGTAGGAGCATGCTGAAACTAACTGGCGATGTGAATAGCATGCGACAAGTCGGGTCGAGTAATGCTAAGGTACATTAGAGAGCCTACCAACTGCCTGTAAGGAGTAGGATCTGTTAGGGGAACACCATCGTCAATCTTCATTTTTTATCCCACGACTTCAGGAGTTTCGCATACTTTGTCATCAGAAATTCCTGATCTGACAATAATCTCACAAGCAAGCTTAGACTGAGATAGAAAATAACCACGTTGCGAATAGGCAACCTCAATACCAAGAAAATATGTCAGAAAACCCAAGTCTGACATCTCAAATTTTGAAGTCAAGACGGACTTAATACCCTTGACTCCTTGAACATCATCACCTGTAATTAGCATGTCATCAACATAGAGTAATGGAATCACAATTCCTGCATTAGATCTTCTAGTAAATAGAGCGGTGTCAGTATAACATGAGGAAAAACCATTTTCCAACATTACACTAGTAAATCTATCATACCAGGCCTTGGGGGCCTGTTTCAAACCATAGAGGGCTTTACGAAGACGAATAACTTTATCTTTAGGAATCTTCATGCCTGGTGGAGTATCCATATATACTTCTTCGTTAAGATCACCATTTAAAAAAGCATTTTTCACATCCATTTGAAAGATGTTCCAATTTTTAATAGATGCAATAGTAATAAGACATCTAACTGTAACCATTCGGGCTACAGGGGCAAAAGTTTCCTCATAGTCAATCCCATACTCTTGCCCATACCCTTTAGCAACTAAACGAGCTTTATACCTTTCCAAGGATCCATCGCTTTTAGTTTTAACCTTAAAAACCCATCGACAACCTATAGTTTTCTTTCTTATGGGTAGAGTTTGGAAATACCAAGTCTCTGCCTTCTTTAGAGCATTAAGTTCACTTTGCATGACTTCTTGCCATTCTATACATTTTTTAGCTTCTTCAAAATTTCTTGGTTCAAAATAAGAGTGAATGGCATTAAGACAGGCCCTATATCGGGGTGAAAAAGAATCAAAAGAGACAAAACGAGTTGGAGGTCTCCTATTCCTTTCAGATCTTCTATGGTCCAGAATAGGGGTAAGCTCACTATATCGATCAATTGCACTTCTAAAGGTGTCTTGGTTTCTACAAGAATAGGTTATTGGCTCACTTGGAACTCTACTTTCTTGTTTATTGAGTGAGTTATGTTCACCAATATCACCATCATTTTCCTCATCATGGTTTGATGACACATCATCATCACTAGATATATCATCATTACTAGACAATAAGTCGAACAAGAAGGAATAATCAAAATTTTCTTGTGGAGAAACATTCTTTTTAAAACCACTCTCATTTTCCAAAAAAGTTACATTTCTAGAGACATATAGCTTATCATCTCGAAGGTCATAACAACGAAAACCTTTTTGGGTTTCAGAATATCCAAGAAATGCACAAGGAATAGCCTTGGGAGAGAGTTTATCGTTCTTATCCGTAAGTATGAAACACTTACATCCAAAGACTCTTAACCTATTATAATCAGGTTCAAGCTTATGTAATACCTCAAAGGGAGATATTTTTCCTAAAATCCTAGATGGTAATCGATTTATCAAATAAACAGAAGCAAGAGCTGCTTCAGCCCAAAAGTTTTTAGGAATATTTTGAGATATGAGAAGGGTCCTAGTGGTCTCAATGATGTGCCTATGTTTTCTTTCAGCCAACCCATTCTGTTGAGGGGTTTTAGGACAAGACCTTTGGTGGACAATGCCATGATTCTCAAGGTATACCTTAAATTGATTGGAGAGGTATTCTCCTCCGGAATCACTTCTAAAAATCTTTATGTTACTGTTGAATTGATTCTTAATCATTGAATGAAATTTTTTAAAACACGAGAACACTTCATGTTTAAACTTAAGAAAATATATCCACGAATATCTGGAAAAGTCATCCACAAAGATTACGTAATAAGAAAAACCTCCTTTTGAAACAATAGGTGCGGGTCCCCAAACATTTGAATGCACAATTTCAAAAGTTTTAGAAGAGAACATAGTTCTTTGCTCAAAAGGTAGACTTCGCATTTTTTTGAGAATACAATCATTACAAGAAAATGAGCTTTTACATAGGTCTTTTACAAAATGTAAATATGATAACTTGGTGATATTAGGATGACCAAGTCTTTTGTGCCACACATTTATATCTTTATGTCGGGCAACATTACACAAAATTTTGGGAACTTGAAGAGATTCCATATAGTATAAATCTCCTCTTCTAAAGCCTTCCCCAATCAATTTCCCGGACTGGCGATCCTGTATTAAACATTTATCACAAGAGAATTTAATATCACAGCCATGGTCTGTGAGTTGAGAAACAGAGAGGAGATTTAAGTTTAGTTTAGGTATAAATCTGATTTTTGGAATAAAAAACTCTTGGGTTTCAAAATTACCTATTCCTTTAATTTCAAGAGAGGTTCCATCCGCAGTAGAAACATAAGATGGGGAAACATTTTTTGAGTAATCGGAAAGTGAAAAAATGTTTGAGGATATATGAAAGGATGCACCAGAGTCCAAAAGCCAAGAGATTTTACCTGGAGAGGAATAGGAGGATACGACCACACCGGAAGTAGATCCCTTGAGGAGAGCTTGAAGGGCTTCCACTATTTGATTCATGGGGAGGGACCCACTCGAAGATGCCTCTTCCTTCTGTGGTACACCAGTGGTAGCCATGGCAAGGAGCTTTTTCCATTTAGGGCATACGGGTTTGATATGCCCCGGTTCTTTACAAAAATGACAAATAGTCTTGCTATAGTCCCTTTTTCCTCTTTGACCACCATATTCACTTTGATTTTGAACTTTAAAGTGAGGAGGACGATAGGTCCTAACATTGTTTCCGGGTCTTGATACGGCATTGAGCTCACTATTTTCTTCAATATTACAAGGGACTGCAAGAACATTTGGTCATTGTTTACATAAATTCATACGAGTCTCTTCACCACTTAATTTGGTGAGAACATCTTCAAGAGAAGGAGGAAAAAAGGAGGAAAAAAGAGATGACCTTATTTGCTCAAATTCGGGCCTTAGCCCATTCAAAAAGTTGAAGAACCGATCTTCTTCAAGTTGCTTGTGACGGAGCTCAATTGCCTCTCCACTCCATTTTGGTTCAAGCATTGCAAGCTCATCCCAAATAGATGAAAGATTGGCAAAGTATTTCCTAATCGTCATTTCACCTTGAGTAAGAGAAATAACCTTCTTTTGAAGATAATACTTATGAGATAGGTCCCTTGATGTGTACATTTTTTCAAGATAATGCCAAGCTTCGGATGCCTTCTTGAATTTAATAATGTTGGCATTAATCTTGGTTTCCACGGATGAGAAAAACCATGAAAGAATCTTGAAATTCTACATTTCCCATTCATCGTGCTTCTTGGAGTATTCTTCAAGGGCTTTGGTTCTTTCTTCTCCCTCAAGAATTTTGATTTCGCTCCCATTTACCACGGTAATCTTGGGTTCCGGTTCCAGAATTGTGCCAAGTACATATCCCCATAGCCCCTTCCCTTTTATATGAGCCTCCATATTTCCGGCCCAAATATGATAGTTGGACCCATTTAATTTGAAACCAAGAGCAAAATGAGACTCTTTTTCGCCCATTAGAGAGTAAAGGAGGAGGAAGAAAAGCGTACCAACACGATATTTCCAAAACCAACTTGCACAAGATTTTTCTAAAATATTTGAGAAGAAAGATCCACCACTTCAAACTTCAAGGATTGGAGGGCACGTTTTTCGAGGCACTCGAAAAAGAGAATCCCACGATCTTCAATAATCAACCAAGCTCTGATACCATGTGAAATTGTCTATGACAAGACAATACGCATATGAGCACAAATACTTCAAAAAGGGTGTGCACGAAGGCACTCTCACAACACTTGAACAAAGTACGCAAAAAGCGTAAAAATAACAAACATGCAATAATGCATGTATTTCATAAAAGAACAAATGCTTGAGACTCTCAAGCTTGAGCAATACAAGGGGAGAACACCCCTATTTATACAAATGCAAGAGAGTGCAAAGGGGGGGCTCCCAAAGGAGTCGTTGGGAGCCCCCAACGGTCACATTTGTGACCGTTGGAGGCCCCCAACGACTCTATTGGGGGACCCCCAATGCACATTAAAAAATGTCAAAAAAGAAAAAGAAAAAAAGAATTACAAAAAATAAAAAAGAAAGTTACAACATATTCCAAAAGGGAATATGCGCAAAACAGGAAATGACAAAAATACCCTTTTGGGTAAATATATATAAATATATATATTTATATATATAGAGATATATGTACATATAATATATTATATGTAAATATATCTCTATGTATATAAATATATATATTTATATTTACAATAATGATTTTTAGGAGATACATTTTAACAGTAAGTCCCCAAAGGCTAAAAGAGGGCCCAAGGATGCATCCAACTTCTGCAGAAGTGCCAGAAGACTATCACCTAGGATACTTATGGTAACGCCATTTCCCCTACCTCCGATGACTGAGGAAACCGGATCTTTGCCCGAAATAGCCATGAATAGCCTGTCCATCGGAGGTTTTGTACCATCCATCCTATCTCTTAATGAACCAGCCCGAACAAGCACGATGAAGGGTTATTTATCATCATCGCCTTGCTCTATATGCCCTGGTCTATTCGACCCACTCGAGCATCTTGCCTGTGAAGGCGCATGATAAACATTTAGTGAGTGTGAACACCCCAAATTTTTCAAAAATTTGCAAAGATGACCTTTTTGCCCCGGTTCCATTTTCTGAGAAAATCAAGGCAATTTTAAAGCTAAATTTCAGTCTTTCTTCAGATTTTTGGATTGAATTCCATGGATTGAATTCCACATTGATATATTCAAATTCAACTCCGGGTCGGAACCCAGTGTTTTAAACCCAAATCTAAGCCCTGTTGTTCGATTTCCAAATTAAAATTACAAAAATATAAAAAATGATCCTAAATGGCTCGAGCAACTCATTTGACACTCTGTTGGATCCCTAACCCCATGTTTCTCAGTTCGAGGTTGTAAAACCTCGAATATTTCCTAAAAATCTAGGCATGAATCTATTTTCTGAAGAAATTTTCTCAAAAATCGCCTTGAGTTCTAAAAAAAAAAAAACTCCTTTTTGTAAATATTTTATGAAAACACAAAAAAAAAAATAGAAATAGTTTTAAACCTTTAATTTCTCGTAAAACTTTAGGATGTTATTCTAAAAATGCAAAAAAATAGAAAAATAACATAAAAAACCAAAAAAATTGGGAAAAACTACGAGAAAAACAAATGGTCTGAAGCTTTTTAAGTTAATATTCTTGAAAACCTCAATTTTAAAACATTTTTATAAAAATTGCTTAAAAAGGGACCTCCTTTTTGGAAAAAAAGGAAAACTTCCAACGGATTCTTCCCGCGCTCCTCTCCTCTCCACCTTCGATCTTCAACAACCCCTTTCTCCCTCAGCCTTCGATCCTTAACAGATTCACCTTCAGGAAACGTCGATCCTCTCTTTAAGAAGGGATCCTCAAGCCTCTTAGGAGGGCATCTACTTTCACGCATCCGGTTTTCGATCGACATCTCTTCTCATCGAATATCCATCAGTTTTCTTCCTGGAGGCATCCATTACAATCTACCTTCATCGAATTTCCTCTTTCTGAGCTGTTATCAACACCCATTAAACTCATCATCAAGCAATATCTGCAAGTGAAACCAGAAGGACCGACCAAGCATTCATTAAACCTCTCCATCGATCATCTTGAGACAAAGGGGGACGGCTACCTCTGCGAAGCTACAGGCAAGTAACCATGTTATCTTTTTTTTTTTCTATGATTCCCTGTCAAAATCCTTTCCCCGTTTTCCTTTTTCCTTTTTAGATTTTCTATTTCATATAATGCTCTTTGCTTTTGACGCCAAATTTCTGGTCTTCATCATCGCTTTATCTTGATTATTCGTATTTTTTTTACCTTAAACCATTCTCATTATTCCTGTTTTACTCCCCATTTACGCATAATGGGTGGTGTCGGATTGTTTACAACAACTCCGACCCATCTCATGCAACAACAACGGGATCTCATAAATCCCCACATTCATTTTCACGATTCATTTCATCGGATCTCCTCACTCTATACATGAGTAAGATCCTGTTTATGTTGCTCCCTGGTCGATTTCTGATTCACCCTTTCAATCTCCTTTCATCATTTCCTGTTTATAACATTTTGAAGTCCATCATCTGCTACGTATTTCAACAATCTACGTTTGGGAATGATGAAAATCACTTTGGCATCAGACCTAAGGCCGTGTCTTCGTAAGGGATGATTTGGAGTTTTGCTAGGTCATTTGGCAACCCAGTTGCTCAGGAATGACATTTCCCACAACATTTTCGACTTCGAGTCACTTTTGTCATCTATGCATTGGTTATTAAAGCCATTTGCCTGGATCGATCCATTATGCTGTATCTTAATTAGCATATACTTCTGAGGATCAGAGGTTTGGCAGGGATGGCTACTTCGGTTTAATATTTGGGATACATGTTTACTCTCCTTATTTTCTCTCAACTTGGGTTACCCGTCTTCTTGCCTTTGTATCATAAGTTTTCCCAATATTTACCTTCGTTGATTCATTTAATGTTTCATTGGGCCTTACGTGTTTGTCTAAATTCAGACTATCATCTCTGAAATCATATGTCAATAGGGAATAAGCTGCCATACTGTACTTTGGTTTTCGTTTTCCTGTGTGCATCATGATCATTGTAGTTTGGTTATAAATCATTGCATTCTAGTCTCTATGTTTCAGTGATTATAGTGTCTCTGTTTCATACATAAATGCTTCTGCTATTATCAGAACATCCCCATTTAGTGGCTGGTTCCATTTTAGTTCCAGAAAACTTCCACCAGCATTTCATTTCTGGTTCATTTCATAATATCAACTGCGTTTTATTTGAACACCTGATCTAATTTTTCTGTATATACTCTGGTTTATCGATTTGTATCTCTATTGTTGAGCTTACAATAAATTCTCCATGGTGATTTCTGTTGTTTGGCCTGTATAACCAAATTTTGGTCATGGTTCTGCAAGTATATCATAGGATTTGAGTTGAATATTTCTGTTATTTTTTTCTTCTTTTGATAATTCTAATGCTGTGTTTTTCTTCTTTTTTTTTTTATACCACACCAGTTCTACACCTATCTTGGTGGTCCCTTTATAACAGAAATTGCAGCTATGAAACACCCATTACCTTCTCTATTGGTTTTGAGGTCAAAAAGAGGATGTGCTCTGGAGTCATCAAAGTCTATGGGCTTTATTGGAATGTCATATTTCCTGTTATCAGAGCTGGCTGAACCAAATGCTCAGTTATTTATTTCTCTCCTCTTTTGTTGTTTGTTTGAATTCCTGAAGGACCAGGAAACTTTAGGGGAAGGGAGCTGATTTCCTTCTATAGACAGAGATACCAGTCTGGGAATTGGTTCCTGGTTTGAAGAAAACTGGTTGTAAAACTGGATCAAATGGCCCAGCCTAGGGTGTCTCTCTCTCTCTCTCAAAAAAAAAAACCACTGTAAGATTCTAAGACCCATTGGGGTTTCAACAAATTTGTTGATTGATAATTTACGTTATCCTGTAAACTTGATGCATTGAGTTTTAAAATGAAAGCTCCTTCTCTTAGGGGGTAGGTGTGCTTCCTACTGATGAAAACTGAAACTGTCCATCATGCTACCAGCCTGAGTATTGGAAACAGGGTTTGTTTCATTCTATACAAATTCTGTCCCTCTGTTCCTATGCCGAAGTTTGGATTTAGGTCCCGAATCGTTATCTGAGCAAACACATGCTCATGACTGCCCTGTTGCATCGGTAAAATCTCCAAGCATTAGGTGTTACAACCGATCTCAAGGGGGGATTGCAGTGTGAATAGTATCGATAAACCCTGCGCATGGATTACCAACCTGTTTCCCTACCTGTAGTTCATTTGACTATCGGATGGGGGTGTCATGTATAAATCACTTGCTGCTCTATGCGGCACATTTCCTGGATATACACTTATTAGCAACATGGGTTCTGCAAATAGAAAGATAAGTTTAGCAAGACAAAGGGGGAATATACATTTGTTTATATTCAGTTGCATATGTCAGCTCGTATTCCTGTATTAGCTTATATATATGGCCATGTCATTTAATATCAATTGGAGACATTCATATAGCAGGTTCGTTTTATACAAACAGGGAGTAAACTTTGCTGTCAGTATTTCATTCCCTCTGCTTGTTATAATCCCACTCAATCACTACTACAACAACTTCCACCTTCACATCACAGCTCCATCATCGCTCACAACACTGCCTTCACTACATGTTCTGCCATACAGGCTCCACTCTTTATACCACTGCTGTGCCACATAGCAGTAAAACCCCTGCACACCAGCACTTACCTCCCTAACACCTCCAGGCTTCCTGCAACAACGGTCACTGCTGCACCCTTATCTTCCCTTGCCGTCAACCTCTATAACATCATCCTACACCTTAGTCGCCCCTGCTAGGTAGCAGCCACCTGTAATATCCCACCTGCTGTCTCTGCCCATTACGGACCATTTCTATGATCTTTACCATAGGTGACACCTGTAATTCCTACAGCCGGTATACATACCTTCACTGTTGCTAATTTCTTTTACAGCAACTCGATCGGTTGCTCTGATCCCTTCATTTGCATAATAATCTCTTTAGCTTTATTCTCATTAAATACCTGTCATATGTGATATATATATGTATATGTGTACATATGTATATATATATAGATATGTATATATATATCTATATACCTATATGTATACATTCATATATATGTATATATATATAGGCACATATATATATATATATATATATATATATATATATATATATATATATATATATAGGTATGTAAGTCATTCTCCATCCTTTTTCATCATGTATATCTTGACATATGAACATTTCATCATTGATCTCCATGTGATATGTGCGATTTCTTTCTATTATTCATCTTAATCAAGTGTTTTGCAGGGAATATAAAGAGAGCATCATCACTTGAGATTTGTATTTTCGAAATGTAAAACTTGTAATAATTTAGATCTTAATGAGAATTTACATTTCTTGCTTTACGTAGAATGAATGAGCATTGTAAATATCATGGATGGCTCATTTTCATGATTTTTGCTTTTATTTCTCAAATTCTCACAATGGTGAAACACGAATGGCACGCACACCATTTCGTAAGAGATAATTGATCCTAAGTTGATGATCTACATCAATGGCCATAGTCAGGATGTGGACAAAACTTAGCATCTTTATCTTTTACAAAAATACACTGGGATCCACACTGGACCCCTTCCAAAAATCATCATGTTTTCTTTAAATATTTTCCTCTTTTATCAGAATTCAATTTAAAATTAATTCAATACATATACCAATGACCATAGTCAGGGTATATTGAGAGTTAATTTCATTTTAAATTCGATAAAAGCACAAAAAATGTATTTTATTCTTCACTTGAATTTAAATGTGGTTATTATATAATATATTCAATGACCATAGTCAGGGATATATCATATCTTCAATCTCATTCTTAATTCATTTAAAGAATGAAATAGCTTTTCAAATTCCAATTTCAAATTCTTTAAATTCATTTCATCATTTAGGATAGAATTGCATCATATTTTCAAAAATTCCTTTTAAAATTCAAGTGATTGTGAATATCTCTTCTTCAAATCCCTATTTATCAATTCTATCTCATTTCTTAAAATCCAAACTTTGAAATCAAATCCAAAGTTTAAAATTCAACTTGATTCATTTTATAAATTCCAAATTCAAGTTCAAAGTCCAAATTGACTTTGAAATTCATTCTCAAAATCAATTTTGAAATTCAAAAAAAAAAACAAAAGTTAGATTCTAATCTCAAACTTGGATCCAGATTTCCCAGTATGAATTCAACTTCATTTTGGACCTCAGACTTCAGATCCAAAATTCATTCTAGGATCCAGATCCCCATTCCAATTTGGATCTCAGGCTTAAGATCCAAATCCATTTTAGGATCTAGATCTCAATTCTACATTGGATCTCAGATTACAGATCCAAATTCCACTTAGGATCCAGAATCTAATTCTACTTTGGATCTTAGACTTCAGATCCAAAATCCATCTTAGGGTCCAGAGTCCAACTTCATCTTGGATCTCAAATTGCAGATTCAAATTCCATTTAGATCCAGAATCCAACTTCACTTTGGATTTCAGACTTCAGATCCAAATCCATTCTAGGATCCAGAACCTAATTCTACTTTGGATCTCAAACTTCAGATCCAAATCCATTCTAGGATCCAGAACCCAATTCTACTTTAGATCTCAGACTTTAGATCCAAATCCATTCTAGGATCCAAAATCCAATTCCACTTTGGATCTCAAATCTTGGATCCAATTCCATTCAAATTCTTAAAACCAATTCCATTTCTTCGCAAAATTCAAAACCAATTCCCATTTAGGATTCTAAATCCAGAATTCAATCTCTCCTGAATTTCAACTCTATTTAGAATCCAGACTTTGGATTCAGATTCCATCTTTGAATTCCAAACTTTCAAATCAATTCTATTCTATTTCCCACATTTTATTTTGATTCTAAACTTCAAAAGATAGAATTCAATTCCATTTTTCATCTCTATTCTGATTCAAAGTCCATTTATGACTTTGAAGTTTCCTTTCTCCTCCTTATCTCAATTTCAAGATCCTTCCTTTCAAAGTCAAGATTTGTTCTCAAACTCTGATTATTCTAAAAACTTAGAACTTTAAATTTTAAGTTCTAAAGTTAGAAATCATTTTCTTCACTCTATCATCAGATCCATCTCAGAAACACTTGGAATATTTCAAAACATTTTCAAAAAGAGCATACACTCTTGTATTTCACAAGCATGATTCTTTGTGCATTTAGACTTAGGATAAATTCTTAGGTAATTTCTTAGCAAAGCAAAAGGCATGAATTCGACCCTTGGTTCGATTACCCCTGGTAAAGGCGTCAGGAATGGTCGAACCTCGTATCGACGAGCGAATCCCGTCTCCCAGTTTTCTCGCAAATATTTAAAAAAACGAAGGCGAGTTATTTTCTAAATATTTTCAAAATTAAGGTCAAGTGAGACCCCGCAAAAGAGTTCCTCTTTTCTTCTTTTCTTTTCTTTTCTTTTCTTTTCTCTTCTCTCTTTCTTTCTGCCCTTTTATTTTCTCCCTTCAAAAAGGAGGAAATAGAGGCTGGAAAGGAAAGGAGAAGGAAGAGAGAGAAACCACAAAAGAGGAATTTTTTTTTTGCGATGATCACAGTGAGATATCCAAATTATGATATTTTACAGAATATGAGGCCTATTCACTTCGTGCTACGCATCATAGCATCGTATAACACTGCCAAGAAATGCGGCTAAGTTTATAGCCACCTGTGAACACCCCAAATTTTTCAAAATCCTTTAAATATTTTCTTTGGCCCCTAAATTCATTTTTTGAGCAAATGAGTCATTTTAAATCTAAATTCCAATTCATTTCTCAAGCTTTACTGAAATTAAATTCAGTTTATATGTTTAAATTGATTTCGGATCTGGATCCATTGTCCAGATCCAAATCTGAGTCTCATTGTCCAAATTTTAAAATTAAAATTATAGAAAATACCAAAAATATTCTTTAAATAGCTCGGATAATCCATCCGACATCCGTTTGGATCCATTGCGTTGTATTCCTCGATTCGAGTTTTAAAACTCAAACATTTTCTCAAAACTTGGGTCCAAACCCACTTTCTGAAGAAATTTCTCCAAAATGGTATGAAATTCTCGGAAAAACACTCTTTGTAAATATTTCTCAGAAAAATACAAAAAGTTAGTGTTTAAACTTTGTTTTTTTATAAAATCTTAGTTTTCTATTACAAAAATACAAAAAAATGGAAAAACGATATAAAAATAAAAAAAAAATTGAGGAAGGCAAATGGTTTTAAAACTCGAAAAATTGAATTTTTTTGCCAAAAACCTCATTTTGAGCCATTTTATAAAAATCTTGAAAAAGGGAATCCTTCTTTTGGAAATTTGGAAAAGAGGCAACAACCTCTTTCCCGCGCATCCTCCCTCTCAGCCCGACCCTCCATCTTCAAACAACCTCTTCTCCCTCAACCTCTAATCTTCAACAACCTCTCTCTCGAAGGCTCCTCTGCTTCTTTAAAAAGGGGAGCACGCGAGAGGAGGGGGATCCGTCTTCGACCCCTCCACGCTTCTACTCTTCTTCTTCCCCATTTTTTTTTCTCTCTGTTCTTCTTTCCCATCGACTGAAGGGAGTCGTTCCAACCCCAGGATTTCCAAGCAATCCGATTGGTCGAACATCAGTGAAGTACAGGAACTACAGGTAAGTGAATATTTCTCATTCCATTCGATTCCCCGTTAAATCCTCCTTCCAGTTATTGCCTTTTCTCTTTATTGTTCGAAGGTTTTCTTCTGATCATTTCCCCTTCCTTTTTTTTATCATTCTTTTGATTTTCTTATTTTGATCCTATTGATGCACCTTCTGCAATCTCGATTTGCATATAGCAAATCGAGATCACAGGCAAGCAATATCAAAGAGGAACCAAGGAGTTCCGACATTTTTATTTTCTTTATTTTTTATTTTTATTTTTTATTTTTTTGTGATTTTCCATCGTATCTGATTTCAGTTCTATTTCTTAGTTCTTAGTTCTTAGTTCTGTCCCTTTTAATCATTGTCATTACCTTTAAGATATAATCGCAGTAAATTTTTTTTTTTTTTGCTTCCTAACATCCGCTTATGTCTCCCTATCGATGTTAATTCCCTTATCGCATCATACTTGATCTTCTGATTTATCATATATTTTGACCTCCATTAAAGCATCTGTGGCAGTTTCGGTCAGCCTATGGCATAACCAACCTGCCCATTGCAATACCATTGGAATTTTTCACTCCAATATCTTCTCCCTCTCAATTTTTTTTTTCTTTTTCTTTTCTTCTTTCTTCCTGATTTTTTTTTATCTGCTGTGTTAGCTATTCTCTATTTCAATTGATTATTTCACAGTATGTGTTCATGATGGTGTGTATCAATACGCCCCTTTCAAGACATATCTTGTATCTCCAGCATGCTAATCCATCACCTAAGTTTCCCCTTTTGTTTCATTTTCATCCTCTCTTAATTCACGGCACCTCTGCATCCATTTTTGTTATTTTCTATCAGATTCAGGTGTGAAGCACAATTTCCCAACTTCAACGTATTTCTTTTTTTTTTGGTCACACCACTATTTTCCACAAGGTGATCTACCTGCCCCATTGTGTAATTTGAGAGGTCCTGCTTCCTGTATCAGTGAAAGCCAATCATATTAAAACCTTGATCCCCAAATTATCTTGCTGGCTGAAAGTTTTTTTTTTACGCCCATTGCCCATTCCATTCACTGTTTCTGCTCACCATCCGTATGATACACCCCCCCACACACAGTATCACCAATCACTTGGCATTAGCATTCATTCCTACGTCATATGCATTCCATGACGTTCACATTTCTACAAGTTATTGTTGATCAGAATCAGCATGTCCTTCATTTCAACAAAAATTATAACCACCAGATCCCTAGCTTCGGGGCTCACCTTTGAAATTTTGTGGAGGCACTTAAGCAGCGATCCTTCAATTCAATACCTTCTCCAGACATTTTGGTCGGCTCAAGTCACTCACGTCCAGCTGAAAAACTTGACTCAGAAGTTCTACCATTGGTAAGTGGGTCATCAGGATCTCAAGGGAGTGGTGGAGGCACTTGGATTCAAGAGCTGGACATCTATGGCAGTCCGAGTTTGAAGTAAAATCAAGACTCTGACCTTGTTTCTGAAGCAAGATCTGATGATCATCATAATGTTAGACAATATCTTCCATATGGTCAGTGGATACTTGGTGAAAGTCATAGGAGCTTGATACAATAATACGTGCCAAAAGCCTTCATAGATTCAATGGGATAAAACCTGGTGGCACAATTTCGTTCCAATGCAAGTTATGCTGAAGAAAATTGGACTCCTCTATGTGTTTCATAGTCCTCATTGAGCACTTCGAGATTGCTCTCTGCCAGTTGTTTGGTCACTCAAGATAAAGGGAAAAACGTTGCTCATACACGTGAAACAATTGAAGAAGCTGCAGAAAAGGATGCCCAACTGGTTGTTCTACCTGAATTTTGGAACAATCCTTATCCAAAATAGAGTTTCCCAATATATGCAGCAGACATCGATGCTGGTGGTGATGCATCCTCATCATCCTCAATGTTGTTTGAAATGGAAAGCTGAAAGCTAAGCATAAAAAGATACATCTGGTCGACATTGACATTCCAGGGAAGATTACTTTCAAGGGATCTGAATCATTTATTGCAGGAGAAGCGCCAACTACTGTAGACACAGATGTGGGGCAAATGGGCATTGGTAAATATCATGGGGTCAAGAGCTAACCATGTGATATGCTACAAAAGGGGCTCATCTCTTGTGTTATCCTGGAGTATTTAATATGACTATAGATCCATTACATGAGGAGTTGCTGCAACAGGTAAAGGGGGGGGGCTGATGATCAGGTAATTTTATTGTTGTATAACTCAGGAGATTTGCCTACTAATATTAGTTTATCATTTCTGCATTCATATGCCTAGAATCAGCAGCCTCTGTACACTCTATTTTTCATCTTATACTCATATCCTCCATATATCACCATTGCTATATCTAACTTCCATGACCATTTACAATAATATATATGTCATAACATCCACTTCATTATACCCTGCAGCATCACTTATGCCTCTGCACATTTATATTTTGTACATCACAAATTATACTTTGAAAGTCATGCTTGCTGTCACCATTGTTGCATCTTCGTTAGTTGCAAACACCACTGTTCATTCCCTGCTTCACAACCCATTTTGTCCCTGTGTTTCCTGTTTTACAGCATAAATATCTACTCCCTGTCCTTTGTATTATCTACCTCACCCATCTTCCTGCTACAACACTAACCGCTTCATCCTTCACTTCCCAGCACACACTTTTACATCACCTTAGCAGCACCTCGCTGCACTTAACCTTCCAACATTCATTTTCACACTTTCCTTCCATTGCAGCACATCACTTCCAATAACTATAGTAGCATCTTACTATAGGTCCAGCACACTATCTGTAGCATCATTCCCACAGCGCTGCCATCCCTTCCCATTCATCTTCTTGCTAACCTCCTCTAAGTGCACATCACACCTACTATTTCCACTGCTGCATGCTTACCCACTCCATAGCATTTTACACTGTTTCACAGTCCTGTGTAACAGCCCAACCTCCAATTTGCTGTCCCCTTTTCACTTGTACTCACAGCATGTAACATACCAACCTCTTCCTCAAGAAGCAGCTAGCTGGCTGAGAAAAATCGAATAACTAGCTGGAAGCAGTTGCTGAGAATAAAGGGGGTCAATGAAGATGCAATATTTTTGATACAAGGCAACATTTGAGGCATTCATAAGGTTACATGATGATGTTGCAGTTTCCCAAATCGAGCTCTTTGGCAATCATTTGCAGGTTTTGGAAAGTAGTCTTCCTATAGATGATGTGTTCAAGTCAAAAGTTTTTTTTTTTTTTTTACCCTTCATTTAGTATAATTATCACATTTAGATAGGTATACACCCATTTCATTATGATTACATACACATTAAAATAGCATTTTTTTTTATGTCCTTCATATCATCACATCCAGTCCTGTGCTAACTCTGTTTTGCAGGAATATACAAGAAGCTTGAATTTCTCTCTTAGACTAGAAATTTCTAATATTTGCAATTCAAAGTTGTAATAAATTAGGTATAAATAAAAATTTACATTTCCAATTCTTAGATAGAATGGATGAGCATTATAAACATCATGAATTGCTTGTTTTCATGCATTTTTTTTCTTTATTTCTCAAATTCTCACAATTGGCAACACGAATGGCACGTGCACCATTTTCGTAAGAGGTAATTGATCCTAAGTTGATGATCCACATCAATGGCCATAGTCAGGGTGTGGACAAAACTTAGGATTTTTATCTTTTACAAAACAACACTGGATCCACATTGGATCCGTTTTCAAAATTCATCATATTTTCCTTAAATATTTTTCTTCTTTTATCAGAATTTAACTTAAAATTAATTCAAAATATATACCAATGACCATAGTCAGGGTATATTGAGAGTTAATTTCATTTTAAATTCTATAAAAGCACCAAATGTGTTTCATTCTTCACTTAAATTTAAATATAGATTATTATATAATACATTCAATGACCATAGTCAAGGATGTATTATATCTTCAATCTTATTTTAATTCATTTAAAGAATGAAATGGCTTTTCAAAATCCAATTTCAAAAATTTAAATTCATTCATCATTTAGGATAGAATTGCATCATATTTTAAAAAAATTCTTTTTCATAAATCCAAGTAATTCTTTCCTTCATTTCTCATGTCAAATCCTATTCATAAATTCAAATTCAACTCTATTTCTCAAAAGGATTCAAGAATTCAATTTCAAGGTCCCATTTGACTTTGAAACTTCAGAATCATCTTGTATTTCAAATTTCAAATTCTATCTCAAATTCAAAGTACAATTTAACTTTGAAATTCATCTGTATATTCAAGATTCAATTTCTAAAATTCATTTTTCCAAATTCAATTCCAACTTAGAAATTCTTGATTCATCTTCTAAATTCCAGATTCAAACTTCAAGATCAAAGTCCAATTTGACTTTGAAATTCATATTCCAAGTTCAAAATTCTCAAATCAAATTTTGGAATTCCAAATCCAAAGTTAGATCCTAAATCCAACTTGGATCCAGATTTCCAAGTATAAATCCCCACTTTTTGGATCTCAAATTCAGATCCAAAACCCATTCTAGGATCCAAGATTCAACATTCATATCAGATCTCAGGCTTCAGATCCAATTCCCCTTTAGGATCCAGAATCCAACTCTACATTGGATCTCAGACTCCAGATCCAATTCCATTTTTTAGGATCCAGAGCCCAACTCTACATTTGGATCTCAGATTTCAGATCCAAATTCTATTCTAGGATCCAGAATCCAATTTCATCTTGGATCTCGTATTTCGGATCCTAAATCCATCTTAAAGATCCAAATCCATTCTAGGATCTAGAATTCAATTTCCACTTCGGATCTTAGACTTCAGATCCAATTCTCCTTTAGGATCCAGAATCCAACTCTACATTGGATCTCAGACTTCAGATCCAATTCCTCTTTAGGATCCAGAGTCCAATTCCACTTTTTCAGATCCAATTCCCCTTTAGGATCCAGACTCCAATTTCACTTTGGATCTCTGACTTCAGATCCAGTTCCATTTTAGGATCCTGAATTCAATCACATGTTGGATCTTAGATTTTTGATCCAAATCCATCTTAGGATCCAGAACCCAATTTTATCTCGGATCTCAGATCTCAGATCTTAAATCCATCTTTAGATCCAATTTCATTCCCAATTCTAGATTTCAAATCCAATTCCATTCTTCAGATCTCATCTGAACTCCCTAAATCCATTTTCTATCCTTAAATACCATTTGATTATTTCAGATCCATTCCAAACTTAAATTCAATTCCATCTCAAGTATTCATTTCCTTTTCTAAAATCAAATTCAAATTCAAAGTCGATTTTGACTTTGAAACTTCATTTCCTTTCATTTCAAAGCTTCAAGTCATTCTCTCTCATTTATTCTTCCAAATCCTGATTTACTTCAAAAACTTAGAACTTCTTTGATCTATCTCAAGTTCTAAAGTTAGATTCAATCATTTCTTCACTCCTTTATCAAGTTCATCTCGGAATACTTGGAAATTTTCAAAAATATCTTTTAAAAAGAGCATACATCATTGCATTGCACAAGTATGATTCTTTGTGCATTTAGAGTTAGAATAAATTCTTAGATTATATTTAGGCAAAGCAAAAAGGCATAGATTCGATCTTTGGTTCGATTACCCCTGGTAAAGGCGCCAGGAACGGTCGAACCTCGTACCGACGAGCGAATCCCGTCTCTCCATTTTCCCGCAAATTTTCAAAAAACGGAGGCAAGTAATTTTCTAAATATTTTCAAATCAAGGTCAAGTGAGACCGCGCAAAATAGTTCCTCTTCTTTCTTTCTTTTCTTTCTTTTTCTCTTCTCTCTTTCTTTTCTTTCTTTTATTCTCCTCCCTTCAAAAAGGAGGAAAATAAAGGTTAGAAAAGAAAAAGAGGAGGAAGAGAGAGAAATACACAAGAGAGGAAAAGTTTTGCGATGATCACACCACCAGCCACCAGAAAACACAAAAATGAGCTCAAATGCTGACAACAAGTTCTAGAGGTACCTGCAAGGTAGAACAATAACATAATCGTAATCTTCATAGCGCAGGCAAGAAGTGAGTCAACATAAGTAAGGAGGGCAACAAAAGTGCTGAAACATAAATAGCCAAGGCGCATAAAGCGCGGGGGCAACATAAAGTAAAGTGCTGAAAAGTAAATAGGACAAGGATCGCGAAACCGCGTCCTTGAGTTAAAAAGACAGAAAGTAAAGCTTGGGCACATATAACGTGGCGACAACAGAAAGTAAAGTGCTGGAAAGTAAATAGGACAAGGATCGCGAAACCGCGTCCTTGAGTTAAAAAGACAGAAAGTAAAGCCTGGGTACATATAGCGCGGCAGCAACAGGAAGTAAAGTGCTGCAAAGTAAATAGGATAAGGATCACGAAACCGCGTCCTTGAGTTGAAAAAAACGTACATATAGCTTATATGTATACGTATATATGTATATTGTTTAATTGTCTTTTCTTTAGTTCAGTTTAGTTCATTCAAAGTCCTTTTGCGCAACTTTCCCCTACCTTGGGGAGTTGCGGGTTCCTGCACGCCTGCGGGAGTAATTGCGAAGGGTCTCAAGCCACGAGACACGAGTACGCTCCGTCGTGCAACCTGCAAACGCAAGGAAGTTAGCATAAGACAAAGGTGGAACAAGGGCCTGTCCGCCAAGCAGACAGGGCCCCTGACGAACAACCCAAGCGGCAGGCGGCAACCAACGGCGACAAGGGGCGGAGCCCTTTGCCGGCAAACAGAGGTGACAGGGGGCGGAGCCCCCCTACCGGCACACAGAAGCAACAAGGGATGACAGGGGGGGCGGAGCCCCCTGCCGGCAAACAGAACAGCGACAGGGGGCGAAGCCCCCTGTCGGCAAACCAACGGCGACAGGGGGCCAAGCCCCCTGCCGACGAGCCGTTGGTGACAGGGGGCCATGCCCCCTGCCGACATACAGAACAACGACAGGGGGGGTGAAGCCCTCTGTCGACAAGCCGAAACAACGATAGGGGGCTCCGCCCCCTGCCGGCAACCAAAGCGACAGGGGGCGAAGCCTCCTACCGACAAACAGAACGACAGGGGGCGAAGCCCCTTGCCGGCAAACAGAGGCGACAAGGGGCGGAGCCCCCTGCCGGCACACCAACGGTGACAGGGGGCCAAGCCCCCTGTCGGCAAACCAACGACGACAGGGGGCCAATCCCCCTACCGACGAGCCGTCGGTGACAGGGGGCCAACCCCCCTGCCGACACACCGACGGCGGCAGGGGGCCAGGCCCCCTGCCGACGAGCCGTCAGTGACAGGGGGCCAACCCCCCTGTCGACACACCGACGGCGGCAGGGGGCTAGACCCCCTGCCGACGAGCCGTCGGTGACAGGGGGGCAAACCCCCCTGCCGACACACCGACGGCGGCAGGGGGCCAGGCCCCTTGCCGACAGCCCGAACTCCAGGAGGAGAGGGGAGGGCACCTACCAGCAGCAACCGACGACGAGTCGCCAGAGAGGAAGAAGATGAAGACGGTGTTTCTGATGCTAGCACGGAGGAGGGGAGACTATTGCCACCCAGATGGCTGCCGGAGGGCCGTTCGTCCTGTCGCCGGTCGGCGATTGGAAGCGACGGCGTCGGAGCTGGGCCGAGAGAGAGAGAGAGAGAGAGAGAGAGAGAGAGAGAGAGAGAGAGAGAGAGAGAGAGAGAGAGAGAGAGGGCAAATGCCCTCGCCCAAGACACCCAAACCCTTTAAAAAGGGTGGTGCACCGACTTCTCGAAAATTCGAGAAGCCGGATTCGGGCTGGGCTCGGATCCGGTATCGTCGGTGGACTGAGACACGTGTCGGACTCAGATTTTTTTTCCAGACATTACACTTAGTCAGCTTGGCTTCGGGTGCGCAGAAAGCGTCTCTAGTCGGTTTCTTTAGCCCACACAAACTTAGTTGTACCCTTTTGCTCATCCTTCGAAGATATCCTTAGTAGTTTGAATGCTTATGATGTAGAACAACCCATTGGTCGAGCTCTGCATCCCTTCTAGAGCACATCTCATTTATTGGGGATACAATTTGTTACAGCTTTGGTGGATCACACTTTGTGGCTTCAGCCTTCCCTCTTGATCTCTCGACAATGTCTCTATGCACTCACAATGGCTCACCTCTTCTCCAAATGTTAATAATATCGAAAGTAGGATTGAGTAGACCCCTTCTTTGTTGGGGATCACCAACAATGGGTTTGTAATAGGAGATGCTACCATTTTGAATAATGTTATAACACTGTGTGCTGCACAGTGGATGATCATTACATCTAAATAATCAACCCTAACCACTATAATAGACCTCTGATGCCAAAAGCTTCAATTGATGGGTCATGACATATGTGGGAGCATCTTGTTGCCAAGGGTCTTCCCAACCAAGGGGTAAGGAGGAAGAACAAGGGCAACAATATGTAAAAAGGATGTTCTTTGAGAATCTATGAATGAGATTGCAAAGCTGGAGATAAACCCACCCCACACAAAATTGGATTTGATAATTAATTGAATCTCAGATCTCCCTACTATCTGATCAAAACTTATCCATTTCTTTCTGTAAATGAAAACTTGATCTCTGTTTGAGGAAGGTCTCGTTGGATGTAAAGTCCTTTTTGATGAGCATTTCTTACCACTGAACATATGCCATCAGAAGCGGGGACTAACGCTTCCATTGCAGTATGTGTTTTCTGGCTTTTGCATCTTCTCCCCAACTCCTGTAAAATTTCTAGTGCATTCACCTAGAATGACCTGAATGTGATACACTCCTCTAGCTTAATCGGAGTTGGCCTACTACTGTCGTTTCTAAGGCTTGCTGGTAGCAGGTGAATGGGTTCCCTTCCCTTCAACGTTTCTCTATCTCTACAAACATGCAAATTAGGTTTTTTTCTATAAAAATTGGAGATGCAGTATAGGCAGAATACACTGTTTGAACTTTGAAATTTACAGTGGTGCATCTCATGCACCACCAATTGCCATTTTGAGCCAGAAGATCCCTAACTTTGTTGAGGATCATTTTTATCCTCCTAGATTTCTTGGACTTCACCATAGTCACACCTTAGTGAATGGCTTTATGTACTTTGTTCGTATATCCCCTCATGAAGAACACTGGTAGAAGCAGTTTCCTGAGTTTAAATAAGAGTCCACTGATATAAACAAATGTCAAAGAGCCAGCCTCAAGCATGATACTAACTCCTCTTCAACTTTATAGGAAAATGCTGATTAAGGGATTTGGGGCCCTTTCTTTCCATGCTCATACAACTTTGAGCCTCTACTACCCATTAGGCATCTTCCTAAGTCATCCAGAAACATGCAGTTTACCTTTCTTGACTGCCTCCAGTTGATGCCATAGGAACTACCATCTTCCTTCTCATTCTCTCCCTCCAGGTGATCAGGTGTTGTCTCCTCCTGCTTGAATCTCATCCAAAATCTTCCTCTTGGCTGTTTCTCTTGACCTCTCATCCTCTCTCCAAATGCAATTACCCCTTTTCATGTCCCAAATAGTTTTGTTCATGATTTTCATTTCATGTGCTCTCTGGGTTGATGCTTGTAAGATTGCAAATAGTCATCCTAATTTGGTTCCATCTCCTCCACAGATCTAGCATTCAAGCAATGTGTTTCCTATACGGATCTAGATAAAATTATTGATGATTGTTGCCAATAAATGAATTTTAGTTGATGCAACTTGAGATGATATTAGACCTATTATAACCAATGAAACTGTGCAGAAGAATGAAATTGGATGCAATAAATAAAAAATGTGAGCGACATCACCTAAAATTGTGCTCCTGTCCTCCTCCATGTGGAATAGGGTAGGCAACTTGTTTAATGGTAGGAACTGGATCAGTTTGTACTTGTTGCTGAACATAGTGAAATTCCAAATGAATGTCTTTTGGTTTTCTTGTGAAAACTGAATTTTCACATGCATAGGTTATATATTATGATAAAAGTATATGCTGTCAATCTAAAGATGAATCCGTGAATGTCAAACTTGTAAATATGGTATTTGATGACCATTTTCTTGAATTGCTAGTATTTTTTTCCCTTTTTCTTTTCAAGTGATACATCCTGTCGTTTTCCCATTGAAGCATGTTGAATATGCAGCTGAAACTTGAGGCTGAAAGGGTGACAAGTTTATTATTATTTTTTTCCATCAGGAATTAGATTTCTTGTATGAGGCCAACAATAGTGAGAAGTGTTTGGAAAACTTTAAGAAGCTCTCTCCTCATCTTGCAGACTACATATATGCTCCAAAGGTGTATTGGAATTTGAGTGCCAGTAGGCTGTTGACAATGGAATTTATGGATGCTGTGGAGGTGACTGATGTGACCGAGATCCGGCGACTTGGAATTCATCCAAATGATGTTGCAAAATTAGTGAGTATCATGGCTGCATTGCCAATTGTTTTCGTCATTGTTTATGTAATGTATCAAGATTTTATCTAAAGCTGTGCAGGTAAGCCAAGTCTTTGCAGAAATGATTTTCAAGCATGGGTTTGTCCATTGTGATCCACATGCTGCTAACATGATGGTTCGTCCATCTGACAAAAGAAGTTTCTTGGGTAAGGAATCTTTTTTTTTAATATATTGAGCTCCAATTATGTATTCACATGATTTCTGAAGAGAATGTAATATTAACTATTATGGGCACATTGCAAGCACTTTGAGAGAGAGCTTCTCGTTGTTGTTTATCAAAAGATAACAACTAATGTGGTTTCTCCCATATGGGCAGAGGTGGGGACAAAAGAAGCGGAGGACTGAATTAAAATTGGTTTAATCACAAGAGTTTCTATTGAGTTGCAAATCATTTTCTTTTCTGAATCATCCTCTCACACTGTAATGCCCCAAAATCCAGGACTTGTAACTTTTTATGAAAAGTTCGAAAGCTTTGAAATCATTCATTTATCAGAGTTTTTAAATAGTAATTCAACGGAAAATAGTGTTTGAAAAAGCAAGTCAACGGACCTTGAGCGCATTACAGCGCAAACTTTCTTTCACAATAGATTTGAAGCTCCGTACATTTAAGAAATCAAATAGATTATAGAGATGCAATTTTTAATAATTTTAAGACTTGTACAAATAAGAGATTTTCAAGAAAACCTTTATGCAAATTTATCGAAATGTCCTTAGGAGCGAAACGTTAGGAAAATAGTCTCATCTTGATCTCATCACGTCATCGTGTCATCGTAGTCCGAAACATAACCTACCCATAAAATGAGTTAGTTTCACGAAAAATAGTAGGTGCACAAGTGAGACAATATGGAACTGAAATAAGCAATTATAACAAGTAATGAGTTATGTTTAGCATGATTAATAGACTAAGCAAATGAATAAGTATTTCTAACATGAACAATTGAGTATATAAGCAAATAAAGGTTTTAATGTGAGCAATTATAAAATCAAGTGAGTTATCAACTAACACAAGGTAAGAGTTCATTCATCATAAAGCATACACGATTTCACGACAAGTAATTACATTAATCATAAGGTGCAAACAATTATACAACCAACAGTTTATAAGTTGCATGCGGTAAGCAATCACACGACAACAATTATATTACTCACAAGATATAAGCACCTTATAAGACAAACAATTACATTAGTTTTAGTTATAAACAGTTCGTAAATTACGAGCTGTAAGCAATTACCTTAGTCGTAAGAGACTCAAGCCAACAATTATTGAGAACAAGACATTTATTGTTTCGATATTAGCTAGCCTTGCGGGTACGCACAAGTTACGATACATAGAAACAACTGAGACTAATCTAGGGGTTTATTATGCCAAGTATTTTAGATGTCCCGAGTAGCTAGCTGAGTCCGTTCCTAAGGGGATGACCAGTGATCAAGAGAGTAAACCCCCAAAGGCATAAGTGGCTATGGATGCATCCAACTTCTGTAAAAGTGCCTAAAGCTACTTTGTAGCCCATTTCTCCTGACTCTGATGACTGGAAAAACCAAGTCTTTTGTCCGAAATAGCCATTAATGCTCTGTCCATCGGCGTTTTTGTACCATCTATCCTCTCTCTTGATGAAGTCAGCGGGTCGAATGTGTACGTCAGGTGTTACTTAACTGAAGACCTATTCTATATGCTCTGGTCTTTCGATCCACTCGAGCATCTTGCCTGTGAAGGCAAAACCATCACCATTAGGTGATTTATACGCACCATTGCACGTTCGAGGCAACCACACACCTCTCATTCTACTCATCGTAGTACGTAACGTACCTATTCAAAAGTACAACTACGATGATGTAATGAGATACGCGGAAATACAAAGAGTGCTATAAGCACTTGCAATGTCCTACAATGGACAAACAAAGGAGACGATAGCCAAGTCCACAAAGGGACAACACATACACAAGCCTTGAGATAGGCAAAAATATAGAAGTCTCTTTATTGAAAAGAGAGAGAGAGAGCTCTCTAACATAAGAATTACAAAGGGGTTCACCCCATTGAAAAGAGAGAGAGAGAGAGAGCTCTCTAACATAAGAATTACAAAGGGGTTCACCCCTATTTATACAAGAAGAAAAGGAGAGGAAGGGAGGCCACATGGCCTCAAAAGGTGTGCCAAAAAGGGGGTTCCCATGGAGTCGTTGGGAGCCCCCAACGGTCACAATTCCCAACGACTCAATGGTGGGCCCCCTTAAGTGGCTTAAAGAAAAAATAAAAAAAGAAGAAAAAAAAATAAAATAAATACAAAAATGATAAAAATAAAAGAGGGAAAAAACAAGTACCCCTATCGGGTATTGTGTGAAATGACCATAATACCCCTATCGGGTATTATGGAAATATATGTAAAAATACATATATATATATATACATATATATTGATACATATATTTTAACACCCCCTCTCAAACTTTACGGGGAGATGACCGAAAGTTTGCCAAGGAGAAACATGAAGCGAGGAGCAGGAAGGGCTTTAGTGAAGAAGTCCGCAAACTGATATTCTGAAGTGACATATGGAAGAATAATTGTTCCTCGTAAATATTCATCCCAAACATAATGACAGTCAATCTCGATATGTTTGGTGCGCTCATGAAAAGTGATTGCTTGCAATTTAGATGGCACTCTTGTTGTCACAACACAACTTTGAATCTCCAACAATATCAACCCCCATGTCTTTGAGAAGATTGCGAAGCCAAACTAATTCCATTGTTGTGGTGGCCATAACCCGGTATTGAGCTTCAGTAGAAGAGAGCGAGACTTTATGTTGCTTCTTACATCTCCAAAAAATTAAGGAATCTCCTAAAAAGACACAAAAACCGGTAGTTGAGATTCTATCATTAGGGTTACCTCCTCAATCTGCATCAATATAAGCAAGAAGATTTAAGGAAGAAGATGAGGATAGAAATAACCCTTTATTTATGGTGTTTTTGATGTATCGGATGATCCGGAGCACGACGGTCATATGCACAGTTATAGGAGCATGCTGAAATTGACTTGCAGAGTGAACCGCATGAGCAATGTCTGGTCTGGTGATGGTTAGGTAAGTGAGAGATCCAATGAGCTGTCTGTAGGGTGTAGGATCTTCCAGAAGAACCCCGTCCTCCAACCTTAATTTGGCATTAATGACCTCTGGAGTCTACCTTTTTATCATCTGAAATGCCAGACTTAGTACATATATCTGCAACAAGCTTCATCTGTGACAAAATATATCCTCGAGGAGAATATATGACTTCAATGCCAAGAAAATATTTAAGAAAGCCTAAATCAGACATGTCAAAATTATTTTTTAACATGGTTTTAACATCAACAATACTATTTTGATTATTCCCAGTGATAATCATGTCATCAACATAAAGTAATAAGATAACAATACTAGTACCTGCACTTTTAACAAAGAGAGCAGTGTCAGTATAACATTAATGAAATCCTAATTTAACCATGATATCACTAAAACGATCATATCAAGCTTTGGGAGCTTGTTTAAGACCATACAAAGCTTTTAAAAGCTTAAGGGTCTGACCTTGTTCAATATTAATTCCGGGTGGTGGATCCATATATACTTCTTCATTTAAATTCTCATTTAGAAATGCATTTTTTACATCGAGTTGATAAATAGGCCATTTTTTTGGTTGATGCGACAACTATTAGAGTTCTGACACTAGTCATTTGGGCTACATGAGCGAATGTTTCCTCATAGTCAATTCCATATTCTTGTGAATATCCCTTTGCTACTAACCTGACTTTATATCTTTCTAGAGAACCATCGCTTTTAGTTTTTACTTTAAAGACCAAACGACATTCAATAGGTTTTTTATGTGGAGGGAGTTTGACTATTTCCAAGTATTAGCCTTTTTTAGCGCATCTAATTCTATTTTCATTGCTTCAACCCAATGTGGTAGAGTCTTAACTTGATTATAATGAGTGGGTTCATAATATGAATGGAAAGTTATTAAACATGCCCGATAATTGGGTGCTAAAGACTCATAGGATACAAACCTATTGGGTGGTATTGATTCTCTAGAAGAGCGCCTAATGGGGGGCTCTTCTGAAGATTCAGAGATTTGAGAGAATTTTTCTAGGGCACTAATAGGCCTTTATTGATCTCTTCGGGTGTAAACATTAATATTTTCATTATTAGTACCATTACTTGGTGGTGACATATCAAAATTAGACACTTCAAAAGTGTCCTCTATATTTTCAAGATGATTCATAGAATCATCATTTATGTCATCAATAAGATCATGTAAAAATATATAGTCTATTTCATGTGATGATTCCATTTTTTCAAAACCATTCTTATCTTCTAAGAAACATCTTTTAAAACATAAAGCTTGTCATTTTTTAAATCAAAACACCTATGGCCTTTTTGATTTTCCCCATAACCTAGAAAAATACATTCAATTGCCTTTGGAGACAACTTATCTCTCTTATGCAAGAGAACAAAACATTTACAACCAAAGATGCGAAGACGATTGAAATCGGGTGAGAATTTAAAAAGTTTTTCATAAGGAGTGGCATTCTTTAATTTTGAGGAAGGCATTCTATTGATTAGGTATGTTGAGGTTAGGACGGCTTCGGCCCAAATTTTTTTCGAAATATTTCTAAAGACAAGCAATGTTCTAGCAGTTTCTATAATATGCTTATGCTTTCTTTCCGCTAGTCCGTTTTGTTATGGAGTCCTAGGGCACGATTTTTTATGGCAAATTTTGTTTTGTGTTAAGTAATTTTGTAATTTATTAGATAAGTATTCACCATCGGAATCAGTTCTCAAAGTAGATATATTATTTTAAAATTGGTTTTGAATTTTTATATGAAATTCTTTGAAGAAGGAAAGGCCTCTCATTCTTGGTTTGATAGCTTCTCTGTCGAAGTTCAACGACATGGATTCATTCGATCTCACCTCGATTATTCCTTATTTATCTTTCGAGATTGTCAGGTCAGTATTTTACTTCTCATATATGTAGATGATATCATTGTTACTGGGAATTCTGATGAACATATAGAAGCTACAAAAGCTCTCCTGAGTCGAAAGTTTAAGATGAAAGATTTCGGGGTTCTACGTTATTTCTTGGGGGTTGAGGTAGACCAGCGGGATAGATATCTTTCATTAACTCAACACAAATATACTTTGGATTTATTGGATAAGGCAGGTATGAAGGATTGTAAACCTCTGTCCACTCCTAGTGTATTGTATCATAAGCTTAGTGCTTAGGATGGGGAGACATATGGAGATCCTAGACAATATCGCAGCCTTGTGGGTATGCTTCAATATCTCACTTTCACTAGACCAGACATTGTGTATGCAGTGAATCAAGTCTCGCAATTCATGCATGATCCATGCACAGAACATATGAATGTTGTCAAGAGAATCCTTCGATACTTAAAGGGAACACTTGGGGATGACTTAGTTTATCATCAATCTAAGACTAAAGGATAGCATCGTCGACTAATTGTATATGCAAATGCTGTTTGGGTTGGAGATTCAGATGACAGAAGGTCGGTGTCTGGCTATTGTGTTTTTATTGATGGAAACTTAATAGCATGGAGTAGCAAGAAACAACGTGCAGTTGCACGATCCAGTACTGAGGCCGAGTATCGGTCTATGGCAGCAGCTACAGCAGAGGTTATATGGCTGAGGCATCTTTTGGTAGAATTAGGAGAAACTATTCTACCCACTACTCTTTTATGTGATAATCAGAGTGCCGTCCAGATTTCTTTCAACCCCATTCATCACAGTCGTACAAAACATATTGAGATTGATCAACATTTTATTCGACGAAAGGTAGAAGACAGGAAAGTTGAACCTCCTTACATTCGGACGGCTGATCAGGTGGCGGATTTGTTCACTAAAGGTCTTACCAGCATACAATTTTGGTTCTTGAAGAGCAAGTTGTCCATGGTGCATGACCATGCACAACTTGAGGGAGGGTATTGAGACTGGGTTGTTCTACCCATTACGGGTCTGGATCTGGATTCGAAATCTATGTATCAATCCAAAAGTCTGTATTATTTATATTGGGTTTGAACTGATGTAACATAGTGTAATATCCAGACCCAATCTAATTTCCAGTATAAATATAACATATAGGGCACGATCATTGTACGAAGGATTGTACCACTTGTTTCAGCCACCCCTCTTTCTCACAATCATCTCCTTCCTCAGCATCAACCGAACAATGGTGGATGAACTCTAACATACGGATCATCGATCGGATCTCCGACGAGGGAGATATCGCCTCGATAAGTTGTTCCCGAATCCACGTAGCGATTTCACGGTTTAAAAAGCAGGGTTTGGTTTTCTATTTTTTTGATAGGGTTCCAGAACCCAAAATAATCCGATTTTTTTATAGGAGGTCACTGACAAACATATGGACCAACCTTAAAAAAATCATATTTTTTTGACAGAAAATTGGACATAAAATACAGTGGTTTCCGCATACCCAGAATCAAAAGCATGTATTATCTAAAACACACACGAACAAACCTAATTTAAACATGCAAAACCATAAAAAAAATTGCAAATAACGTAACAAATCATGATTTGATGCCTGAATATATAAAATAAACATGGTCATGATGATTAAATAAAAAAATATCAGGGATTACACAGTTAGAAATTGATTTAGCCGATAAAAGAGGTATTCGATCCGTGAAAAGATCGAATCTCATATTTTCTTTGGCGTAAACATAAAAGCAATGATTTAAACGATTTCAACGGTTTGAAATCATGAAAAATACCTTCATACAGTATTATATCACTTTCTTGAATTTATTCCATAGATCTTGAATGGAAAATATGCTTAAATCCAATACATAAGGGGCGATATTGATAAAATACATGAAATAATCATGTAAAATATAAGAAATAATGAATTAAAACTCACCTTGGGCTGCTCCAATGGAGGATTTCGGCTGGAGGAGGAGGAGGAGAGAGAAGCAACAAGAAAAGGAGAGAGAGAAAGAGAGCCTGGGGGTTGACCCCCTTGGTCCCCTTTTTATAGTTTTTTTTTCAAAAGCTATTAATTAAGGATAATTAATGCCTTTTGACTTTTTCAAAATCCTATCTAAAACCAACTAGGGGGGGGGGGAGGTTGGTGAACTTCTAGCCTAGGTGGAACTCTAACTAACCCTAATTATCCTAACTAAAACCCTAGATAACTTAGGAGACTCCAAATATGACGCCACTTGGTTTTTCTAAAACCCTAATTTTTAAAACTTTAAAATCCTAAGTTAAAATCTAAAGTAAAATGGAAATTTTAAAATCAAGTTTTGATTCTTCTAACCTAGCTAGGATACTAAGCTAACCCTAACACTCTCAAATATGGCGCCACTCAGAGTGGGCCCCACTTGGTTTTTCAGAAAACTATTTTAAAAAACTTGAAAATAAAAGGGGTTAAAAACAATTTTTTTTTTCAAAAACCTCAAAAAGCACCTAGATTTCTTAACATTTTTTGTATTTTTGTATGGATAAATTATGAAATGAAAGAAATTTGAATGAAAATAAAGAATTTAGGGTTTGAACACTCCATGCATTGTGGGCCCTACCTGAAGAAAGTTGATAAAATTGGATTTTTAAAAGATTAAAACAAAGGTTAAGAAACAGGGTCTTTAAAATGAATAACGATGAAAATAAAAGATTAAAATCATGAGAATTTAGAGTCCTAATCTGACTAGGAATCCGGGACAGAGTCCTAATTCGAGTGAAACTCTGAAAATCTGGCATTTTTAAAAGATAAATAAATGAATTTTAAAAGGTTTTCTCAAAATTTGATAAAATGAGCTGAAAAACGAAGTTAGGGTCAGAGTCATAGTTCAACTGAAACTCTTGAAATAGAGTCCTAAGTTGACTAAAACTCTAAAAGTTTTGATTTTTCTGAAAACAGATAAGAAGATTTTAAGATATTTTCGCGAAAACAAGATGAAAACTGAAATCAGAATTAGAGTCCTGATCTAACTGGGACTCTGGGACAAAGTCTTAATTCAACTAAAACTCTTAGAATTTTGAACAAACAAGGAGGTTTTAGAAGCTTTTTCGCAAAAACAGATGAAAACCGAAATCAGAATTAGAGTCCTGATCCAACTGGAACTCTGGGACAGAGTCCTAATTCAACTAAAACTCTTAAAATTTAGGGTTTTCTAGAAAACAAATGAGAGAGTTTTAGAAAACAAGTAAAAATAAGATAGAAATTGAAGTCGGGTTCAGAGTCCTCCGACTAGGACTCTGGGGAAGAGTCCTAATTCGACTAGAACTCTGAGAATTTTTAGTTTTCTGAGAAGCAAATGACGAGATTTTAAAAAGGACTTTTGAAAACAAGTGAAAATAAAATAAAAAAATGAAATCAGGATAGAGTTCTGATTCGATTAGGACTATGGGGCAAAGTCCTAATTCGACTGGAACTATGAGAAAAAGACCAAATAAGGGGAGTAAACAAGGTATGAACTCACTTCTAACTCAAAATCAATAAATGGAAGATTAAAAGGGCTTAAAAATGTAAAATGACAGAGTCTAGTTCAACTAGAATTCTGAAATAATTAGAATTGTGCAAATTTTGAAAGAAATCATTGATTCAGAAGTGACACCACCTGAATGGGTCTCATCTGAGGTTTAAAATAGATTGAAAATTGGTTTGGAATGAATCTAGATTGTTTTTTTGAAAAAATGCTTTTGAAATGAAGCTCTGGGGTTAGCCAAATGACAAATGTCAATTTTAAAACCCATATTTTTTAAATTGCTTTCGAAAGAAAGGTTTTAAAATCGAATCTGGATTAAGATGTTTTAAAAAAACTAGCGTGTTGGATCTCGAAAATGAGATAAAATGCAATGAAATGATATGAAATGATGAGAAATGATATGAAATGATGAGAAATGATGAGATATGACATAGAATGTCATGTGAAATGCAAACCCTGGATAAAGGATTTCAGGTATTGGACCTCGATCGACAGTTATACCAGTTTAAAAAGTGATAAAATTGGTAAAAATGAACAAAATGATTCAAGAAATGGTTTTTGTCCCCTGTAGGGCCAAGAGTGACACTGAAAATTGGGGTTTTAACTGGTTTGAACTGAGTTCTAAGGTTTCAGAACTCAAATGAATTGACAAGACACTGGCTCAACTAAACTCCTAGACTGAACGATCGAGAAATGATATCATTTCTTAGAGACATGGTGAGAAATGATCACTGGAGTGAAGTGAGTTACGAACAAGAACTGGGTTTTGAGTTGGAACAAAAATCAATAATACTGGGATGAACTAAAACTAAAGCTCAAACACTAGCTCAACTGACTGGACTTAGCTCAATTTCAACTGAAATGAGCTGAAATGGGCTAAAATGGACTCCTGGACTGGGGGAAATGGATTTGAATTAGAACCACGCTACTTGAACTCCTGGTGAACTCATGTTAGACTCAAGGGAATAGGGTCAATTAGATTTGACTGACCCAAGAACAATTAATTGGGATTCAGGTTAGAAATGAGCTTATTTCTTAGGAAATGAACCCATTTTGACAGGAATGGTCAGAAATGAACATGATCTGCTCATCGTGAGCTCAGGTGAGCTAGAAATAACTGACATTCTAACTGTTTTGAGCTTAAAAATGAGCTTGTTCGACTCTGACTGACAAGGATCTAAGGTGACCTAAGGGTAAAATAGGAATCTTACTGACAGAATGGGGGTGAAATGACACCTAAAAGGGGACAGACCTAGGGTTAGACTCCTATACTGACCTATAGGTTTGGCATTTATGGTAGGGGGTGTTTGGAAGTGAACGAGGAAAATTTGGGGTGTTTACAGGTGCCCATCTTTGCTACTAAGTCGGTTAAAAGCCGAGCTTAGTGGCAAAGAAAAACACACCAAATTTGGACTATAAAAATCCTCAGTTAGAAAAATGTGACTGGGTATGAGAGAATTATTTCTGGTGATGTTGGTAGATATGGGATGAAGAATGAAGATGAAAAATTCACCTCATTGGAATGAGGCTCAGGCTTGAACCCTTGACCTGAATGGGAAAAAAATACCTCATGGAGGAGGCTCAGGTTTAACCCTTACCTGAACGAGGGGTTTGAATGGAGTCCTTGGGAGAAAAGATTTAGAAGACCATGCTCAGGTTTGACCCTTACCTGAATGGGAGGTTAGAGTGGAATCCTCGAGAGAAAAGATTGAGGAAAACATGAAAGATACCTCATCGAAATGAGGGGTTGCAAAGAAGGCAATGAAAATATGGTTCCCTAAATGCTTTGAAAAGGGAGTGATCTTGGGCATCTCATTGCTGAGACTAAATAGCTTTTGAAAAATAGTCTTTTTGCGAAAAATGGTTCAGGTTTAACCCTTTTCCTAAAAGAAAAAAATATCTCGTAGAAGAACGAGGTTCAGGCTTAACCCTTAACCTGAACGGGAAATAGCTATCCTCGAAAGAAGAAACCATGATGGAACCTTCGAATTTTGCATAATAAATCCGAGGGGTTTGCAAAAGGAAGAAAATGAGGTTCTCTAAAGCTTGAAAAGTGATTGATCTTGGGCATCTCATTGCTGAGACTGAATGACTTTTAAAATTGATGACCTTTTGCAAAAACAATTCAGGTTTAACTCTTATCCTGAACGGGAACTGTCTATGTTGGGACAATGGGGTACAAAGGGAAGTGTGCGAATCTGAGAGCCCAGGTGCTCAGATTAAAACAAGAAGGGAAGGATCTTGAGAACTCCCATTATCAAGTCCTAAAGAGGGATAACGCCAGGATATATCAAAATAGACATCAAGCTCTCACTTCATGTCAAGATAGCTTGAAAATATTGCCAATATAATAAAAATTATAGTTGATTGAAAATAATTGAAATGTAAGCATATTTGTTTGAAAGATATTCCCTCTTCTACATAGAGTATTGCCTCCAACTGGGTGTTAACTCCGTAGAATCTAGAATCAAAATCAAATTTATTGCTGTTGAGTTTCTTCAAAGAAGCTATCAATTTCCTTGATATGAAAAGAAATGAATTTGTTCTAAATATCATAAAAGCAATTGATGAAAATGATATTGATAAAGAATTTCACATAAATAAAGAGGATTCTTAACAATTTCGGTAGTTTGATATCTGGGGTTTACCCATGATGATCTTTTTGCACTCTTTTGAAACGGAGAATGAGTTTTCCTGAGATTTGGCGAGAATTTCATCACACCAGCCTTCAACTCAGTGATGTTCTGATTTTCTCTGGACGGACACGTCACATGCTCCTTCAACTTGGAGATGATCCGAGTCTTCTTTGGTTCCAGGAATTGAATTAATGATGTCTCTTTAATTGAAATATCTTGATAATCTTTTGCACTCTTTTGAGACATGAAAAGTGAACTCTCTTGGGATTTGGCGAGAATTTCATCACATTAACTTTCAACTTGGTGATGTTCTGATTTTTCTTGGAAGGGCACCTCACATGCTCCTTCAACTCAGAGATGATTCGAGTCTTCTTTAGTACTAAGAATTATATTAATAAAATTGTCTCATTGGATTGAAAATCTCTTTATGATAACAATGATCAAATATCTTTAAGGGATTGTCGGGAGGTTCATCGCATCAACCTTCAACTTGACGATGATTTAAACTTTCCTTGGAAGGACACATCACATACTTCTTCAACTTGGAGATAATCCGAGTCTCCTTTGGCCCCGGGGGTCTAACTCATCCATCCGTCTTCATCTTGACGATGATTGAGAGATCCTATTTGCGGACAATTGATTGTAGCTTGATTGATTAAAGAGATATTGAAGTTGAGATTGAGTGAATTTTTTTTAATATCGCCCAGGATATTTCCACTACCTTATTACTAGAAGAATAGTCTTTAGAAATGCGTCATAGTTATGATCAATATCAGTTCACTTATGACTTTTCAACATCATTGAATTTTTCTTTTGCCGGCTATATCGAGGATTTTTCTTCGTCCTTTTGGTTGACCAACAGAAAAACTTGAATTTTATTCTTTCTTCGCAAAAGCTTTGTCCTTTTGGAGGGAATACTGGTGGTAATATGAGGTGAAATTTTGTGCAATAAATATTTAGAGATTAACAACTATTTTTTACGACAAATTGACAAAAATATTCTTGAAATCCTTTGTGAAAGAAATTGCTTGACATCCAATTGACACATCCGTGACTAAATAGTGAACCTTGAAAAAGTCTTGGTATTAATAAAAAATCAACTCGAAAGTTGAATTTTGGAAGAGCGACCAATATGAAAACCGGATTTTGGTGAGAGGACCTGCACAAAACTGGATTTAATAAAAGAACCAATGAGAGGTTTGGGTTTTGTAAAAGTACAAACGCAAAGCTGGATTTAGTAAAAGGACCGGTGCTAAACGAGATTTATAAGGACCAACTCGAAAATTGAATTTTATGGAAGGACCGATGCTAAACCGGATTTGGAAGGACCAGTGCTAAACTGGATTTATAAGAACCAACTCGAAAATTAGATTTTATGGAAGGACCGATGCTAAACCGGATTTGGAAGGACCAACTCGAAAATTTGATTTTATGGAAGGACCGATGCTAAATCGGATTTGGAATGACTAGTGCTAAACTGGGTTTGAAAACATTCACCAGTAAAAACCGGATTTAGAGAGTTCGACCAGTAAGAACCGAATTTAGAAAAAGGCTTAACCCGACGGTTGATTTTGGCAAGACCAGTTGTTATCATCGTAAAATTTTTCCCTCCCTCTACGAGAGAGAGAAATAATTCTGCGAGTCAAACTTGACCAAAGTTTTGAAAATTGTTTTTGAAAATGACTCGCCTCCGTTTTAAAATTACGGGAAAATTTCGTAGAATGAGACTCGTTTGTCGGTACAAGGTTCAACCGTTCCTGGCGCCTTTACCAGGGGTAATTGAACCAAGGATCAACGTGTGCTTAGTTAGGCTCAAATATCTAAATCATGTTCTATTTACTAAATGCAAAAAGAATCAGGCATGTGCTATGAAGTTTTTAAAAAATGCACATTTTGAAAAGATGATGTTTGCTTCTGATATTTGGAAAAAGAATTCATTAAAAATCATGGATCACATTGAAGATTACCTTTTGAATAAAAAATTGATTCTTAAGACAGTTGAAACTTTGAAAAAATCGATTTATGAAATAATTTGATCATTCTTTTTGAAGAAATCGATTTCTTAGTGAAATAAATCAATAACATATGATTTGGCCATTTGAAATGCTTTCATGATGCGAATTGACTAATACGAATGAATGAATATAACTTCAAAGAATATTTTCTGAGGAATTTGAGAAAATTGTTTTGAAAGATGCAGTGGTTTTCGAAGTTAGCCTAAGTGTGTAGGCTGAATGTGGCTTATACGAAGATGACAAATCTAGGTTTCGTTCGTATTCTGACTATGACCATAAATACGAATTCCACCAAGTTTGTCAATTCCTTAAAAGCTCGTGCAGGTGCCATTTGTGTCAATCATAGTGAATTTGAAAATTTGCATGAATTGTCATTCATCAAGTATTGAAAATTACGAAAGCGAACTATATGCAATGCACCCTATTCTATGCAGAAATGTAACTCTTATTCCAATATTACATTTGATATTACATCGAATAATGAATAATGAATAAGAAAAAAAAATGAATAAAGTCTTTCACTTGAATATCCCTACAAAACTAGAAAAATGGATTAGCATAGATATGTAGGTTTTTCTGGATTTATCCAACAATATCGGGAAATTATCGGATGTTATCTGGATATAAACCCAGTTCATACCTCCCTGATATAAATATGAGAAATAAATGATGCTTATGCATGAAAATACGAAAACAAGGTTTGGAAATTCAAAATTGAGGTAAAAATGACCAAAATGCCCTTGATAACCCGACTATGACCTTGAAATCAAAGTTTTTAGAAAAATTTTCTGTAAAAATGAGAATTTTGAAATTCAAATGATTGTAAATGAGAATAAAATTAAACATAAGATGCTATGATATGGTTATATGCACGCTAAACCCTAAAAATGCAAAAATATTACCAAAATATCGAATTCGCTTGTATTTCGCGCGAATTAAACATTTCTTTTGACAGTTTGGCTAACACACATGGCAATTGAACTCAAAATCACACCAAATTTGGCATGGACGATTATATTGACCCTAAAAATGGAATAAAAATAATAAAATCAAATTTTATGGCATTATTTTAATATGAAAATTAATAAAAAACCCTAAAAATGCATGATTTTGCCTACAAGCCTGTACCTACTCTAATGACAATCTGATTTTGGGTACTAACTTACCATAGAAATTCACCAAATTTTACAGGGTGACAATAGACAGTTAGATGATGATTTTTGCCTTTTACATATTTGGGATTCGACCAACAGTCGGAGAATTACAACTCCGGCAGCACAGATCGGATTCCGGCGAATCCAAAACCAATGGGAAATAACAAACTTTTATTCTAAAATTATGGAAAAATACTAAACAATGACCAAAAATTCTGAAATTTTAGGAGGATATTGCAGACAAACAGAGGATCACATCCTCTTTTTACAGATTTATCATTGGATCTACGGTTGCAGAGGACACGCCAACACCTAAATCTAATGAATATGTATTAATAGGAAATTGACAAATCTACTTTAAAAATCTAAAAAAAATAGAAATACGAATCCTAAAATCCTTAAATTCTACGTAATACCAGAAAATATCATAAGGACCAATTCCTCTTTTGATAGACCGAACATCCGACTTACAGGTCGGGAGCTATAATCGACCTAAATCGATCCAAAGCTCCAATGACCTGTAGTGAGCTCTGCAGAGTAGTCTGCAATCTTGGATTTTTGAAAAATAGCATATTGTAACAGAAAATTCCAATAAAATCAGGGAAAATCCGAAATCCTTTTATGAACACACTGTATTTTCGGATTACTAATCGGATCTCCCATGAGGGAGATCGCAGATTAATAGTTCTGCATCTGATGTATACAGTGGTTTCTCAGTACTGAAAACCCAATTCAACATTTTATTTTTTAAGAAGGGCTACAAGTCTCAAAATGATTCAAGTTTCTTACAGGAGGTCACAAACTCATAAGCGTATTCAACACGAAAATCTTGAGATTTATTGGCAGAGATTTACACATGAAATACTAATATTTCTACACGCCTAGAATTGAAACTGTTAAACTATCAATGATAAATTAAACTAAGCGATAAAAAATGAGGAAATGAGATTAAGTGCAACACTTAAAACATGAAATCTACCTAAAACTAGGAATAAAACAGGAAAACTCAGGGAGACACGATTTTTGTTTATGTCAGCTATTGAGGTGAGAGACTTCATCCATGGAACGGATGAAATATCTCACTCGATAGTCTTATCATGACAAAAAAAACAATGCACCTCACGTTATCTAAGTTTGTAAAACCGTTATCTTGCATCCATATGAATCTCTTTTGAGTTGATTTCATGTGGCTTTCAGAACGGTAATACATGAAAATAACATCATATCGTT
Source organism: Nuphar pumila (assembly GCF_984573655.1). Lineage (NCBI taxonomy): Eukaryota > Viridiplantae > Streptophyta > Magnoliopsida > Nymphaeales > Nymphaeaceae > Nuphar > Nuphar pumila. The sequence goes on along the minus strand of NC_143254.1, from coordinate 135,223,715 downwards.
GGACAGAAAAGAAAAATATCATATAAACTTAACAAATAATGGGAAGAACAAGAGCTTTACCTTGGGAATCCTACTGCAACGACTGAAGGTGATGCTGCAAGAGGTGAGGATCCTTTGCTGGACGGAGGAAGGTGCTGCTGTTGTTGGAGGCAAGAGGGTGTTGCTGGAAGGGAGAGGATGCTTGAGGGAATGAGGCAGTTGTGGTGTGGTTGGAGTAAAGAGAGAGAGAGAGAGAGAGAGAGAGAGAGAGAGATTGGCGTCAAAGAGAGGGAGAGAGATGTCCAGTCGTATAGGTGCTTGGGGGAAATTCCCTTGTTGGGGTTTAGAAAGTGGAAGAGAAGGATTTAAGAAGAGGGGGTGGCGACAAGGAGAAAGGAAGAAAGGGAGAAGGAAAGGAGGGAAAGAAAAGAAGGAAAGAAAGGAAGGGAAAGAAGAAGGAAAGAAGAGAGGAAAGAAGGAGGGAAAAGGAAAGAAAAAAGAGAGGGAAAAAGGAAGAAAGGAAAGTAGAGAGAAAGAAATCTGGATTTTTTTTTCTTTTTTGTTTAAGTGTGGCGCCACCTTGGTGTAATACTCATAATTTTTAGGCATTTATTTAAACATATTATAATATATATTTCATAACAGAGGGATTTGGGCCTGGGATCCAAATTTCAGATCCAGGACCCATAAAGGGTTTTTTCGAATAAATTTACCTCATAAATTTGATATGTATGTATAAGTATAATAATTTTTAATTAATTAAATAATTCGGAGAATAATTATTTAATAGGGGTGCGTAGATGGGTATGGGATCCACATACCGGATCCTTATACCTATATATATTTTAATATATATATATATGAGTATAATCATAAATAAATAAAATTAATTTTTTGGGAATAATAATTAGTATAAAAACTAAGTATTTAGGGTTGGATCCGTGATTGGACCCAAATGAATCCAACATGTGGATCTAAGATCTATAAAGTGGTCTTTATATCTACATCTATAATAAAACTAATAATAATAATAATAATAAGAAATAAATAAAATTTTAATTTTTTAAAATTTATCCGAGGATCCACAGTTGGATCCATTCGGATCCAACTTGTGGATCCATATATTTTGGGGTCAGGTTACGGGTCTCGGGTCCGGACCCGAGCCGCGCCCCTGTGTAAGCACCCTTTTAAAGAAAGGGGCAACCCGATAAGGGTTGCCTGATAGGTCTGTAACAGAACAAGAAAGGGGCAGGGGGGGGGGGGGGCGGCGATAAAAGGGAAGTGGAAGAGGGTGTTTCACCCTCTTCCCTCGTCTTTCTCTCTTCCCCCGTCTCTCCCTCTCTCTCTCGTGTAGGCGTGCAACAGAGAGGTGAAGGTCGTCGAAAGGCTGCAGCCACCACAGGCTACGACAACCCCCCTTCTCCTGTCCTTTCCCATGCGTGCGACAACCACCGACGCCGGCACAAAGATCCCCTCCACGACACCGGAGCAGTCGAGGCCGGTGGAATCGCTCGCCCTCTCACGATAGCCGCAACCCTCAAACATGGATTTTTGAGGTACGGGTTCTCTTTTGATTTCAAATAAGAATGGGAACATAGGTTTGTATCCCATGCAATACTTTGGTAGGGTTTCGGTGTTCTCTCAGAGGTATTATTGTCAAGCTTGCTTTGGGTTTCCGTAACTCCCAAATCGACAGATTTTGGGAAATTCCGGTTGCTGTGAAAAAGAAAAAAAACAGAGTTAATAAAATTTTATTTTCATGATTAGGGCCCAGGCATTCAGTCGGCTGGGCTGAGTACCAGACCCAACCAACTGGGTCGGCTGGGTGGGTCTGGCTGTGTGCTAGACCCAGTTTTGGCTGGGCCACTTGTTCGATTTTTTTTTGAGATACATGTGGTGTGTTTCCTAAACTTCCAGATTTCATTAACTATGTGTATTTCAATGCATGTTAAGAATGGGATTTTCTCATGATTTAACTGGGCATCATGTGCACGAACTGGATATCATTGTAAGTCTTGGTGACAAGTTTGTTTCAACCATACATAGTGCTGGGGTATTTGTGTATTGAGGATAGGTGTTCCAGAATACTCGAGTTTTATCTGAAATGCATCAAGTGTTGGCAATTTTAGTATTTCCAGTTTTCCATGGGTAGTCATGTGGTTGTGTACTGTGCACGTGTTGTATGTGTGGGTAGAAAATTCTGGTGATCCCACTTAATGATTTTGTTTCTCAACTTTAGAAATGTTGGTTTCTGTGTTTATTATTCCAAGATCTATGAATCCTTCAAGACTATAAAATTTATGGATAACTCACTCAAGCTCTAACTTTTGTTGTTTCCTGCATAGGACTGTTTTTCATATTCCAACGGGCATATAAACTGTGAAAAGGCTTCGAAATTTTAATTCACAGTAGAAAGTAGGTACTTTACTACTGTACTTCACGATGATCTGTGGCTGGACTTGGTTCCAAGCCAAACTCAGAACAAAATTTATAATTTTTGATTTTTAACTCACTGAAAATGATTGGCCGTGTCATCTGTGTTGCTAAGTAGACTAAGTTGTCCTCAGCTAGTGTAGCCTGAGGGTAATATTTGTCTAAATCAGAGGTTAATTAGTCAAGATTTTCTCTCCATTTCTTTGTATTACTTCTTTGATGTTTCACCTTCTGCATATAGCTAGTAGCGAAATCCATCAGTTTGAAATCGTTGGTTTATGGAGATATTGCCAGACAACTTAGGTTTGGATTTCTAAACCTTTGGGTCAACCTGTTGATCCAACTAGCATATTTTGATGCTTTGTTTATGGCATCTTTTCCAGTTAAAGATTTTAGGCTTGTATGATCCTTGTTCCAACAAATATATATATATATATATATATATATATATATATATATATATATATATATATATATATATATATATATGGACTGTATGTATGCACATGCTAGAAATATGCATGGGTTATTTCAAAAAAAAAAAACATAGTCCATTGACAGGTATGTGTACGTGTAAAGAGATCTTGCATTGCAATATACATGCAATCTATTGTGATTATACAATATACACGATTATGCATACGTGACATTAAAATCTGAAATTTTACCTTGGTATGCATGATAGATTTCAGATTGGTGGTTATGAATACAAGTGTTAATTCCAATACATGTCACGAATGAAGAGTTTTGGGTGTAAACCTTCTCTCTATATGTTTATGTTTATATTAAATGATGTGTTTGGCACGTGCACCATTACCAGAATGCTCACAGGTGTGATTAAAGTGCGGGCTGTGCAAAAGAATTACATTTAACATGAATATGTGAACTCATACGCATGTATGAGGATATTGTTGTTTAAGGCACATTTCTATATTAACATACATGATCGTGCATGAAAAGGGATGTGGAATGAATGCATATGGGCATATGATTGATGATTTTTGCTTGTGAATGCATTGATTGGTCAATTGGATCATCAGGGGCTGGGTGAGCCTCGAGAACAAATCAAATGTGATAGTATTGTCTTACCGCATTGTTCTATGTTGTCACGGGCTGTGGTCCCGTGAAAAGCTTAGCATGCTGATGTGCAAGCTTATGTTATTAATTCTGCATGTTATCTTGCAAATGTAAAAGAGATGAATTAATAACCAGATAAAAAAAAGTAAAGAACAGTGTAATTCATTTTCTTCTTGATGTCCCTGCTTTAGCGTGAGAATCTTGGATGTTGTGGTTTGGGGGAAACCGTGAGGATACAAAAACTCCGTGTGTGTGTTGTTGCCCCTGAACCCGATATTGAAGTTCTTCTCCTGGCCATGGTTTTAGGGAGAGTCCGCCACTTTTCCTGGGGGTGGTGTGTTTTGACACAGTTGTTGTTGTTTTGGTATACCAATAAAGTGGCGCCAGTGAATGTTGTTTTCTATGGTGTCCCCAACTTTAGATGTTTTCCAAGGTTCCGATGGATGGTGCTGTTTCCTGATATCGGTCGAGGGCTACGTTTGGAACCCGGTAATAAAATATAAATTGTGTGCTAAGTTACCTCAGGAACCCTACTTGACCTCGGGGACTGTACCCGTTTGGTGTATCCGCGGACAATGATAAATTAAAAAGAGGAATTTAAAGTTGTGTGCATTTAATAGGACATGCATATGGAAAGAGTGGAGCTTAAATGAAAGATAATAAAGGGGTTCATGCATTACACATAAATCACACATATTCTTGTTATGCATTAGTTCATGCATGTTTACCTGTTTACTTGATTGTTATATATTGATCATTGCATGATGTTGATTTCTTTTGCATTTAATTGCCTTATTGATTAAATTATGATCAATGTTACTTACTTCGTGTTCCCTCATGTTCAATGTTTAATTCTGCATGAATGGTTAATTGTCTTATGATTTGATTATAACCGTATTCCTTAAAATATTACATAAATCTTATTTATGCTCTTTTTCTTATTTGATTCATTAGGGAAACCTGTACGCAGAATTCTTCGGATTTCTGACCCTCTTCTTTTATTGGTTTTTCCCAGACACAGGTGATCAGTGAAATCGACTCGCTTCTGAGGGGATACGAGGGTCACATTTGTTTCAGACTGCTTCACCTACGGATAGAGTGACTCTACTTTTGTTTTTTTTAGTTCTTATTTTCTGCAAGTTGTTATTTCACTTTTGACATTGAGTATGAGACTCTTATTGATTTATTAATATAAGAGTTTAGTTGGTTGATTATGGATGATAAATGTAAGTTTGTTTGTGGTGTATGGTTATCTAATTGAAATTGGAACTGTAGGGACCCCAGATCTCTGAGAAGTTTTCCGCAACTCTCTTTAAAAAAAATTCTGCATTTTTCAAAGTATGAGTTGGGGTCGTTACACCTTGGAGTGGGCCCACACGTTTTTTTTTTTAAATTCAAAGTGGGGCGCCACATTGGAGTGGGCCCACACGTTTTCTAAAAAGAATATTTTAAAATAAATAAAACCAAAAATTTTCAGTGTGGCACCACTTAGAGTGGGCCCCACTTATTTTTAAAAGAATTACAAAAATAAAGGAAAACATTATTTGAAAAACAAAGAAGGTAGAAGGATTTCTCAGAAAGATTTTTCGATTAAATGAAAGATTTTGGCAATTTTGAAATAAAACTCAAAGTTTGAAATTTTATACCCCTTTGCGAAGCAAATCCAGTTTGAAAATTTGAAAATCAAGTTTGAAAGGAATCCAGATTGTTTTCTCAGGAAAACATTTCGAAATTTAGAGTCTTGGTGGTAAAAATGTCAATTTTGAAAACCCAGGGTTTGAAATTGAACTTTGACAAAGATTTTAAAATTCGAATCTGGATTGGAAATTTCAAAACTGGAGTTCTGAATCTCGAAAATGAGATGAAATGTAATGAAATGATGGAAAATGATAAGAAATGATGATAAATGATATGGAATGTCATGTGAAATGCAAACCCTGGATGAAGGATTTTAGGTATTGGACCCCGATTGACAGTTGTATTAGTTTAAAAAGTGATAAATTTGATAAAAAAAAAGCAAAATGATTCAAGAAATGGTTTTTGTCCCTACAGGGCTAGGAATGACATTGAAAAACGGGGGTTTAAATGGTTTGAATTGGAATGGACCGAGTTCTAGGGTTTCAGAACTCAAATGTACTATCAAGATACTGGATCAACTAAACTTCTAGACTAAATGATCGAGAAATGGTATCATTTCTTAGAGAAATGGTGAGAAATGTGTTAAAATATGTGTACTCGTACACATATATGTATGTTGAAATATAATCCTTAAATGTACGAGTATATATTTATATATATATATATATATATATATAAAGATACGTATACATATATATATAAATATATATATTTTCTCTTCCTAAAATACCCTCAAGGGTATTCTTGTAATTTGTCATTTTACGCATATTCCAATTGGAATATGCATGTAATTTTTCTTTTATTTTTTAGTTTCTTTTTTTTTATTTATTTTTTGTGGTTTGCGCCACCTAGGGAGGCTCCCCAAACAGTCGTTGGGGAGCCCCCAACGGTCACAAATGTGATCGTTGGGGGCTCCCAACAACTCCTTTGGGAGCCCTCTATGTGGCTCCTCTCTTGTGTTATAAATAGGGGTCTCCCCCTTTGTATTCTTTACTCCTTGGAGGAGCTTATGTTCCATTGTATAGGGTTTTTACCATCTTTTTCCTATTTCTTCAATAATATTCAACTTATGACTTTAAGTCATATTTATCCCTTTTATGGGTTTATGTATTAGCACTTGATGTGCTTGTGTTGTTCCCTTAAGTGGGTATATTCGCACTTAATGTGCATGTGTATGGGTTCATTATCGAACCTAAAATATTCAAAGTCACTTTCTAACATGGTATCAGAGTCTGGTTACGATGGGGTTGTCTCTTGGCGCAACGGAAAGCGTGGTGCTCAAGAAATGGTGAAGTATTCATTGTTCCTTCTCTTTTTTTTGAAGTTTTCGGTATGTATCTCTTTTCTTAACATATTATGCATTATGAAACTATTTTTCTTGCACATTTAGTGTTTTTTGATAGTTGAATCATTTCCTTTCACATTTCGTGTGTTCGTATATTTTAAAATATCTATTTTTAAATTTGGTGAACTTGTTTATTGTTCAAATATATAATTCTTGGCTATCGATTCCTCATCCCATATAATAGTAATTTATGTTGTTAAAATTGTCTTCAATTATGTGGGATTTATGATGTTTACATAAGTATTTCATGATTGACCTATAAATTACTTTTTAAAAATTATATATGATGTCTTGATTAATGATCGTTGTTTAAAACTCTTTTCTCTCATATAAAGTCTAATTTGTTTTGAGTTCCTCTCTTGTTTATGGATTTTAGTGCGTGTTTTTTTGAAAAATCTTGATATAATTCTTATATAAGAATCTCTTACGTCTTTATCTTTGTTATGAATCATAAGTAGTTATTGTTAATGATAACTATTTATGAGAACTCCTAAAGATGTTTCAATGTTTTTTGTTTATTTAAAGGATTTTTGAAAAATTGTTTGTGATAAATAGGTTGTTCGAACCATTATAAAAGATCTTTTAAAAGAATTTCCCACACTATATAGAATGCATAGTGTATCTATTGCATCCTTTGGTATAAAAGATTTCATTTTTTTTTTCTTCTAATGATGCAAACGTATTTGTTTGTATTTTTCACCTAAGGTTTCAAAAACCTCTTGATTGTATCTCTAAGGATGCCTACATTGGCCATAATATGGTCTTCTTTGTCTTAAATTACATTAAAGCTTGAGAGTCTCAAGCATTTGCATCTTTTATGAAATGCATGCATTATTGCATGTTTGATATTATTACGTTTTTCGTATTTTGTTCAAGTATTGTGAGAGTGTCTTCGTACACTTCTTTTATAAAATATTTATGCTTGTATGTGTATTGTCTATTCATAGACATTTTCACATAGTGTTAAATATGTATATGTAAATGAATATATTTATGTACTATATTGTACCACTTGTACAGCATACTGTACTGTATTGTACTACTGTACTGTATTGTACTGTATTGTATAACATACTGTACTGTATTGTACTATTGTACTGTATTGTACAGCATACTGTACTGTATTGTACTATTGTACTGTATTGTACCACTCGTACAACATATAAATATCAATGGAAAGGGGAGAAGATATCATTGCCGCCCAACATTTTTTTCTCTCTTCCCTCTTACCTCTCTCTCTATCTCTTGCTACGATAGTAAGGTGACTCCCACATCTGATTTCTCACATGGTATCAGAGCCAAGGGCGTGGTAATCACGATCATCTGGAAGGCCCCTAAGGACCTTGACGTGCGTTTTTGGGCGTTCTCAAGGAAAGTGTTTTTTTTTTTCATCTTTTCTCTGTTGTTTCTCCGTTGAATCACTATATTTCGACGTCGTTTCTTCATTTCCTCATATCGTGCATCTTTTCCTTCTTACATATTCTGTTATCCCCAATTTTATCAACCCTAATTTCTGTTTTCCCCAAATTTGGGAACCCTCATTTCTCAAAAGTGCCTCTTTTCTCAAACTTCTTGTGATTTCTTATCTATTTCTTGCAATATAGTTGATAAATCGTACATTCTGCACGATTAACTAAAAAATCGTGATTTCCAAAACTCAAAAATTTCTGTCCGTACGGTTCTGTCCGTACAACCTACGAATTTCTGTCGTGTTGTTTGATTCATCTTTGATCTTCTTCCTTATGGATTCTAAAATCAGCCCCGGATTTCTTTCTCAACTTGTTTCTCACAAATTAACTCATGATAACTACTTACTTTGGAAACGCCAAATTCTGCCGTTTATTCGAAGTCATGGTCTTTCCGGGCATCTGGATGGGGGATCACCCGCCCCACCTATTTCTATTACGCAAGAGGTAACTGGTAATGATGGGAAGGTGAGTTGCATTGCTATTCCAAATCCTGCGTATGATGTTTGGTTTCAGAAGGACCAATCTGTGGTTGCCTATTTGACTGCCACGTTATCTGATCGTATATTACAAACTATCTCTGACCATTTTACTGCTGCAGAACTATGGAGACATCTTGCTCACTCTTATTCACAGGTTTCTGAATCACGTGCACTTCAACTGAAATGGCAGTTCCAATCTATGCGAAAAGGAACTAAGACCATTACTGAATTTCTAGGGGATATCAAAATTATCATTGATCAGTTGGCCGCTATTGGATATCCTGTTTCTGACAGAGATGTTGTTCAGCAGGTATTGGGAAGCCTTGGGCCCCAATATCGTATGTTTTGCACTGCATTACAGGTTGCCTCTACACTTCCATGCTTTGAGGATTTACAGGCCAAACTCCTACAGTATGAAGTTAGTTTGACTCAAGATCATCTTATTGATGATCCTCATCCTGTCATGTTTACATCTGGGTCTACCTCATTTCGTCCACCTGCTGCTCATATGGGCCGTGGAGGACTCCTTCCTACTCCTACTGCTCCACCTGCCACTAGAGGTACCCGTGTCCCTACTTGCTTCCATTGCAACAAGCGTGGCCATGTGAAAGCAGATTGTTGGCACAACCCACAGAATCGCAACAAGGCAGGGAGGCCAGGACCAAGAGCTGGACAGAGGAATGTTAGACAGTTTCAGGGGCAGCCGCAGGGAAATTTTCGAGCACATCAGGGTACTGATCAGGGACAGAGTGCAGGGTTGCCACATGATGTGCAACAAATTCTGATGACTGCATTTAACAACATGAATTTGCGTCAGAATGATGATGGAGTTTGGTATATTGATTCTGGAGCAGCCGCACATGTTACTTCTGATGCAGGTAAACTTTCCAACATGGTTCCTTATATTGGCACTGGCACTATTGTCACGGGAGATGGTTCCCACCACCCTATTTCTCATACTGGAAATGCATCTCTCTCTTTGTCACAATCTACACTACCATTGAAAAATGTCTTACTCACTCCTGCCATTGAGAAAAACATTTTATCTGTTTCTAAATTGGTTGATGAAACAAATTCATCCATGGAATTTACTCCGTCTTCTGTTTGTCTTAAGGACCTTCGAACCAAGAAGATGCTCGCTAAGGGTGAACGACGCGGAAACATGTACGTCTTCGAAGCAGCCCCCGGGACTTTGAAGACGTCATCTACCGTGTCTCCATCTTTTCCTGCTTATTTGAGTCAGTCTTCTTCTGTTATGCAATGTAATAAGCCAGTTTCTTGGCATCGTCGGTTAGGTCATTGTAGTCAAGGGTTCCTTGACAAATTGTCTTCTCAGGGTTTTATTCCCAAAGTCAAATTAGATCATAAGTGTCCTAGTTGTAATGCCTGCAAGAGTCATGTACTTCCCTTTCAAAGTATCAATAAAAGAGCTTCCAAGCCATTTGAAATTATTCACTCTGATGTTTGGGGCCCAGCTCCTGTTTCATCTCTATCTGGCTCTCGTTATTATGTGTTATTTCTTGACTCTTTCACTCGTTACACTTGGATTTACTTTATGAAATCTAAATCTGAAGTGTTCAAACTTTTCAAACAATTCCATGCTCTTGTTCAGAACCTTTTCAATTCAAATATCACTTATTTCCAGTGTGATGGTGGTGGAGAATACATATCTCATGATTTTAGTGAATATTTAAAGGACCATGGCATCACACGTAACTCCTCTTGTCCTTACACTCCACAACAGAATGGAGTAGCAGAACGTAAGCATCGGCATATTGTTGAAACCGCGTTAAGTATGATGCACAATATTGATATTTCTTTCTCTCTTTGGACTGAGGCCTTTCACACTGCAGTGCATATCATTAACAGGTTGCCTATGGAATTATTAGGAGATCAGTCTCCTTATTATTTGCTTCACGGTTCTCACCCTTCTTATGATGATTTGCATGCTTTCGGATGCATTTGTTATGTCCATGTGGATCATTCTTTACGTAACAAGTTTCAGGACAGAGCAGTTCAGTGCAGATTTCTGGGATATGCCGATGGGTATAAAGGATATAGATGTTATGATCCTATTTTGGGTAAGATTAAGGTGTCTAGAAATGTTGTTTTTGATGATGACCATTTCAGCACTTGTGATACTTCTCAGGTATATGAGCAAACTACTTATGATCCATGGCTTTGTGATACTTTGCTATATGACTCTATCAGAGATCCTGTTGTTGATGAACCAATTCAGTTTGAAGCAGACAACTCCATCATCCAGGATGCACCTTCACGGTTTTCAGGTTTGGTTTATGCCCGTCGAGGAGCCCCTTCAACTCCATCTCACGAGGCTCCCCCTCTTCGACGATCCACACGTGAAAGGCATCCTATCCATCGTTGGGTTAGTTACAACAATTTTTCTCTTGACTTTCAGTTGTTTCTAACCAATGTGGCCAAAGAGAAAGAGCCGTCTACTTTCCATCAGGCAGCCCATTCTCGAGCTTGGGTTGAAGCTATGAACGAAGAAATGGCAGCACTTCATGAATGTCATACATGGGATATTGTTCCTCGACCTGTTGATAGAAATGTTGTTGGTTCCAAATGGGTTTACAAGATCAAGCGTAAACCAGATGGTAGCATTGAAAGATATAAAGCTCGCCTTGTTGCACGCGGATTCACACAACAATATGGGCAAGATTATGAGGAAACTTTTAGCCCTGTTGTCAAAATTGGCACCATTCGTGTGATCCTCACTTTGGCACTTCAGCATGGTTGGTCTCTTAGCCAGTTGGATGTCAAGAATGTGTTCCTACATGGGGACTTGAAGGAAGAGGTGTATATGGAGCAACCTCCTGGATATAGTGAACATGATGCGGCTACATGGGTTTGTAAATTGAGAAGGTCTCTTTATGGTTTAAAACAGGCATCTCGGTCTTGGTTTGAGAGTTTCTCCATGGAAATTCAGCAGCATGGCTTTTCTAAGAGTATACTTGATCATTCTTTATTTATGTATAAGAATGATCATGTTACTACTTGGGTTCTTATATATGTTGATGACATCATTATCACTGGGAGTGATGATGCACATATTGCCTTGGTCAAGTCTTTACTCATGGCCAAATTCAAGATGAAGGACTTAGGCCCATTGCGATACTTCTTGGGAGTTGAAGTCGATAGACAAGATGATCGACTCACTCTAAGTCAACACAAGTATACTCTTGACATTCTTCACACCACTGGTATGATTAATTGTAAACCTCTCAGCACCCCATCTGTCTTAAATCATAAGTTTAGTGCAAAAGAAGGCCAATTATATCATGATTCCACTTTATATCGCCGCATTGTTGGTATGTTGCAATATCTTACATTTACAAGACCTGACATTGCTTATGCTGTAAATCAAGCATCTCAGTTTATGCATGCTCCCACTGATTGTCATATGGAATGTATTAAGCGTATTCTCAGATATCTGAAAGGGACTATTGGAGATGGATTGCTCTATCACAAAGATGAAAGCTTCACTACAGGACACCGTTTACTTACATATTGTGATGCAGATTGGGGTGGGGACCCTGATGAGCGTAGGTCGGTTTCAGGATATTGTGTTTTTATTGGCCCAAATATTGTCACTTGGAGTAGTAAGAAACAAAAGGCCATTGCTAAATCCAGCACTGAGGCAGAGTACAGGGCAATGGCAGCAGGGACAACTGATGTCACTTGGGTACGGCATCTTCTTCAAGAGTTGAATGAACCTATCTCTTCCTCTCTGCTTTTATGTGATAATCAAAGTGCCATTAATATTTCTTTTAACCCTATTCATCATTGTCGCACAAAGCACATTGAGATTGATCAGCATTTTGTTAGACAAAAGATTGAAACAGAAGAAATTGAGGCTTCGTATGTCAGATCAGAAGACCAAGTAGCAGACATCTTCACCAAAGGATTGGTTAGTCATCAATTTTGGTTACTTAAGGGCAAGTTGAGCATGATTGAAGATCATCCTCAACTTGAGGGAGGCTGTTAAATATGTATATGTAAATGAATATATTTATGTACTGTATTGTACCACTTGTACAGCATACTATACTGTATTGTACTACTGTACTGTATTGTACTGTATTGTACAGCATACTGTACTGTATTGTACTATTGTACTGTATTGTACAACATACTGTACTGTATTGTACTATTGTACTGTATTGTACCACTCGTACAACATATAAATATCAATGGAAAGGGGAGAAGATATCATTGCCGCCCAACATTTTTTTCTCTCTTCCCTCTTACCTCTCTCTCTATCTCTTGCTACGATAGTAAGGTGGCTCCCACATCTGATTTCTCACACATAGTACTCTCTTTTCAATAAAGAGATGTTCTTATTGCCTTCTTTAGGGCTTGTGTTTGTTTTTATCCCTTAATGGACTTGTAAGATTTTCACATAGTGCTTCCGTAATATCTTAGTACATGTTGTCCTAAATTTGCACGTTTAAGATTATTGCTATTTTGCATCTTGGTATACATATAATTGCAAATTATAAAGGCTTGATTTGTTCTTGGATTATTCCAAATCCTTTCTCACACATGACATAGCTTAAATATTTCATGTTGTGTTTATTAAAGTTTTTTTTTTGTATAATGATCATGATTGAACATAATTTCGTATATATGCATCATTATTGTTATATGGCATATTGTTGTGATTAATTATGTTGGACCTTTGAATCGACCCTCTTTGTAAAAATCACATATTTGGAAAATGTTTTCCCTAAGAACTCATTGCCTTTTTATGGCATTTTATCTTCTATCCATCACATGTTATATGATGCATCAAATTCTTTTTTTATGGCCTTATTGTTATATTAGAGATGGTTGTTAAGGTGAGTTATGGGCACCTTGTGTTATGACATTCTAGATTGTCTACTTGTCATATTATAGATGGTGGTTGAGGTGAGTTATGGGCACCTTGGGACTCTAGAATGATTTGGTATATGATCTCTAATTATGAGTGTGTCACTCTTTGTTATGTCATTTTAGATTGTCCACTTGCCATATTATAGATGGTGGTTGAGGTGAGTTATGGGCACCTTGGGACTATAGAATGATTTGGTATATGAATGTGTCACTCGTTTGTTTTTTGCCATTGATTTTATGGATGCTCTTATTTATATATAAATGTGATGGATATATGATGTTTGAAACCTTAAATGTTTTAAGGTATATTAAAATCAAGGTTTTGGGGATTATTGTCCAACCTTTTATTGTCTATGAATCATGTGAGTGCATTTGCACATTTATGTTTTGTGCTTTTGTGCACAAGTGTTCTTTGTGTGTGTATTTATTCCAAAATGATATTGTTATGGGTATTCTTTTTGAAGAATATTATTTCAAGGTTTTATTTATATGTTTTTCATTACAAGTTTTATTGCATCAAAAGTCTTCTCCTTTTATGCCCCTTATCTAAGTGTCATCATATATAGATAAGAATTTTATTACACCTTCATGTGTTGGTAGCCCTTTGTTGGCTTTTGCTCTCTTGGTCTAGTAGCTGAACACACTTGTCTTGAGTGTTATTATATGTAGACAAGGCACGTTGATTCACACCATGATGTGTGATTTTAGCCTATGTTGGCATTTTTGTCCTTGTTTTAGTCGCTGAGATGTATGCCCATGGTTGACTTATTTCACTCATTTCAAGTGTCATCTTATGTAGACAAGAGATGTATTGTGTTTTAGCCCATGATTGGCTTGTTACTCTTGTTCTAGTAGCTGAACATATTTGGTTTTGAGTGTATTTTTACGTAGACAAGAGATGCTTTTGGTCCATGTTGGCGTGTATTCTCTTGTTCTTGTCGTAGATGCACTCATTTCAAGTATTATTATTGTTAAAATATATGTAATTCATATATATGTATATATTTATATACATATATATTTGTATAATCTAAAATACCCAATAGGGGTATTTTAGTCATTTCACAAGTACCCGATAGGGGTACTTGTTTCTTTTCTTTCTTTTTGTATTTTTTCTTTTTTATTTTTTATCTTTTATTTTTTGGTTTTTTGTCCACCTAATAGGGGCCCCACCATGGAGTCGATGGGGCCCCCAACGGTCACATTTGTGACCGTTGGGGGCTCCCAACGACTCCATGGGAGCCCCTAGGTGGCTCTTCTTTTAAGGCCATATGGCCACTCCTCCCCTCTTTCTTTTGTGTATAAATAGGGGTGAACCCCTCTTGTATTTTTCACTCTTGAGAGTTCTCTCTCTTTAAATAAGAGGCATTTATATTTTTATGTTGTGTTGTCTCCTTTGGGTTTGGGTATTAGCCCTTGTTGTTTGTTCATTAGTGGATGTTGTAAGTGCGTAGAGCACTCTTTACTTTTCCGCATATTTCATTACATGGTATCATAGCCTTGTGTATGCTCTTCTTCTTAATATAGCTAGTTGTGTAGCTATATTTGTTTTTTTGTTGGTTCTCTCTTCTTTTATCCTTTTAAGTGTGATTATTATGGAAGGAGAACAAAAGATTGATCTCTCCTTCAAGCTCAATGGATCCAACTACATGATGTGGGCCGCCGCCATGGAAAACAACCTCAAAGGGAAAAAGCTTTGGGGATACGTTATGGGCACCATTCCGGAACCACAACTCCAACTAACTAAGATGGAAGGCGATCAAGAAAAAGCTCTTGAAGGAGATGCCCGCATGAAGGCCATTGAAGATCACCAATCTAAAATAGAAGATTGGGAAAGTAAGCATGCCAAGATTCTTGCTTGGTTCATGAACAATGTGGAGCTTAAGATTTGCGCCAACATTGCCAAATTTCGGATGGCAAATGAAGCATGGTTCTTCATGAAAGGTATGTTTACCCAAAAAGACCTTGCTCGTCAATTCTTTCTTCACGAAAAAATCTGGACTATCAAACAAGGAGAAATGAGTGTTAGGGACTACTTTAGCACTCTTGGCCCTCTATGGGATGAGTTATCTTTGCTAGAACCAAAATGGGTTTCTAGTATAGATGTGGAATTAAGGAGAGAACAAATGGAAAAAGAACACTTTTTCCAATTTTTACATGGGCTTAGGCCCGAGTATGAACAAGTTAGATCCTCCCTCCTACATAGATCAAAGCCTCTTCCTTTGGAAGATGCCATTGCCGAAATATGCCAAGAAGAAACCCGTCTTGGCATGATTAAAGGAGGAAATGATGTCTTGGCCGTATCTAAACCCGGCAACCATATGAAAACCTACAAACCTCCTCATTTTGGAAGGCAAAATAACTATAATGGCAACTATAGAAAAGCCATTTGCCATCATTGTCAAGAACCGGGTCATATAAGACCTAATTGCCCTAAGTTGAATGAAGCACCAAAAAATAAAGTTGCTTCCGTTGAAGAAGCCACTCAAAAGAAAGAGGAAGCAATCAAAGGAACAGACTCTTTTTCTCTTGCTCAACTATCGGAGGCACTACAAACTCTACTCAAGATTCCATCAACTTCGGGTGCCGCCGTAGCTTCTTCCTCTCCTCCAGGTATGTCGTCTTGGATCCTTGACTCTGGAGCTTCCTTTCATATGACCCCCCTTGTAAATGAGCTTTTCGATTTATGTAATAATTATAAAAACTCCTATGTTTCAACTGCCGATGGTACATCTTTATAAGTAAAAAGTTTTGGAACTTTAAACTTTTCAAAAGACTTCTTTGTGCCAAACGTGAGAGTTGTACCTCAACTTAATTTAAATCTCCTCTCTGTTGCTCAAATATGCGATCATGGATGTAAAATCTCCTTCTCAACTAAGGATTGCTCTATACAGGATCTCTGGTCCGGGAAGCTGATTGGGCAAGGCCATAGAAGGGGAGATCTCTATTACATGAGCAACTTGAAACTCCCCATTAACTCTTTTTGTAACCATGTCCAAGATAAAAATATTGATATTTGGCATCAAAGACTTGGACATCCAAGTTTCTCAAAAATGTACTCCTTTCCATTTGGAAAGAAATTTTGTAATGAGAAACATTTTGTTTGCAAGAATTGTATTTTTGGCAAAATGAAATCTACTCCTTTTCCAAACCGAACTTTTGTGTCCAAAAGACCTTTTGAGTTAGTCCATTCGGATGTTTGGGGTCCTTCCCCCGTCATGTCTAAAGGAGGGTACTCCTATTATGTCACTTTCATCGATGACTACACTAGGTATGTATGGATTTACTTTCTCAATTTAAAATCCGAAGTCTTTGAGTTCTTCAAAAAATTTCATATGATAGTTAAAAATCAATTTTCAAGTAATATCTCCACTCTTAGATCCGATTCGGGTGGAGAATATTTATCAAATGAATTTCAAAACTATTTAGAAGTAAATGGAATTTGTCATCAAAGATCGTGTCCTAGGAATCTCCAACAAAACGACTTGGCCGAAAGAAAGCATAGACATATCATGGAAACCACTAGGACACTCCTTATTTCCAAAGAAATTCCAAAGAATTTTTGGGCCGAAGCGGCCTTAACCTCAACTTACTTAATAAATAGAATGATATCTTCATCCTTACAGAATACATCTCCATACGAAAAACTATTTGAAAGAACACCTGGCTTCAATAGATTAAGAGTCTTTGGATGCAAATGTTTTGTCCTTACTCATAAACGGGACAAATTATCTCCTAAAGCTATTGAATGCGTTTTCTTGGGTTATGGAGAAAATCAAAAGGGTTTTAGATGTTTTGACTTGAAAAATAACAAACTCTATGTATCCAAAGATGTAACATTTTTGGAAAATGAGAATGGTTTTGTGAAAACTAAAGATATTGACGAAAGTGAATATACTTTTTTATTTGATCTTCTATCTCAAGAAGATGAGACTCCTCAAGAAGAGGAAATCTCTAATGAGTCTTTGAATGACCTAGAGGAAATTCCTCTTGATAATGCTATAGATGAGAATAATAGACCAATCCAAACATATGTTAGGCGTGGTCAACAAACTCAAATAAGTGCCTTGGAAAAATACTCTCAAGGATCCAACATTGAAGAAACATCTTTAAGAAGATCCAGTCGGATCTCCAATCCTCCTAATAGGTTTGTTTCCTATGAGTCCTTAACTCCTAGATATAGAGCATGTCTAATTGCGTTGCATTCATTTCATGAACCTTCACACTATAATGAGGCCAAAAATATTCCTCAATGGGTTGAAGCCATGAACTTAGAGCTTAGTGCCCTTGAAAAAGCAAAAACTTGGGAAATAACTTTGTTACCCACTGGAAAGAAATCAATAGGATGTAGATGGGTCTTCAAAATTAAAACCAAGAGTGATGGTTCATTAGAACGTTATAAAGCACGGTTAGTAGCTAAAGGATATGCTCAGGAATATGGTATAGATTATGAAGAAACCTTCGCACCTGTTGCCAGAATGACTAGTGTTAGGACTCTTATTGCTATTGCGTCAGTGAAAAAATGGCCTATCTATCAACTAGATGTTAAGAATGCTTTTCTAAATGGCGAATTAAATGAAGAAGTTTACATGGATCCCCCACCAGGAGTATGTATTGGTAAAAATAAAATTCTTAAACTTAAAAAGGCATTATATGGTTTAAAACAAGCCCTAAAAGCTTGGCATGATAGATTTAGTAATGTAATGACAAGTTTGAATTTTCGTTCATGTTATACTGACACTGCTTTGTTTGTGAAAAGTGCAGGGTCTTCTGTAGTTATTTTACTACTTTATGTTGATGATATGATCATCACAGGAAGTGATGAGAAAGGCATTAATGATATTAAAAAGGTTTTGAAAGAAAATTTTGATATGTCTGACCTTGGATTCTTAAGATATTTTTTAGGAATTGAAGTGGCGTACTCCCCTCGAGGGTACATTCTCTCTCAGATGAAACTTGCTGCTGACATATGTTCCAAATCTGGTATTTCCGACGATAAGAAGACAGAAACCCCTGAAGTCATCAATGCAAAATTAAGGTTGGAAGATGGAACACCTCTCGAGGATCCTACTCCCTACCGGCAACTTGTTGGGTCTCTAACCTACTTATCCATCACACGGCCAGACATTGCTCATGTCGTTCACTCTGTCAGTCAATTTCAACATGCACCTACAACTATGCACATGAGTGCAGTCTTAAGGATCGTCAGATATATCAAAAATACCATAACTAAGGGAGTTTTTCTTTCCTCTGCCTCATCCCTTGATTTAATTGCTTATACTGATGCAGATTGGGGAGGAAATCCCAATGACCGAGTCTCAACTACCGGATTTTGTGTTTTCTTAGGTGACTCTATGATTTCTTGGAGATGCAAGAAGCAACACAAAGTATCCTTGTCCTCAACTGAAGCCGAATATCGTGCTATGGCCACTACAACCATGGAACTTGTGTGGTTAAGAAGCCTCCTCAGTGATATGGGCATTGTCATCTCTACTCCTTCAAAGCTGTGTTGCGACAACAAAAGCGCAATCTATATTGCAAGCAATCACACCTTCCATGAGCGTACTAAGCATATTGAGATGGACTGCCATTACGTTCGTGATGAATACCTAAGAGGAACCATAGCACTACCTTACGTCACATCAGAGTACCAGTTGGCGGACTTCTTCACTAAGGCTCTTGCAACTCCTCGGTTTTTGTTTCTTCTTAACAAGCTTTCGGTCATATCCCCGTAAAGCTTGAGGGAGGGTGTTAAAATATATGTAATTCATATATATGCATATATTTATATACATATATATTTGTATAATCTAAAATACCCAATAGGGGTATTTTAGTCATTTCACAAGTACCCGATAGGGGTACTTGTTTCTTTTCTTTCTTTTTGTATTTTTTCTTTTTTCTTTTTTATCTTTTATTTTTTGGTTTTTTGTCCACCTAATAGGGGCCCCACCATGGAGTCGATGGGGCCCCCAACGACTCCATGGGAGCCCCTAGGTGGCTCTTCTTTTAAGGCCATATGGCCACTCCTCCCCTCCTTCTTTTGTGTATAAATAGGGGTGAACCCCTCTTGTATTTTTCACTCTTGAGAGTTCTCTCTCTTTCAATAAGAGGCATTTATATTTTTATGTTGTGTTGTCTCCTTTGGGTTTGGGTATTAGCCCTTGTTGTTTGTTCATTAGTGGATGTTGTAAGTGCGTAGAGCACTCTTTACTTTTCCGCATATTTCATTACAATTATATGTAGGCAAGAGGTTCTTTGGCACACCTTTGTGTGTGTCTTTGGCCTTTAATGGCATTATATTTATTCTTGATCTAGTAGCTTATACACTTGATTTATGGGCTTTTGGAGGACTAATGAGGTAGTTGCTTGTAATGAATGAACTTTAGATACAAGTGAATCATATATTTGATATGCATATTTTAAAATCAAATTGATATTTTTGACCACTTTTGTATTTGATATGAAAAATGAGTTTTTTGTCATTTGAGTGAGATTTTTCTAAATGTATAAGGTTCTCTACTCAAATAACACTCATTATTTTGCCTTCTAAATGGATTCAAAACCTTTTGAACTCTTGTGTTCATTTTGTCTAAAGTATGCTTGGAGACTTCGTTTCTCTTGTTTGACACTTTGTTACATGTTTGGAGCATGTTCATTAATGATTCCTTTAAGTATTAATTCATTTCATGATAGTATATGCATATGCTCTTTATGGCCTTTTAGGCTCTCATTCAATAAAGCATATGTAACTTATGTCTCTTCGTAGGCTTACTGTGGTGTCCCTTAGGGGACCATTGTGTTATTCCCCATTATGGGGTTATGTTTGTCCAATGTTGGACCTTATGAATGCATTATGCATTCTTGTAATTCATTTCCGCATAATTTGCTTCCGCTCACTCTTTAACATGATGTATGATTTTGAAACTTTGGTTTTCTAAATTTACTTTTCATGCAAAAATAATTATCCTATCATGTGCTTCAAATTTCTATGCATAAGTTATATTTTTGCACCATTGTTTTGCGGATGTGTCATCCGATCTGGTTTCAATTAATTTTGTTAGAAATGTTCCACTTGAGTAAAGTGCAAATATATGTTTTACTTGTTTCTTTGTTGTTATTCTACAGGATCTTGGAGATAGGATAAAAGGAAGTACCCCGGATGGATCAGGACATATGTTCACCATTAGAAGGCATTGGAAGAAGGCATTTACAAGTTTCAATAGCATCCTTACGGAAGCCTCTTGGAGTCTTGCGCCTTTTTTCAATCTTTTCGTTTCCCCGCAAAGATTGAGGGGGGGTGTTAAAATATGTGTACTCGTACACATATATGTATGTTGAAATATAATCCTTAAATGTACGAGTATATATTTATATATATATATATATATATATATAAAGATACGTATACATATATATATATGTATACATATCTCTATTTATATATATATATATAAATATATATATTTTCTCTTCCTAAAATACCCTCAAGGGTATTCTTGTAATTTGTCATTTTACGCATATTCCAATTGGAATATGCATGTAATTTTTCTTTTATTTTTTAGTTTCTTTTTTTTTGTGGTTTGCGCCACCTAGGGAGGCTCCCCAAAAAGTCGTTGGGGAGCCCCCAACGGTCACAAATGTGACCGTTGGGGGCTCCCAATGACTCCTTTGGGAGCCCCCTATGTGGTTCCTCTCTTGTGTTATAAATAGGGGTCTCCCCCTTTGTATTCTTTACTCCTTGGAGGAGCTTATGTTCCATTGTATAGGGTTTTTACCCTCTTCTTCCTATTTCTTCAATAATATTCAACTTATGAGTTTAAGTCATATTTATCCCTTTTATGGGTTTATGTATTAGCACTTGATGTGCTTGTGTTGTTCCCTTAAGTGGGTATATTCGCACTTAATGTGCATGCATATGAGTTCATTATCGAACCTAAAATATTCAAAGTCACTTTCTAACAAAATGATCATTGGAGTGAAGTGAGTTACGAACAAGAACTGGGTTTGAGATGGAACAAAGATAGATGAACTAAAATTGAAGCTCAAACACTAGCTCAACTGACTGGATTTAGCTCAATTTCAGCTAAAATGCGCTGAAATGGTTTAAAATGAGTTGCTAGACAATGAAAAATGAATTTGGTCTGAAACTGGAGCACTTGAACTTCTGGTGAGCTCAAGCTAGACTCAGAGGAATATGATTGAATAGGAATGACTGACTCAGAGACAGTTGGCTTGGATTCGAGTTAGAAATGAGCTCATTTCTCAGAAAATGCACCCATTTTGGCAGGAATGATAAAAAATGAACTTGATCTGGTCATCGTGAGCTCAGGTGAGCTAGAAATGACTGACATTCTAATTGTTCTAAGCTTAAGAATGAGCTTGGTCGACTCTGACTGACAGGGATTTAAGATAACGTAGGGGTAAAACGGTAATTTTCCTGGTGAAAAAGGGGTAAAGTAGCACTTAAACTGAGACAAACTTGGGGTTGGACTCTTATACTGACCTACCAGGGTTGGTCTCTGCAAGGGGGGGGGGGTGTGTCATAGAATGGATGAGGAAAATTTTGGGTGTTTACACCTGTGAAAATGGTTTTGATAAAAGACTCGACCCGAAGGTCGAATTTGAAAAAGATTGGTGTTTTGAAAAGTGCTTGTTGATTGTGATGAGAGATTTTCAATCTTCAGCCTCACGATGACTTGGACAACTTGCCGGGGTCTCAGGATTGTCCCTTGTCCTGAATGAGTAATGAATTCGATGCAAATTAATGCAAATGGATGAAAAAGAATGCAAATAGATGCAAAATGTAGAGGAATGCAAATAGATGCAAATGAACGATGAAAGATTTTGTTTGATCCTGCCTGCATACAGGACGTTTTGTAGTAGAGATAAATTTTAAAAAAAATGCTCCAGTGTAACTGGGGAGTAAGATGTTGGACGAAAGGATAGACAATTTACGAACGCTCTATGAAGATAACAAGGCGACAGATTGACAATACGCTTCTTGATTGATTCGGGAGGCACTCTAAAATAGGTCACTCCTCGCAAGAAGATATTTTGCGAAAAGATGGCGTTAGGTTATGAGAAAAAAATAGATAATTTTATTGATGCATTAAAGAAAGAATGACAAATCAAGGAAAGAAATGAGACTACATCATCCCTTTAAAACGACAAAAGCAAGATGGGAGAGCATTGACATTATCACTTTTTTGAATGATTAAGGAAAGTCTTGGTCAAAATGGTCGACTGATCTTCTTCTTCATCTACTACAAGAAGTTTTTTTGTCGATGCAGTCTTGAATGATGTTCTTGAGGATGAAGCAACATTATGTATCATGCTTCATTGCTCGGTGGAACTTGTAGAAACGATCTTTTTATTTTTCTAGGGTGACTGGAGGATCAGCAACCCTTGGAAGTTTTATCATATCTTTTTTGAGCAGGTATTCAAGAACTTCCTCAAGCGGCTGATCTAAAGGAGTGAATTTGCGGTCATAACCCCAACCGTCACGCTTTATCTTCTCTCGAGTGCTTGGTTTCTGCGGGGAGCTAGAAGACTTGTTATCATGTTTGAGGGCATTACCCTTTTTGCTTTTTATGTCGTTGCTATTGTTTTGGCCCGTGGTGTTGGTTGCGCAAGTGGCTCACACTTTTCTTTTGGTGTCTGAGGCTCTCATATACACCATTTTCTATCCCCATTCATTCGGCTCGTTCTATTAATTCGACAAAGGATCGCGCCGGGGAGGTAGAGATCAGGCCCGTCAGAGGTTGGGAGAAAATGTTTAGGATTACTGACAATGCATGCCCTTCTGATATCGGATCCCTCATTCGATTGCATGTGGATCTCCATCTGTGAATGAAGTCTCTTGCCTTTTCACCATCTTTCTGTCTCAGGCTGCAGAGGTGATTTAATGTGGGCAATGCCTCAATATTGAATAGGAATCGTTCGATAAAAAGGTTGACCACCTTATCAAACTCTCGTAGCTCGATTGGATTGATATGCTCGGAGTACCACTTGGCTGTTATGTCCTCTAGGCTGTGCAGAAAGAATCTAAACAAAGCCCGATTATCTCTCTTGAATTGATTGCATTCTACAAAGAACATGGTCAGGTTAGCCTTGGGATCATCAGTCCTATCGAATTTGACAAATTTATGGGGGAGATCTTCCAAACTGTCATCCCCTTCAAGACTATCGTAGAAATTTTCACTAGTATAGACCTTCTTGCTTTTATCTCGGGCCTGTAGGTCCTTGACCATCCTGGTCACTTCCTTCAACTGAAGCTGGATTGGATCATCGACCTTTAGGGTCTGCTTCTTCGACTGGTTAATAGATTTGGAATCTTAAATGAACAACTCTCGTTCTTCTCCATAATCTTTTTTCGCTGAATCTGCCTTTTCAGACTCGCTGTCCTACTGAACCTTCTTTTGGGTGATTTTGATGTGTTTCCTGATGGTTTTGCCTTTAGTTTTCTTATTGGATGACGCCTTTCCTGAGCTAGCCTCAGCTTGCTCTGATTGCATCTTGGCCATCATTTTCTGGAATAAAGTATATAGGGTCAACAAGATGTCGTCGCCATCTTGTTGACCCTGTCCTGTGGCCGAACTTGGGGAACTCATCTTTTCTTGCTCGCTGCTAATATTGCTGACGCGTTGATATGGTGCAGTCTTCTTGCCTGATCTGGTCTGAACCATTCAACAATGCCGATACTCTCTGTAGGACAAAGGGGATGGTCATGATGTATTTTTTTTTTTAGGACAACAATTTGAACGAAAAGGATAAGAGGAACATCTAATGAGATTAGGTTGACAATTTTAAAAGGATATCCCATTACCCAGGATTGGATCGTCGCTGGAATTGCTACAATTGCGTTGTTACTTCGACAAAGGAAGTGCGCAACTAAGGTAAACCATAAGGGAAGGTGGGCAGATAATTTCCCACTGCCATGATCATGGAATTCATTGAAAAAATAAGGTGAAAAGATTTTTGAAAACATGATTGAAATCCATAAGAAAAACACATGATTTTTCTTGAGGGAAATAGTAGACAGGATCAAAATAAAGCTGAAAATTCGAGATCCAGAGGAAAGGAAGGATGAAAAATCGCCTGGAGTTTTGCGAAAAAATAGAGAATTTGCAAAAATCGTCCAGGGTTTTGATAAATTCTTTGTAAAAATGAGAGAGAATGTAAGAAAATAAGGGATTTTAAAAAAATGTTCAGGATTTTCAGAAAAAATTATGAAAAAATATAAGGAAACAAAGGGAATAAAGAGAAATAACATTCAATCACATCCTGCACAATAAGTATGCTCATATAACATTCCCTAAAAGGCTGACTCTAAATGCACAAGTTTTGAAATAGCTGTAGGACTCTAATCCTAACTCTAAGGCTTAGATCATCTGTGTTCAATCATGCTATGCCGATATACTCGAGCTACGGCCTGATGTACGTGGTATAAAAATATTTTCTCCGGTTCTAGGCTAATGTTTTTCAAAAACTTTGAGCGCCTACCAATATACTTTGGACAATGGCTCTTGGTAAGTGGCAGGGGGGATTAACCCAAATAGGTGGCCAGTTGTGAGGCTTTGTCCCGAACTATGGTTCTGGAAGAAAGCCCAGCAACGTGGTGGCCAGGTAAAAGTAGGTGGGGTTGTTTTTTAAATATGATCAACATGCAAGAAAACAGAAGGCTCTAATGACCTAAAGAAGCAGAGTTTTGAAAAATTTATAAGAAGCAAACATTGTTTTCAATCAAATCCTAGATTGAGGAGGATTGTATTTGACCTAAGTCTAAGTGAGCATGAATAATGCCTTCTCAATCGGTCCTACCAAACCATGCCTAAGTCTACGTGCAATCCATGTCAGTTGGGTTTGATTCTAGGCTCTTAGGTTCACATGAAAATAGAGCTGACATTGTAGAACACGATTTTGACAACTTGAATAGAGCAAAGCACAAGATTGATCAGACGATGACGGGTCCCATCACGGTCGCCAAAACTGTTGTCATTGCAAAATTTTACTTTTGCAAGTCAAACTGACATTTGAAAAAGTTTTTGAAAATAACTTGCCTCCGTTTTAAAATGCAGGATAATTCCAAATAATGGGACTCGTCTGTCGGTACGAGGTTCAACCATTTTCGGCGCCATAACCAGGGGTAATCAAACCCCAAATCAATCTAGTGCTTTGCTTTGCTCCACTTGTCTAAATCGATGTTATATTCCTAAATGCACAAAGAATCAGGTATGTGGTATGACTTAGAAAGATTTTGACTTGAAAAAACATGATGTATGCTTCAAATATTGAAAAATACTTGAAAATATTTGTAAATGAAGACATCTTGAAAAATCGTGAATCATGTTGAGAAAACATTTCTGAATAAAAGGAAAATCGATTTCTGAAGAAATCCTGAGGTTTTTGAGAAAATCGATTTATGAGAAAAAC
The DNA here is from genome assembly GCF_984573655.1 of Nuphar pumila. NCBI lineage: Eukaryota > Viridiplantae > Streptophyta > Magnoliopsida > Nymphaeales > Nymphaeaceae > Nuphar > Nuphar pumila. The sequence goes on along the minus strand of NC_143254.1, from coordinate 135,197,964 downwards.
TCAAATGGTTTTGAGGAAGTTAATTCCTCTTGAACTTGAACTTCGAAATTGGAATTTAGAAAACCATGAATTGAACTTAGAAAAGTACTTGGAAAATCTTTGAAAATCGTCTTTAATGAAGGGAAACCTTAATGCTTTGAGAAAATCACTTTCTGAAGAAAATTCAGGATAACTTTGAGAAATCGGTTTTCTAGGATTGGATTTTTGATTTGATCAAAAGGAGGGGCGTGTAGCCTTGTGAAACCCTTTTCATGATGCATTCTAAACCTAAGTGATGCATGAATGCAATCTTGTAAAAAATATTTTCTGAAGAAATTTTGAGGAAAATCTTTGAGAAAAAGAATTTTTGTGCCTTATAGAATTTAGATGAAATATATTCACCAATATCCCTGACTATGGCCACGAATATGTATTGAATAATATCTCATTTGATTCTAAAATGTGTAAATATTTGGAAAAACTTTGAAATATGCAATGATTTCTGAAAATGCCTAAGAGTGTAGGTCATTTGTGGCTTATAAAAAGATGGTAAATCTGGGTTTCGTTCGTATTTTGACTATAACCACAAATACGAAACCCATCGAGTTTATCAACTTCTTAGAAGCTAGTGCATGTGCCATTCGTGTAGACCATGATGAGTTCGAATATGCATGAATCATCATCCATCATACATTGACATTATTAAAAAAATACACTATATGCAATGCAATCCTATTCTAAGCAGGAAAAGTAAATTCTTATTCCAAATTTACAATTACAATTTACATAAAAAGAGAAAAGAAATAAAAGAAAATACACTCTTGAATGTCCCTGCAAAACTAGAAAGTTTGTTAGTGAAAATATGTCGGTTTTTCTGGATTTATCCATTAATATCTGAAAATTACTGGATTTATCTGGATATAAGCCTTTTTCCATGTTTCCCCTGAGATAAACATAATAAAAGATGATATAAAATTGAATAAATAATAAAAATAAACAACTTTGAAATTCGAAATTTAGAAAAAAATACAAAAATACCCTCGAAAACAAGACTATGGCCTTAAAATCAGGGTTTTCAGAAAAATTTTTTGTAAAACTTTGGATTTAGGGTTCAAATAGATTTAAATAAACACCAAATCGGGTGTGAAGCACCCTAGCATGATTATAAACATGATCAAACATTAAAAACTTGAAACTTTTTATAAAAAAATTGAAATATCACAAAAATAGTGATTTTCGCCAGTGTTTTACTCAAATCGGGACTCTCGGGCACCATGTTTTCATGATTTAATCAAATAATATATCAAATGATTTTAAAAATCAGTAAAAATCGACATGGATAGTTCTAATAACCCTAAAATTAAGCTGTAATAAAAAAATATGTTTTTGACATTATTGTAATGTAAAAATTGAATAAAATCCTAAAATACGTGATTTTGCCCGCGGGCACGTATCTGTTACAGTGTCAGACCCGAATCGGGAATCAAACCACCATAGAAATTCATAAAAATTTACAGAGAGGTATTAGACAAAAAAACAGAGATTTCCTTTTTTACAGATCGGAAAAATCATCTCTGGTTAGGGAGATATTGCTCCGACAATATACGATTGATTCTGACTTATATGTAATGAGTTGATATAAATACATCCGGTTTCGGGTACAGGGAAATATAGTAAATCATGTTCAAAAATTATAAAATTTTAGCAGATGACAGTGGATACATGGAGGAAGATTTTCCTTTTTATGGATCATCGATCGGATCTTTGGTGAGAGAGATACGATTGACACAAGTCGATCTAGGGTTTAGACAATACGTAACGGCTCTGTAAAACCGTTTCTACTTTCTGTCAGAGGAAAAATAGTAAACAGATGCATAAAAATCTGAAAATTTTACAGGAAATACTAGACAGAATAACGAAGACACTGCAACTTATGGATCGTCGATTGGATCTTCGACAAGGGAGATATTGCATTGGCAAGTTGTTCCCGAATCCACGTAGCGATTTCACTGAAATGATGAGATATGACATGGAATGTCATGTGAAATGCAAACCCTGGATAAAGGATTTCAGGTATTGGACCCCGATTGACAGTTGTACTAGTTTAAAAAGTGATAAAATTGGTAAAAATGAACACAATGATTAAAGAAATGGTTTTTGTCCTTGCAGGGCCAAGAGTGACACTGAAAACTGGGGTTTTAACTAGTTTGAACTGGAATGAACTGAGTTCTAGGGTTTCAGAACTCAAATGAACTGACAAGATACTGGCTCAACTAAACTCCTGGACTGAACGATCGAGCAATGATATCATTTCTTAGAGAAATGGTGAGAAATGATCACTGGAGTGAAGTGAGTGACGAACAAGAACTGGGTTTTGAGTTGGAACAAAGATCAATAATATTGGGATGAACTAAAACTAAAGCTCAAACACTAGCTCAACTGACTGGACTTAGCTTAATTTCAGCTGAAATGGGCTAAAATGGACTCCTAGACTGTGGGAAATGGATTTGAACTGGAACCGCACTACTTGAACTCCTAGTGAGCTCAGGTTAGACTCAAGGGAATAGGGTCGACTGAATTTGACTGACCCGAGAACAATTGACTGGGATCCAGGTTAGAAATGAGCTCATTTCTCAGGAAATGAACCAATTTCGGCAGGAATGATAAAAAATGAACATGATCTGCTCATCGTGAGCTCAGGTGAGCTAGAAATGACTGACATTCTAATTGTTCTGAGCTTAAAAATGAGCTTGTTCTACTCTAACTGACAAGAATCTAAGGTGACCTAGGGGTAAAATGGGAATCTTACTGACAGAATGGGGGGTGAAACGACACCTAAAAGGGGACAGACCTAGGGTTAGACTCCTACACTGACCTACAGGTTTGGTATTTATGGCACAGGGGTGTCTGGAAGTGAACGAGGAAAATTTGGGGTGTTTACACCTGCCTATTTTAGAATACTTAGCTTCTATCAAAAAATGGTCTATTTTTCAAATGAATGTCAAAAATACCTTTTTAAATGGAAAGTTAGTTGGAGAAGTATACATGGAACCCTCTCCTGGTCTAAGTATTCCTGAGGATAAAGTCTTTCGCTTAGAAAAAGCTCTTTATGAACTTAAACAAGCACCGAAAGCTTGGTATGATAGGTTTAGTCGTGTTATGATTGATATTGGTTTTCAATTTTGTTTAACTAACACTACTTTGTTTATTAAGAATTCTGATGCAGGGATCATTGTGCTTCTTCTCTATGTGGATGATATGATCATCACCGGAAGCGATAAACAGGGAGTTGAAACGATCAAAACACTTCTTAATTCTCATTTTGAAATGACTGATTTAGGCTTGTTGAGATATTTTTTAGGCATTGAAGTTGCTTATTCTCCTAGAAGATATTTATTATCTCAGACTAAATTTGCTTTTGATATTGTTTTCAGGTCTGGTATTACTGATGATAAGAAAGTCGACACTCCAGAAGTTGTTAATGTTAAAATAAAGATTGATGATGCAGAACTTCTTGCAGACCCTACTCCTTACAGACAGTTTGTCGGGGCACTTTCCTATCTATCCATTACGAGACCAGATATAGCACATGTTGTTTACACAGCAAGTCAATTTCAACATGGGAGTAGTCATGCGTATTATCAGATACATTCAGTCCTCTCTTTCACGAGGAATTTTCTTATCTTCCTTCTCTTCTCTTGATTTAATTGCATATACTGATACTGATTGGGGAGGTGATCCCAATAACAGACACTCAACCACTGTTTTTTGTGTTTTTTTAAGGAAATCATTGATCTCGTGGAGGTATAAAAAGCAACAGAAGGTATCTCTCTCATCCACCGAAGCTGAATACAGAGTCATGGCAACCACGACCATGGAAGTAGTTTGGCTTCGACGACTGCTTGCTGACATGGGAGTTGAAACAACAAAGACTTCACAAATGTGATGTGACAACAAAAGTGCGATCTACATTACCAGTAACAAAACATTTCACGAATGTATCAAACACATCGAAATGGATTGTCACTACGTCAAAGAGGAATATCTACACGGGATAATTGATCTATCATATGTCACTTCAGAATATCAGTTAGCATACTTCTTTACAAAGCCTCTCGCTGCTCCCTGATTTTACTTTCTCTTAGACAAACTTTCGCTCATTGTACCGTAAGTTTGAGGGGGAGTGTTAAAATGTAAAACTATATATATATATATATATATATATATATATATATATATATATATATATATATATATATATATATATATATATATTCGTTCTTTCTTTTCTGTAACTTTTTTTCTTTATTTTTATTTTGTCTTTATGTCATCTAGTTCAGTTTGAACTAGAATGACAGTTGCTAGTCAAGTCCTGTCCAGACTTGACTAGCAATAGAGCTGTTGGACTGTGTCCAACAGCTCTATTAAGTCCTCTTTCAGCTGTGTATATAAAGGGGTGCAGCCCCTCTTTTATTTTAATTCCAATGCTTCCTAAGCAATTGGTTTTTCATATCAATAAAGAATACCTTTTTATTTTTATTTTATTTTCAGTTATACTCTTTTTAAGGGTTATGCTTTAGTGTCATTCTTGACACTTTCCCTTGAGAATCTAAGCTCGTGTTTCGAAGATCCCTATTTCATTTCAATAACTAGGTTAGTTTCCTTTTTTGTCTTCTTTTTACTTTTCAGAATCTTTTCAACTAAGAGAGACACTGGAGAGAGAGCCCAATGGCTCTATTGGAGCCATTGGGACCTCTCCCAACGTCTCTCTTGGAGACCTTCTTTGCGTATACAACGAGGGGTGAAACCCCCTCTCAAATGTAAGCTTCCTTCAATGGTTGAAATCAATAAAAGTATTATTTTTCATTTCTTGTTCTTGTGCCCTTTAGTGGGTGTTTGTGAGTGAACCCATTTGTGGTTCTTTGTGTGTTCTTTTTGGTATTTTGGCGGAACTCTTTTGAGTGTCGATTTTTGGTGATTTAGTGAATATCTTCAGAGGAACTCATTTCCTTACAGTTGTTTGGTTTGTGCCACCAACTACCAATTTTAAGCACGTGCAAGTTCTTTCTCCTCTGGTGCAAACTGGACCTTAACTTTGTTAGTATCTTCTTCGTTGCGATCATAAAATTAAACTGTTTAAAAATAAGCTTCTCTTATTATCGTCATCCCTTTTCGAACTTATAATTTATTATTCTGTGATTCAATAGTATATACCAATTAGACTGTCTTTGGGATAGATATTAGATGTACTTTTCATTTGTATACGTGTTCTGTTATTGCCTGTCTATAGGTAGAAGAAAGCCTCAACTGATTCTGTTGGATCATGGTTTGTACAAGACACTTGACTTTTCAACAAGGACAAACTATGCTGCGCTTTGGAAGGTAATCCATCAACCTTTAATGTACTTTTTTTTTTCTTGTATTTAATCTGATAGCATCACAGTGATTCTCACTTGATGCATTTTTCCCCTCTTATATTTTGTCATTTTTTGTAGGCTCTTATATTTGCCGATGTAAAGGGGATAAAAGAAAACAGTGTTAAGCTGGGTGCTGGAGAGGATCTGTATACCCTATTTGCAGGGATTCTAACAATGCGACCATGGAATAGGGTCATTGATCCAGCAGTAGATCATTTGTCTTTGCAAGGCAATGATAGTGACCGTGCAGAACTACAGGTTTAGTATTCTTTGCTCCTAGTATGTGCTCATAAACATTTGCTAAATGTATATCTTTGGCAAATTATGAGGAACCATGCTTTGGAGAATGTTTGATTTGATTCATTGAAAAGATAATATAGATTCCCTTTTTGTGAGCAGACAACATTTTCAAGAGCAAGCAGCACCAACCGAAAAAACAAACCCCACCCTGAACCCTCCATCCAGCAGCTAAACAACACTTGCATTTGTGCCATTTCAGTGGAACTACAAGAAATATGGGTCAAGAGATGGAGATTTGATGGTTTGGGTTTAAGTTACTGGTGAAACCACTGACAAAGCAAAGCATTACGGCTTTGCTTATTCCTTACTGATTTTTAGGGAAGTGTTCTATTTGGGGACCCATACTTATGAAACTGTAGAAAGATCTTAGATACAGATTTCCTAAATAATTGTTTCAGACATTTACCAATGGACTGTAAAGAGAGTTTTAAGAGATAAGCTCATACTTCTCTCACCTTTCTTATTTTACACCAATGGTCTGTGAAGTGTTGTCACTTCTACCTTTCTCTTTACTCCTTCAATAGCGTTTTCTTTTTTATCAATAGATAAAAGAAAATTACAAGATACATTTGCATACTCTGTATAAGGTGGACAAGAGTCGTGTTCCTTCATCATTAAGTTATGGCATGTTATTTTCTTAGTATTAACATGTGCCTTATTGTGTTCAGACTGGAATATTATCAAATTCATATCTAATATTATAATCCATTGATTATTAATCTAATATGTTCTTATGTATTTTATATGTTTAAAGTACTATCTTTTTCTAGAAGCAGTTCTTAATTTTTTCTGTTCTGATTCAGTATGAAAATGATTTATTTTTTCATCTTTGTTCTCAAAGTTCTCATTGTTTGTTGCTGTATGCTCTTAAACTGCAAGGTAGTGGATGTTGTAACTTCATACCTGAGTATATCCATATTGTCCTTTTGGCAACCCTTCATTCACTGATTATCTTCTAATTCCTGGCCCGTATAAGCCTGTGGTCTTACAGTTGTGTCCACACAGATCCAGATATGGCTGCTGAGGCCTGTGCTTGACAGGATTCCTTGTAATTCAAATTACTTCTGGTGCCTAATAAGATTGCGTCTCATTCCACTACCCTGTTCAAAACCGGAGGTTGGTCAGTTATCTTGCCTTTACATTCTCCCTGAGATGTTTATCTCAAAGGATTCCTTATCCTTTCATATTTTTGCTAATTCTCTTGAACCCATCCTGTTCGTTCTGAGCACATTGTGCCTTCCAGTTCAATGTCAAGAAGATCTATGCTAAACCACCTGGCCACTGTCTTCTTTGCAGTAATTTTGCTCGATACTCGGATAATACATGCTATGTACTTGATTAGCTGTGTTTAGTGTTCACTCATTTGTTCATCTAGTCAGCGAATGCACATGATGTATTTGAGGCATTTTCAAGAGCCCACTCATTTCCATCATCTTTCTCAGAATAACAAGATCTGGTTACCCTAGTGTTGAAGCTGACTAGTGTACTATGTAGATTTTACGTTTTTAAGCATGTTGAAAAAAACTTTTGATATTTAAGTGCCATCACTCTTTCAGTCTTGATATTTAGCTGGGCAATGCTACTTATTTGTGCAGATGTATGCTTCTCAATATTTCGTTCAAATATCAGAACTGTTAAGAAGACTTCCACGTGTAATACTACTAATGCTTAAGACAAATGACTGTCTGCGAGCTGTCAATCATTCTCTGGTATGCCATAACCCTTTACCTTTATCAATGACTTAAAACCAGAAATGCTACACTACAATGTTGTAGTTTAATAGTCACAAATATCATGGATATTTTGAAAATCTTACACTTTTCATGAGATATTCACGGGACATGAAAATCCTGATATTATGTGTGTTTCAAAGTCTCGCTTATTCCAATATACTGTGATACAATAAAATAGGATGACCTTTGCTATGTTTGTTTGGACATGGTTTCTATTGTGAATAACGGTAAAGGATATTCTGTGGTTGCAGGGGTCTTCTCTTGACACGTTCTTGATTATCGGAAGAGTTTCATCAGAAGCAGTTGTCGAGACAAAGATTTCACAGAACAAATCCTTTTTATCAAGAGTAGGCATCTTACTGGAGGAGATCCTGCTGGAAGCTCGACTACTCACTTTGCAAATTGCTTCATGGCTTTTTCAGCTCAGAAAATCTTTGTCCGACTAACATAGAGGCCATTCTTAGATCATTGTATTTAAAATAATGTCATTCTTTCTTGATGGGACTCCACAAGTTGAAAACAGAATTTATGGGTCATAATCAGCTTTCTGCTGCATCAGTCGATCAATTTTGTATTTTCTTTATGATGCACACCAAACTATGCCTTTGCACTTCAGAGTCGATTAAGCAACGATCTTTGTGATATATTTTTTCACATCGACAATAATAATCAAACGATGGATAGCAAGCATGGAGTTTTAGATACAGAAGGTTGTACGATTAAATTTCAGTATAATATACCGTTTCGATGCTGATTCATGATGGTCCAAATGTTCTTCAATATATATATTAGTAATGCTAGGAGTACCTACACCCACCTACTAGAAATCATAGGTGTAGGTTTCATCTTCTCAATCAAGCCATACAGATGTATTCAACATACTTTATTTGATAGGATCATGCTTTGGATCATGTTTTTTGACATAAAATTAAGCTTTTTTAGGTCATGAAATTTTGATACATTGTGAGCAGTTGATTTTTGAAGATATTGAAAAACCTATATGTATGCCTTAATCACATGATCCAAAACTTGATTTGAACAAAACAATACTTGTAGATCATATCTATAGGGTCTGATCAACAAAAAGCTCTCAAGAATTATGAAAATGTAAAGCCTCTATGGGGGTGGGAGTAGGTGCTCCTGAAGCACTTGATCATATATATATATATATTCAATTTTCAGATACTAATTCTAGGGATGGCAGTGGGGTGGGGCGGGGGACAAGGTCTCCACCTCCACCCCGCCTCAAGATTAGAACCTCCATCCCCGCACGGGGATGGATTTTAACCTCCACCCCTGCCTTCATCCCTGTTTCATGTCCTCCATCCCTGGTTCAAACAGGGATGAGGCGGGGCAGGGCGGGGCTATTGCGAGGAAAAGTGGCAGGGATCGGGGCAGGGTGGGGAAAAGTGTACGGCCATCCTCGAACGGTGATGGATTTTAACCTTTGTCCCCGCCTCCATCCCCGATCCAAACGGGGCGAGGTGGGGCCCCGCTTTCCCCCGATCCACTACCATCCCTAACTAATTCTTCGTAGCTCACACTAAAGTGCATCAAAGGCAGCCGATAAGTCATCAAATGGCTTGTGTGACTAATGGAATGGTAAGCATTACTCATTTGAAAGTGCCCCATGGTGACAAAGTCTATATCGATCAGTTTGCTTGAAATTTCACAGGAGCTACTTCCCTGACCATATCCTCTGTCCAACTTAAAAAGCTAGGGCCTGATGCAGTAAATGTGAGATCCAAAATGCTCTATGCTTAACCCACAAGCTTCACAGCCGGTGAAAAACAATGACTCGTCCTCCCTGCCAATTCAGTGTTTCCAACTCATCAAGAATGATGGCTGCGGCAGTTTGATGTCTGACCCTGTAACATGTAGCAAAGTCCGATCCATGAACCTAAATCCACTTTTTCGTCTACCAACTTAAATTTGAGATCTACCTAAAGCTTCACCATCCTTGGGTGATGTTCTTAAGGATGAAGCAATTCTCCGTGTCATGTCCTGCTGCTTGATGAAACTTGCAAAAACGGTCCTTGAATCTGCTCATAATTGCTGAAGGATCAGTGCCTTTGGGCAAACGGATCATATCTCTCGCGAGCTTGTATTTCAAAACACTGTTGAGTGTCTGGTCCACAGGGGTGAACTTTCGATCAACACTTCAGTCTTTGTGCTTTGGTTTTTCCTGATCTTTCTTTTTATGTTGGGGACTGGATTGAAGATGCTTGGTCAAGATGGTCGACTGGTCTTCTTTTCTATCAAGGAGTTCTTTATCAATGTAGTCCTGAATGTTGTTTTTTAGAACAAAGTAGTGTTCGGTATCATGCCCGAATGCTCGATGAAAATCGCAAAATTGAACTTTAAACCTTCCTCTAACCACTGTAGGATCAACGACTTTTGGGGATTTAATCATTTCCTTGGCCAGCATATATTCAAGGATTTCTTTGTGTAGTTGGTCAAGGGGAGTAAAGTTGTGATCGCATCCCTAACTGTCATGCTTTAGTTTTTCTTGTGGCTTTAATTCTTGTTGGACCTTTGAAAGGGTGGGATTGTCATTCTGCTTGTCCATCTCATCCTTTTGACTTGTGTGGTTATCTCTGTCGGGATTTTGGTTTCCTGAGCCGCCTTTGTGATTCTTTTTACCGCCCCTCTTGTTGTTGCTATTGTTGTTTCTGGTGGTATTCATGGGGAAGGTGACGGGTATCTTTTCCTTGGCAGGCACCTTAAATTTTGTGCAGTCCCCGAAACCATCGTAGAAATCCTCGCATGTGCACACCTTCTTTCCCTTGTCTTCAGTTCGCAGGTCTTTGACTAAGCGACTCATCTCTCTCAGCTGTAGATGTATATGATTGATATCTAGTTGATCCTCAGGTCTTTTGACGGATTTAGGCTCTAGGATCTGCTTTTTGAATATTTGGTGAGTTGGTAAGCATGCTTCTTGTTCTTCATCAGAGCTTCTGTCTGCAGAGTCTGTCTCTTCCGAGATATCTTCATATTGGGCAATTCTGACAGGCTTGCTCTTGGATTTCTCCTTGGAAGGCCTCTTTCCTAAACTTATCATGGCTTGCTCTGATTGTATTTTGATCATTATTCTTTTGAATAACTGATATGTAGCGGGATCGATGTCATCCAGTTAGTCTGACTCTATCCTCTGGCAGATCTTGGAGAATGTATCTCTTCTTACTTGCTGCTGAAATCACTGATGCACTGATATAGTAGTGTCTTCTTACCTGATCTGATCTGAACCACTTGAGAATACTGATACTCTCTGCAGAATAAGATGGATGATTAGAATTCGATGATGACGATTCAGAATAAAAATGAATAGAAAAAAATATTTGATGAGAATTTGGTAGACAATTGGAAGGATATCCCATTACTAGGGATTGAGTCATCGCTGGAATCACGATAATTGTGTTGTCATTCTTTGCAAAGAGAACAAACAACTAAAAATAGGCCTTGTTACCTAGGTGAGGTCGTCAAAGCATAATAGAATAAAAATTGAAGGATTTTATTGAAGAAAATTATGATTTCATCAATAGTAAACTTGACAAAGAGGAGGGCGGACAAACAATTTGTCACCACTCCTGATAATCAGCAGACACTCGAGGACCTGGAAAAAGAGTAAGATTGACGAAGGAATCTCAACCATATCTGGCAGAATGGTATGCTTCGGACCACTCTGCTGATGCAAGATCGAATTCTGGCATGATCCCTGATAATAGTTGAGCTTCTACGCGCTTTTGTCTCTAAGAAAATTGTCTGACGCATCGCTCTGGATGATAGTAGATACAAAAGAATGGGCCAAGTAGCTTAAATCGCTTTCCATGTGCATAAGTGTATCTGGGAGGAGATATCTGACAATCAAAGTAGTCCCATACGACTTCTTTCTCTTGGAGGTTGTTGATTAAGAATCAGTATCGTGCAACTGGAAGAAGCTCTTTGTCGTTGTACTTGAATGAACTGGCTCTGGTTGGCACATGCTGGAGGAACCAGGACTGTAGTGCGTAGGTGCACCCTTCGACCAATATTGATTCTTTGAGTGTAAAGCGGGTCAACTCTCGGTATAAGAAAGCGAGTGCGGCCATGGTAAAACTTGTGATATTGTGTGCGAACTTTTGTGCTTGTGATTGCCTAAATTCCAAACAATCTTTTTCTTTTTTGACAAAATTTCAAATTCAACTACATTAGCTTTCTTTTATTTTTTAAAAAGTCATCCTAGATCAAGATAAATGGCTTGGCATTTACCGTTACCCTCTTTACTGGATCTTAACTAAGATTCAGAGACTATTAGTTATAGGGACTTACAATTAGATATTCCTGATGCTATCATATTTGGTTTTTTCATATATTAGAATTTTATTTTTTGTCAAAAAGGAAAAGTACTTTGATAACTTTTGGCTCTTTTGTTTTTTCTAAATTGTTGTCACATGGTGATAATTTTATACAGAATTACAAAGCCTAGGGTATGACAAAGCCTTTTCTTATTTTAAGATATACAAATTTCTTTCATTAGTGTATTTTTAGCCTTATTTACCTCTCAATTGGTTTGGCTACTAGATGGAGTCCACCTTAGATTAGTGATTAGAGATTCTCTGGTATCGACCAAAGAAGGTTGAGAAGCAAGGTCAAGCAAAAGGTAACTTTGTTATGCCTTTAAGCCCATGAAGTAGGTTATCTAAGTATGTTATATATGGTCCAACATTCTACTCCATGATTCACTTCTAAAGATCCATGGTCCATATGCAGTGATTTTGATAATTTTGCTTCATTGTCAATTCTCTCTTTCTTGGGATAACCTTTTCATTTGGATTTCAGACTTTTGCAGTTTTCTTTATCATTTTGTCTTCCAAAAGACATTTTCATAAGGCAAAAAGAGCATTTTTAAAGCTTTTTTGAAAAAACACATTCAATCTAACAATAGAATTTTTTCAAATATATCGCATTTATTGGATCGGGTAATTCAAGTTCATCAAAATTGATTAACCGATATGAGTTATCAAGTAAAATTTGTTTCACAACATAGGGTCCTTAATTTAGGAGCCACTTCCAAAAGAGGTATCATCTCACAGGGTAAATGAATCTCAGGACCATCTCGTTGCCTGATATTCCTCATTGTGCTTCACTTCCAAGATCATTGGATCACATATTTAGCACAATATCTTTCAATTCCTCATTGTGTTCAACTGCTATAAGCCTCATTTCATCTATGAGACCTAGTTATGCCCTTGTTGAGCTTCTAGAGACATTTCTATAGCAACAACTATATTGAAAGAAGGTAACTAGATTTCTAGGCACATGAAGTGTTATGTTGGCTCCTTCTTCAAGACTTTTTAGTCCTAATTACATTACATATTCAAACTTGTGACATAAACCACTCTGGATCAGTGTTGGAAAACTTGGGAGGCTAATTAGAGACTCAAGCTTCTTACTCCATGCTGTCCAACATCTAGTTTCCGCTTGCTGGGATCTAGATGTCTTCGCCTGAATTTCTTCAGAGTCGCATGATTTCCCTTACGCGCCTAGCAGCACTGAGTTAAATACAATTGTGACTGAACTCATTAACTATTTATTGAGTGCTGGGTTGGACCAAGTTGACTATGGAGACAAACTGACTCGATGCCCATAAATCTGAACTCATGTTTGTCATCATGAAATCCTATTTGGAACTAGGAAACACTAATTGTTATAAACTGATGCGGGGAACATTAATTGTTTCAGTTTCTTTTGTTTTTTTTTGTCTCAAGTAGATTTGGCTTCTTCTAGAGGCAAAATGTGGCACTCTTCTGCAAATCTAATGTGGCCAGTCGTATTCTTTGTTCAATCTTTCATCTGTCATTTCTGATCATTAAATTTTGTTATATGTTGCAGGTCATCCTTGGATATGTGAAAATGGTGTGGCTCCCGACAGACCATTGGATGCGGCTGTACTTTCTCGGCTTAAACGGTTCTCAGCAATGAACAAAATTGAAGAAGATGGCCTTGCGGGTGAGTATAAATTTATATGGGAGAAAGGTGCATGCCCCATAGTAGGAAAAGGATCATGTTGCATTTAGTGGTCTAAAAGGTTCTTGTCCTTCAACTGTTCATTCAATTGCATCATTTTGTATGACTTTAATTCCAATTTTTTTTTTTGCAACAGAGATCTTTCTTTCTTAACTCATGGTAATAGGATCCTGTTGTATGAATCCCAGATTTGCAAGAATTGTATTTGGATTCAATAGAAACGCTATAATTTGGGGTTTACCCTCCATTCCAGCAGATTTGGAGTTGGAAACCTAGCCTCATCTATACTTTGCTAAAATCTTTACCTACCTAGACTTAGTGCTCTAGCCTAGATGAGCTCATTTGGCTTAGCTTATGACCCAAATCTCCTATCTCACCCACTCTTAGAGCTCACGCTTAGTCGGAGTGTAATCCAAATTCTACCGTGCTCATCATGTCATATGAAAGGACTACTTAAGCTCGAGGTGAGATTTGGTTTGCTTTTTATATTAATTTAATTTATTTGTATACTTCATACAACTCCCTAACCTTCATATATTGTTCGTATTTTCTTTTCTTTTTTTTGAGTTTTGGTGGTGGCTCACACTATAAAACTCACCATTTTTTGAAGACCTACATACAAGGTAAGAGAAGCCATAAGCTGAAACCCGTGCTGAAGATTTTGAGCTCCTGGTGTGTTTGATATTTTCTCAACAAAAAAAAAAAAAGATGTGCAGCTTGAAGAGCGGACCCTATAAACTTTCAAGAGCTCCCATAACTCTTTAACTGACCTCACTTTTGAGTAGATATCGAATAAGGTATCAAAGAGTTTATTCAAGATATAGCCACAACATGCGAAACCATCTTCTCATTTTCTTTCTTTTTTCATTTTTTGACAATGGTCTTCTTTTATTATTCTTTTGAATATGCCTCTATGAGTACATACACCACATTCACAATGGTAAGGAATATGTGAACTTTGTGTTGTCATCTCTTGAGATCCATGCCAACAAACTAAGATAGCTCGGGCAACTCTTGAGTGCCAACATCCACAACAATTGTTATCTAGTAGAACAATCACTTTAAAATTGCTAGAAGGTCGACTATGAGGCATGTGCTAGAGGTGTTGTCTTTAAAACAATAGTTATCATACTTACGATCAAATCCTTGGTGTAATAGACTATCTGCATCTTTGCTCTTAATATAGAATTGAGCTTTTGCCTACTCACGAAGGTCGGCCAAACCCCTACATTGGGTGATATTGAATAACTCATCATTACCACTCTTAAATAGCTCCTAACTTGAACTAGTTGAGAGAGAGAAATGGGGTATATATAACCCCAAGCTCAATAACTAAGAATCAATGCCAATAAAGGAAAATAAATAGCCTTAGTTGGTTAGAATGGCTAGTTGGGCTGGCGTAGTCAATGGTCAAAAAAGGGCATTCATGCAGTCCAAAATAACCCTATTAAAGTCAAGATTGTCCAAAAGATAGGGTGAGGCCAACAAACAAAGGCTCACGAATAAATAGGGTAGGCAACAACCTATTTGACGATAAAAGATAGCAAGGACATTAAACAGGTGAAGGTCATGTTCAAAGGTGGCTCAGATAGGCAAGTAGGATCAGGTCAATGTCCAGAAAAGTTTATCAAACTACTTCATTACTTCATTGACCTTGCCTAATAAAGCACCTCTACCCTTATAAACACATGTGAAAACTTCTATTTAATCTAAGACTAAAGAAAAAAGTGTAGTTTTCCTTCAAAACTAAACTTAGAGAAATTAAGGTAAAACCCAATATGCCTTAACACGGTGACAACTCGTTACTATTTTTGTCACTCTTTCCTTCTCACTAATAACATTTTTCTGTGTTTTAAAAAAATGTATCAGTGATACTCCAACTTACAATGTTTTTTTATTCAATAATAAGGAGAAGCCTCTATTATGACTCATGCATCTTGATATGGGCAGAGATGCCACGTTGAAGATAGTCATGCTACTGTTTGCAATGTAAAACTCTACAAGTACTCCCACCTTTGCTCATATGAGATAGTTTTCTATTGGCTTTGACCTTGCAGTATGGGAGGCATATCCTGGGTATCAAACTCACGATGTTCTTCAATTCGAGATATGTATAATTTAGGAGTGTAAAGTTTGGTTTGGGTTCAAGTCGGGTCTTATTAGACCTATTTTTAGCCGGATCTTACACAGACTCAAACTCGGTCCAAATTCAATCAGGTCCGAGCTCAAGTTTGGCTATGACTAAAATTAAAGACCCATTTGGGTTAACATGTTTGAGTGAAGATTCAAATCTTAAGTAGACCTATTTTTTAAACCATTCTCACAAATAGACTCAAACCTGTCCCATTTTGACTTGGGCCTGGTTGGGGTTTAGGTATGGTTAATATCATGTATTTTTGCACTTAGTCATTTTATGATTTTGTTGAAAATTTGGCTAAGTATAGAAGAAAAATTATTTGATTCTTGATTTTAGGCCGATGCTTTGGCGTCTGGGCTTGGCCCAGGTCTCATTGTAAAGGCCTGAACGAGCCAATCGAAACGTGATAATTTTTTTTTATTTTTGACCTTTAAATTCAAGTAAAATTTCAGGTTATTTTAGGGCGAATTTTGGAAGCGAAATTTGATTTATATATCATTGGATGCGCCTTGAAATTCTGAGCATAACAATATTTTATTTTCTTTGATTCGAGTTACGATTAGCCCAAAAATCATATTTTTTCAAAAATTGAGCAGTTTGTCGGTTCAAATCCGGATTTCAATCGGATCGGGTCTAATAGATTTGATCCAAATTAATATGGATCTGAACTATATCCAAAACCCATATTAATCTGTATTTGATTCAGCACTAAACCCATTTGGATTTTTAAAGATGGATTTGGATCTTGGATCTGCATCCAAATCCAAATTTATGCCCAACAATTTTTTCAATTTTAAATTCATTATAAACATTTAAATTAGAGTTAATTAATGTTAAGTAGCCTCCCAAGTTAATTTGGTAATTTTTGGGAAGCTTCTGAAAATTTATTTATTATTTAATATTAATTAATTAATTAATTTCAAAATTTTAATTTGACAATTATTTAGGACTCAAAGTAGAACCCTTCAACCCATATAAAATCACTTTAGAAGTGTTCTAGTTCAATAATATAATTTTTGAAAGCTTTTTAGGTATTTATTTATTAATAAATAATAATTAATTAATTATTTTTGAGATTTTTTTTAGAGTGTTTAGGACTCTTAGTAGAGCCCTTAAACACAACTATAAGCATCTAAGAAGGTTTAAGAAACATAGAGTTTCAAATGAAATAAAACTTTGAAAAAGTCAACTTGAAGAGTTTCGAAAATTTTTTAACTCTAAGAGAGAAGAGTTTCAGCTTGGGCTGCACTCTCTTCTCTAGCCCATCTAGAGCTCTATAAATAAGTCAAAAAAAGGGGAAGAAAGAGAAGGCAAATGAGAAAAAGAGAGAAAATGAGAAGAAAGAGAGGAAGAGGAAGAAGAAGAGAGCTTTTTTCCCGATCATTCATCATTTTCACCATTAAATCATATTCCTTTTTTATTTACACGTGAGGTACAAGTCTTTCTCTTGTTTCAAATGAGAAAAAGACCATGCATTTGATTTTCATGCAATGTTTTTTAGAAAATTCATGGAAAAAGAGTAAATATGGATGTTTACTCTAAAGTACATGGAGGAGGATCCTCTTCCATGGATGTGTTCTTGATTTTTTTTATCTTTTTAAAAATAAAATTATGTACATGTCTATTTTTATGCTAAAACAAAATTTATTTGATAGTAAAAAAAAATTGTTATGTATTTACATTGTGATATTATTGATTTCCATGGACGATCCATGTTATGGACCGTTAGATGCATGTAGAAATGTGATGAGATAATATTGTATGCATGTAGTTTTTATTAAAAGTTTGGGTGATGGTGGTGTAGTTGAGAAATTTGGATGTGCATGTGTTCTTGAATAAGTATATACATGTAATCTAAATGTTCATGGCATGCATGTGTGTTCACTTTGTTTTGGTAAGCATATATGAATATGACCATGCCCTAGTATGCATATTTGAATCATGAAGCTTGTAAATGCATGTAGGTACACACCTGCATATGCTTGAACGTGAGTCTTGGTACATATGCCTACCCGAAATTTAATCTAAGAAAGCATGCAGGTTTTAATGTGAATCTTTTTATACATACATACTTGTCATGTGAGTCTGAAAGTTTTGGGCATGTTTGACTGTAGAAAGTATTTTTTTTAAACGGTTTTTTTTTTATGTTGATGGGTTGACTGGCAACCCAGTCGGGTTGAGTTGGCTGGGCAGATCTAGCACCTGCCAAGCCCAACCGAGTAGTCGGCTGGGCAGATGCAGGCCTGGCAGCATCCACCAGGCCTAGCACATATGTGTTGGTGGTTTAAAAAAAAATATAGACAAATATTTATATGTTGGTGGTTGGTTGTCAGACCAGCCGAATAGTTCGGCTGGCCTGACCGCCCTTGCCTTGGCTGAACAGTCGGCAACCCAGGCCTTGTCAGGTCCAGTCCATCTCTCAACTGGACTGGTACAGGCCTGATTTGCATGTGGTAGAAAAAAAAAACACGAAACTAATTTTTTTTATCAGAAATTTATTTTGTTGATGTTGCTTTATGTCATGCAAGTGAGGCCCCAACCGACCCTCTGTCGGCTGGGCTATGTTGGCTAGGTTAGCCTTAGTCGACTGGGTCGGTTGAGTCAATGGCCTGAAAATATATTTTAATTAAGATGATGCATGAATGAAAGCATGCATTAGTCATGAATACATGAATTGAATAAAAGTATGCATTTGGCATGAGTGTTTACATGTGTTAATTGGATTACACTTGGTTTTATGCATTCAAGAGAATGACATTGCATGCTTGTCTAGGTTGTTTATGACATGCATGCTCATAGTATTAATGAATAGTTATTTTCATCTGCATGTGCATACATAAAATTGATATGTTTTTGCATATATGTAATTGCAAGAGTGTTCATGTGTCTTAATTGAGATGATTCATTAATGAAAACATGCATTTGACATGAATATGTGTATTGAATGAAAGCATGCATTTATCATGAATGTGTGAACTCATGCACATGCATATAAATCTTATTGTTTCATGCACATCTTTAAATTGACATAAATGAATGTGCTTTGAGAAGCATTTAAAATGAATGCATAGTGGCAAGTTATTAATGATTTTTGCATATGAATGCATAGATTATCAAAATGGATCATCATGGGTTATGCGAGCCTTCAGTATGTGTTGCTCTTTATTTGAGATTTTATATATTGCAAAAATTAAATATAATATTATTGTTCTAATTGCACTGTTCTATGTTGCCATGGGCTGTGGTCCCGTGAAGAACTACACATATTGATTTGCGAGCTTGTGTTATTAATTCTTTATGTTGAATTGCAAATTAAAAGAAACAAATTAATAACAAGATAACAGAAATTAAAGAATAATGTAATCTACGTTTCCTTGATGTCTCTTCTATAGTATGAGAATCTTGGACATTACAGTTTTGGGGAACCGTGAGGATACTAAAACTCCATGTATGTTGTTGTTGTCCCTGAACCCGATATTGAGGTTCTTCTCATGACCATGATTTTTAGAAAGAAGCTGTCACTTTGCCTAAGGGTGATGTGTAAATACAACTATTGTTTTGGTATACCAAGAAAGTGACATTATGATTGTTGATTTTCATAGTGTCTCGACATTGGTTGTTGAATTCCAATATTCCTATGAATGATGTTGATTTCTAATATCGGTCAAGGGCTGAGTTTAAAACCCAATAATAAAATACAACTTGTGTGCTAAGTTAACCTAGGAACCCTACTTGACTTCGAGAACTTTTACCCATTTGGAGTATCCGCAGACAACGAAAATTAAAAAGAGGAACTTAAATTGTGTGCATTTAATAGAGACTGGCATATGAAAAGAAAACTCTGATAAAAGATAATAATTTATTCATGCATATTCCTGCTATGCATTAGATCATGCATATTGCTGCTATGCATTAGATCATGCATATTTACTTGTTCCCTTAATTGTGATATATTGATGAATGTATGATGTTTGTTCTCTAATGCAGGTTAAATATTTGTATTGCTTAAATTGTGGTCCTTGTTGTTTATTAATTATTCTCTACTGCTTAATAATTGTTCTCTATTGCATGAATAATTAATTGAGTTATCAATTTATCATAATTGCATTCTTCTAAAATATTGCGTGAATTCTATTTATATTCTTTTTACTTATTTGTTTCTTTAGAGAGATTCATACACATAATTTCTTAGATTTTGGCATCTTACTTTTGTGTTTTTACAGTCGAAGGGGCTGAGTGAGATGACTTGCTTTTGAGAGGAACTACGAGAAGACTATACGATTGTTTGATAGATTCTTTTGGACAGCGTGACTCTTCTTTTTGCTTTATGTATATTTTATTTGCTTATGTCTCAGACTATATATTTTATTAATTAAAGTTTAGTTTGGTTTGAAAAATGAGTATAAGATCTCTTGTGGTGGTGGTTGTATTTAACTGTAAGACCCCAGGTTTCTGGGATTGTTTTCACACATAAAAAAAAAATTGTTGCCACTTTTTTCATGGGTACGAGTTGGGGTTGTTACAATTACTAAGGTTGTAGACTTATATGAGTTGATTGATTTAGGTATACAGGAGTCACTAGAATATGATTAGCTTGGAATCAATCATTGGATGATGTATCTTTTATGAAAAAATATAATTTTTGAATGTTTGAATATTTATGAACATTATGAAACATTATTTTTAAAACCTTAAAAAAATCTTATTTATGCATCAAAATCGAATGATTCAAGAAAAGATTCTTATAAAACCACGCATGTAGATGACATCCTTACAGTTAGATTCAGGAAAAAATAAATAAAAAAAGTCATGAAAATCGTGGTTCACACATTAGTTCTCATATTCTAGTAACTCAGGTATATAGTAAGTTGAGTATAAATAGGTGTGTTTGTTTAAACAATAAAATAATGGTACTGTCTTTATAAAATGGCACATTTTTTAAAAAATGCTTCACAATTTGTAGAAATGTTCTCCATGTCCAAAATCTTGATTCTCAACTTTGTAGGGCATTTTTATCCTTTGTGAACCTACTCTAACGTTCACATGCGAACCTCCTGACATTCACGTCAATATGTTGCGAACCTTTAAATATGGTTAAAATCACCAAGGAGATTTGCACACATATTTGCACGGTCCTACTCACACATATGTTACTAATCTTCTCGGTGATTTTAACCATATTGAGAGGCCCCAAAGGGAGTTGGGGTAGCTAGCTGGGGCCTTGGCTGCTAAACGGGTAGTGAAAGTTCGATTCCGCAAGCCAATGAACAACATAGGCCCTGGGGCAGGGGTCCTGGCCTTGGGGTTTTAAGTTGTCAGCACAATGACCATAAATATGGCAGGCTGAGGTAGCACAATCAAGTCTTCATGC
This sequence comes from Nuphar pumila, assembly GCF_984573655.1. Classification (NCBI taxonomy): domain Eukaryota; kingdom Viridiplantae; phylum Streptophyta; class Magnoliopsida; order Nymphaeales; family Nymphaeaceae; genus Nuphar; species Nuphar pumila. The sequence goes on along the minus strand of NC_143254.1, from coordinate 135,177,021 downwards.
CGGGAGCCATTTCTTCAGGTTATAAATAAATAAAAAATCATATTAAGAGGTTTACTACATATTTGTGGGAACTTCAAGAGGTTCATAAAGGGTAAAAATGCCATACACATTGGAGCATAAAGATGCTTAATCAAATACATGTTTTCTATTGAGCAAACAATGATGAACACATCTAACTGTTCAGATCAAGAATAACACACATAAAACTATGATTTTTAGGTCTTAACGTTGGGCTATCTAACAATTGGGACAGCATGATCTCCATTCTCAATCTATTAAGCGATCCTCATTCTTAAGCAGGTTTCTCATTATAAAAAAGAAAAGCAAAAACAAAAAAATGTAGAAATTCATCTTTTATCATGGTAAATTCAAAATACTATCATTTTCAAATGCATCATATATTTTGTCACAAGGACACGACCAATGTTCTGAATCCTATTAGACCTGAACCAACCCGATTTTGATAGACCCATAGATTTGGATGGGGTTCAAAATATATAACCTTTTAAAAAAAGTGTCGGTTATGGGCATGAAAAATATAAACTCGAAGCCGGTTAAACCCAACAGTTTTTAATACCCGACCCTAACGATTCTATGTAATTTATACCCGTACCTAGATATGCCAAAACCATTTCATACCCCAACCTATTTTCATATTCAAAGCAACCTAAGCCCGAACTTGTCTCAGATCTAATACCCAAATCGATCCTAACTTGAACGTAATGTAAAAACCATTATGAGCCCAATAGGGTTCCTTTAAAAACTTTTCTAACCCTAAAAACTGACAAATCTCAATAGAACTTATCTATATTAAAATCAATGATTGATATTATACTAAAATTTGGTAATAAAAATATTCATATTTTTACATCAAATCAAATTTAAAATTTTTATTTATTATTCAACAAATAATAATAAATGCATCTAATGGTTCAGATTAAGCATAATCCCTGTTGTCTAATGGATGGCACTGGTGGGTTTGTTACAAGCATAGTGACAAAAGTTAAAAATAGCAAAAAAATATCGGCAGTTAAAAAACTCACGAGAAATTGATTTTTTTTTAAATTTCACATTTTTGGCAAATTCTTGGCAATGAAAAATAAATAAAAATATAAAATTTATTTTTTATAAGAAAATATAAATAAACAATATTTAAAAATAAAAACAGCAAAAAATTTTCACGATAAATAGCTGTTAAAAATGTAAATATCGTGTTTAAATCACGATATTTATGTTTTGATGAAAAAATAATGATATTTTGAATATATCATGAGAAATTACCATTTAAAACGTTCAAGTAATTTCTCATGATATTATTGTGAGATTTTCATAACTCGCGCGATATTTGTCGCTGTGGTTACAGGTTATGACACTGGTACTTGGACTTTGACGACGAAGGGAGAAAAAGAGAGCAGAAGAGGCAAGCGGCCGCTGGGCCGTAGGACTTTGGCTCGAGCCCGCCAGACCACCATAGCTACTTAGTTGCGAGCCTTGCGATAAAAGGCGCGCGCGCGCGCGCGCGAGAGAGAGAGAGAGAGAGAGAGAGAGAGAGAGTGCAACGTGCGTTTGCCTTTTGTCTCGGCGTTTTCGTGTGCTGGGGTTTTGGTTGGCTGGTCTTATTAGCTGGTATGACCAAATCGACACGTGTGGGCATTGCTGGTAGTTAGGAATGGCAAGGGGAAAAGACGATGACGGCATCGATGGTCAGGCGGACTGGAATGGTATTATTTGGGGGCTTGTGACAGAGGTGATGCTCGATTATTAATTCCAGGGAGGTGATCCTCGATTAGCTGTGTGTTGGTACCACTACTTCCGGCGTTGGAAGTAGCTCGCCGGGACTGGTCCCTCTGTTGTTGGGCGTTGGCTTTGGAATCGTGTTTCCCATGTGTGATGGCTGCTCTGCGTTTGGGATCGAGCGGTAGGTGATCGCTTATCACCACCATCACTGTCGTCATGAAGAGGGGCGGTGTTTACTCCATGCCTGGCGACTATGTCCACTTCAAGTCCCGTGTCCCTCTGCACAAGATCTCTGTACGTTCTCTCCCTCCCCACCCCCATAATCCCTAATTATTGTTGTTGATTCATTCCATTCTGCCAATTTGTTTCCCACCATCTGCATATGACTGTATAAAGTTTCTTTTCTCGCGAGGGACGGGTTAATCTTAATGCGACAGTTTCCAGGTAGGATCACCCCAATGGATGTTTACCCGTCGTAGATTTGTGTCGGTTTGCCTGCTGGGTTATCACCGGGTGGCGTTGTTGGTTGAAAATTCTCAGATTCTGAAAGGAAATCGGGGTGATTCATTCGATTGCTTGACTTTATATCTGGTTTCATGATGGCCTTGCATACCACCGGTGTACTATATCGCTTTGCTTGAAATTGTATGTACCTTTTTAATCGCCTTATATACCACCGATATCAGACCACACTTAGGGAGATTATGACCCTAGATTTTTGTTGCTAGCTGTTGAAGCCAGACATCAATTATTAGAACTGGAAAACTTGCCACTGTTGCTACTTGGATACTATAAATAGCTTCGTGTGATAGTTTTGACTTCTTGGTGGAACAAGAAATGTGCATTTCCATTCCTGATTCTACTCGCATATGCCATGTATGCTTCTCTCCTTCCTTGATATCTGATCTAGTGAAAAGAAAAAAATGGCATTCAGATGTTGGTGATGTTCAGATTTCTCTCAGCTTCTCTTTCCTGCACTTGGATAGTGGAGCAAGGCCACGTGCAAACAATTGGGTGATGCTATGGAAACTAGCGCTTTTTTTTAAAGACTTTATAGTGATTTCTTTTCAGATCTTCAGAAACAGTCGTTGATAGATCTAGTAAGTCAGACTCGACCACTTCTTTTCAGATGGAAAATATCTGACCCACGATCATCAAGAATGATTGAGTCTCAAATTTCCACGAGATTGAAAATTTTATGTTCAAACTCAATGGGAAAGTTTATTAGTACACATTCAATACTTTCTTAAAAAAAAGTACTGTGTATCGAAAGTCTTTCCCTTGCACTTTGGAGCAAAATGGTCCGAGTAGCTAAGCATGAAACTATGCGTATTTTATAACCAATCATGCTCTTCTGCTGTCTGATTGTGTTTTTAAGATATTTTGAGCCGAGGCATCTGGCCTGGTAGTATTGTTGATGAACTATATGCCTTTCAGTGTTCTAGCAGGTGTCACCATATTAAAGATTGTATGGTATTGCACGAGAAGACTTTTTGCATGTACCTGGTACTGCTTGCTTAATCCTGTTGCCCAAATATTGTTTTATTGGGTATCTTGTTAGACAAAAGGCTATCTTTGTTATTGTCACGGGCCTATTTCCTTCAATAGGCCAGCGCCAGCGTGATGTAACAATCCTTCCTTACCGCCACAAGCCTTCTTGTCGCTTGCTTTCCAGTCGCGGAAGCTTGTAATCAGAGAGCAAGAGAGAATAGAGGGAGAAAAATTGCAATCACAACGAGGATAAACAAAAGAAAGCTCAACGCATTTGATTCATTCACAATTTAGCCCGTAGGCCTCAGTTCAAGTATATGGGCTGCCCCTTCGGGGTATTGATTAACCTAAACCGAGCAACTTACATCAAACTCAACGAAAGCAAAACAAAATCTAGATGCAACTTTATAATGTAAGTCACAAGGGAACATGCTCCTCCCTTCAAATCATGCGCCATCTATTTCATGGTAAGCCCTGACTTTAGTCGGGTGACGCTTGTTCATCTAGAAAGCTGGCTCCCATGTAGGTTCTGCTGTTTCCTCCCTATTTCTTCGCTTCGTTCAAGTAGTTGACCTTATGGCGAAGGATCTGATTGAGGTTCTTCTCGGCCCGTTGTGTTGTCGGGGCGCTCTGCATGATGGGAGCATGTTGTGGCACGCTATGTTCTGGATCTCCGTCATCTGTATGGAACTGTTTGAGGTTGCACACGTGGAACACCGGGTGCACCTTGAAATCTGGGGGCAACTCTAGCTTGTACGCCAGTTTGCCCACCTTCTTTGTGATGGTGAATGATCCTTCATACTTTCTGATCAGTCCGCGGTGCCACCCGCGAAAGATGCCTGTGCGAATAGGATAAAGCTTCACCAACACTTGGTCTCCAACTTGGAACCCAGCGGATCGACGATGCTTGTCCGTCCACTTCTTCATTCTTTTTGCCGCCTTGTGTAGGAATGTCTTTGTCAACTCATTTTGCTTGTGTCAGTCTAGAACAAACTGATAGGCGAAGGATAACCTTCCCTTTTCTTGCGCGGCAAGAGTGTGTGAGGTCAACGACTGCTGCCCCGTGGCTATTTCAAACGGGTTGTGGCCTGAAGACTTGCTCTTCTGCAGATTGTAAGAGAATTGTGCCACGTCAAGGAGCTTTACCCAATTTTTCTGATTGATACTAACAAAGTGCCTAAGGTACTGCTCAAGTATTCCGTTGATGCACTCTGTTTACCCATCGGTCAGCGGATAAAAGCTTGTTGAAAACAACAAATCAGAGTCAAGTAGCCGAAATACTTCACGCCAGAACTTGCTCGTGAAGCGAGCATCACGATTACTCATAATGCTCTTTGGTATGGCCAGTGCTTTACCACATGCTTTACAAACAACTATGCAGTCTTCTCTGCATGACACTCCTTAGAAGCTGGGATGAAGGTGACATACTTTGAGAAACGATCAACCATCACTAGGATGGAGCTGGTGCCATCTACCTTCGACAAACTAACAATGAAGTCCATGAAGATGCTTTCCCAAGGACGTTCTGGAATCGATAGAGGCTCAAGGAGACCGATTGTCTTCTGGTTGGTCCACTTGTCTTGCTGGCAGATGAGGCACATTCGCACATACCTCTCCACATCGTCTTTCATCTGCGGCCAATAGTAGTCACGCTCAAGGAATGCTAAGGTCCGCTCCTGACCAGGATGGCTGGCCCATAATGTATCATGGCACTCCTTAAGCAATTCTTGGTGGAGGCTTCCCCACCGCGGCACGAAGATGCGTCCCTCTTTTGTCACGAGGAGGCCGTCCTGTAGTCAAAATCGTCGAGTCTTACCTGTGGTGTTGCACCGTCGGATTCTGCTGCGTACCTTCACGGATGCGACTCAACAAAGTGCCCTCCAAATGCATTTCGGAAGGCTCCGCACGTGCAACAGCCAGTTCAGCCCTGCGACTCAAGGGGTCCGCAACTACATTGGTCTTCCTAACCTTATACTCTAGGGTAAAGTCGAACTCAGCCAAAAATATCTGCCACCGAGCTTGCTTTGGGGTCAGCTTTTTCTGTGTTTGAAAATAGCTCGTGGCAACATTTTTCGTCTTGACTACAAACTGGGCACCCAAAAGATAGTGTTGCCAGGTCCTGAGGCAATACACGATGGCTATCATCTCATGTTCATGCACCGTGTAACGCCTCTCTGCATCCTTTAGCTTACAACTCTGATATGCGATTGGATGACCGTCTTGCATAATAACTCCACCGATGACAAAGTCTGAGGCGTCTGTGTGGACCTCAAAGGGTATCGAGTGATCAGGCAGTCACAACACTGACTCTCTCACTAAGGCTTTCTTCAAGCTGTCGAAGGCATCTTGTCATGCTCCTGTCCAAAGCCATGCTCGATTCTTCTTTAACAAGTCAGTGAGGAGCGCAACAATGAGGGAGTAACCTTCAATGAATCGTCGATAGTAATTCACCAAACCAAGGAATGACCGCAACTCTGACACTTTGCTTGGCGGAACCCATTCTTAGATGGCTCTTATCTTTTGCCCATCCATGCGCAGCACACCCCACCCCACAACGTGACCGAGAAAGCTGATCTCCTCCTTACCGAAGAGACACTTCTCTCGTTTAACACAGAGGTCATTCACTTTTAGCACCCGAAACACTGTTCGCAAGTGCCCGACATGTTCCTCCATGTTGCTACTATAGATCACGGTCATTCAAGTAGACTACCATAAACTTGTCTAAGGGTAGAAAATCTGATTCATTATGGTCGTGAACGTGGCTGGAGCATTCGTCAACCCGAATGACATTACTAAGAATTTGTAAGCACCATCAAGTTGTCTTCGACTCATCACCATATGCAATCCTCACCTGCCAGTAACCCGATCTCAAGTCTAGCTTTGAAAAGACTCGGAGACTGCCCAACTGATCGAACAAGTCCGCTATTAGTGGCAACGGTTTCTTGTTCTTTACCGTGACCTTGTTTAGCGCATGATAGTCCACACATAACCGCTTGGAGCCATCATGTTTCATCTGAAATAGGACTGGGGCACCAAATGGTGCGTTTGATGAACGAACAATGCCTGCATCCAACATTTCATCCAATTGTCTGAGCCGCTCTTTCAGCTCAGCTGGCTCTATGCGGTATGGAACCATTGCGGGAGGCTTCGCTCCAGGGGTCAACTCAATCTTATGGTCGACCTCGCGTCTTGGTGGTAGACGCAAGGCAATTTCGGAGGCATCACCCCCCGAAACTCCACCAATAGTGGGGTTAGGGTCGGCGACACTGTTGCTTGCACCTTCCCTTCTGCGTGCACGGTAACTAAGAATGTCTGCTCCCCATGCTTGACACCTTTTTTCAATTGCATTGCCGATAACATTGAAGTCTTGCCTTTCTGAGTAAGACACTAAACTGTGTGTGACATGTTTGGCCCTATAATCGTCAACGAGTTAAACTTTGGCAGCATCATCACATTCTGGCTGGCAGAAACTCCATACCCAAAATCATCTTGAAATCGTCTTGGGGCACCACAGAGAAGTTGGCCTTACCGGCCAAACTCCCAATTTAGATAGCCACATCTCTTGCTTCACCAAGGATGAGTTTGCCCTCAGAGTTTAGAGTCTCCTATGACACATGAGATAATAGGAGCCCCTGTTAAATTATGTATCGATATTTGTAATCTCTTATATATATATATTCGTATATATATATAGAGATACACACATATATATATATATATACTATGTATAAATGAATGTATATATATATATTTTCTTATCCACCCGAAAAGGGTATTTCTATAAATTCCTGTTTTACGCATATTTCATTTTGGAATATGCTTGTAACCTTTTTTTCTTTTTATTTTTCCCTTTTACTTTTTCTTTTTTCCTTTTGTTTTTTTGTGCCACATAGGGAGGCTCCCCAAAGAGTCGTTGGGGAGCCTCCAACGGTCACATATGTGACTGTTGGGGGCTCCCAACGACTCTCTTGGGAACCCCCTATGTTGCTCCTTTGCTTCCTTATAAATAGGGGCTTCCCCCTCTTGTATTCTTTATGTCTTTGAGTCAAAGCCCAAGTGCTCAATAAAGTGATTCCAATATTTTTTTATGCCGTTGTTCATTTGCGAGATTTTGTGAGTTGTGCTTTTATGCACAAGTGTTCTTATTGTGCATGTGTGCCGAGTTTATTATCAAGAATATTAAGGTCTTGATCTTAGTATCTTGTTGGAGATACTTTTACATGGTATCAGAGCCTCGTTGAAGGAGGATGATTGTGCATCTCTTCATCTTTGAAGTGCCTCGAAAAATGTGCCTTCAAGCTATTAAAGTTTGAAGTGGATCATCTCCTTCCGGCAATATTTTAGAAGCTTCTTTTGTCAAGAAAGATTTGAAAATCATTTGAGGTACGCATTATTTTCTATCTTCTACCCTCTCTAATGGGTGAAAAAGACTCCCACTTCTCCCTTGGTTTTAAACTTAGTGGTTCGAATTATCATGTTTGGGCCGGCAATATGGAAGCCCATATCAAAGGAAAAGGTCTTTGAGGGTACGTTCAAGGTTCAATACCGGAACCCGAACCCGAACCCGAACCCGAACCCGAACCCGAACCCGAACCCGAACCCAAACCCAAACTTACAATCATAGAAAAAAGGGATATTAAGATTTTTAAAGGTGAAGATAGACAAAAAGCCCTAGAAGATTATTCAAAAAAGCATGATGAGTGGGAGATGAAGAACTTCAAGATCTTGTCTTGGATTTTTTCATCCGTAGAAACCAAAATCAACGCCAACATCATTAAGTTCAAGAAGGCCTCTGAAGCTTGGTTGTACCTTGAAAAAATGTATACTTTAAGGGACTTATCTCACAAGTATTACCTCCAAAAGAAGGCATTGACCCTTCAACAAAACGATTTGTCTATTTGGAAATATTTTGCGGAACTATCATCTATTTGGGACGAGCTTGCTATGCTCGAACCAAAATGGAGCAGAGACACAATTGAGTTAAGACACAAACAACTAGAGGAAGATCGATTCTTCAATTTTCTAAATGGACTTAGACTCGAATTTGAGCAAATTCGGTCCTCTCTTCTATCTGCATTCACATCTCCCTCTATTGAAGATGTAATCACTAAGTTAAGTGGTGAGGAAGCCCGTATGGGGATTAGTAAAAATAATCCTAGCATCCTTGCTACACCTTCTCAAAATGATTATGAAGCGGTTAATGTTGTGTTAAGACCCGAGAATAATATGAAGGCCTGCAAACCTCTTCATTTCAAAAATCAAGGTCAAGGAAGAAATGATTGATATGGCAAAAGAGACTATAGCAAATTAACTTGCCATTTTTGTAAACAACTCGGGCATATCAAACCCATTTGCCCCAAATGGAAGAAAATTCTTGTCGCGGCTATGACATCCCAACCAGAGGAACGACCTTCTTTATCAAATGAGCCTATTTTCCTTCAACAAATTGTGGATGCACTACAACCTCTTCTCAAATTAGGCATTTTCGGAGCCGCTATGTCATCCTCCTCATCTCTCGGTAAGACATCTTGGCTCCTAGATTCCGGTGCATCATTTCACATGACTCCAAGTGCTTGTTCTCTTTCCGATTTTTCTAAAAGTTCTCTTCCATCTTTTGTCTCAACGGCGGATGAAACACCTCTTGAAATTAAAGGAATGGGCAGTTTTGAAAAACAAGACTTCCTTATTCCAAAAATTCATCTTATACCAAAACTAAACTTAAATTTACTCTCAGTTTCTCAACTCTCGGACTATGGTTGCGATATAAAATTCTCTTCTAATAAATGTTGGATATAGGATCGTCAGTCTAGGAAGTTGATTGAGGAAGGCTCTAGGAGAGAAGACCTCTACTATGTTGATTTTCTCAAAATTTCCAAGAACCAGTTTTGTAATGTTGCTCAAAACAAAGATATTCATGTATGGCATAAGAGATTGGGTCATCCCAACATTGTTAAAATCTCTTATTTGCCTTTTATTAAGCATCTTTGTAATGAAAATTTTGTATGTAATAAATATATTCTTGGGAAAATGAAAAGTCTTTATTTTACTCAAAGATCCATGTTTACAACAAAATCTTTTGAAATTGTTCACTCCGATGTATGGGGTCCGGCTCCGGTGATATCTAAAGGAGGTTTCTCATACTATGTTATCTTTGTGGATGATTACACTAGATTTAGTTGGATATATTTTCTTAAACATAAACATGAAGTTTTCTCGATTTTAAAACATTTCATATGATGATTTTAAATCAATTCAATGGAAGTTTAAAAATTCTTAGAACCGACTCCGGTAGCGAATATCTTTCCAATGAATTCAAAAGTTATCTTGAAAATCATGATATTCTCCATAAAAAATCTTATCCTAAAACCTCACAACAAAATGGGCTGGCTGAACGAAAACATAGGCATATCATTGAAACAACACGAACCTTGCTCATTTCACAGAATATTCCGAAAAGATTCTGGGCTGAGACAACCCTTACATCGGTCTATCTCATAAATAGATTCCCATCAAAAAATTTGAACAAGGTTTCTCCATTTGAAAAATTATACGAAAAAGAACCTGATTATAGTTTTTGGATGTAAATGTTTTGTCCTTACTGATAAAAATGATAAACTCTTACCCAAGGCCATTCCTTGTGCCTTCCTTGTTATTCTGAAACTCAAAAGGGTTTTCGCTGTTATGATATTAAAAATGATAAACTATATGTTTCCAGAAATGTAAGCTTTTTGGAAAATCTAAGTGGTTTCGAAAAATTTGAATCTAATGACGAGAATGTAGACTATTCTTTTCTGTTTGATCTGTTAACTGGAGATGATGAAACTAGTGATGATGAGTCGAATCAGAATGACTCCAGTAATAATGAAACCATTCATGTGCCCCCTTCATTTCATCAACATGTCAATGAGGAACCACATAGAGATCCCATAACCTACACTCATAGAGATAGAAATACTTTCAAAAGTGCCCTTGAAAGATATGATGATGCTAGTGGGACTACTCCTCAAAGTGCGGAAAACCTTCGTAGGACCAAAAGACAGAAAACCTCCTTCTAGGTTCATCTCATATGAGTCTTTTTCACCTAAATATAGAGTCTGTCTAAGCGTCATTCACTCTTACATAGAACCTAGAAACTTTGAGGAAGCACGAAAATGTCCTGAATGGATAGTCGCCATGGATAATGAACTCGAAGCTCTAAGGAGAGCCAAGACATGAGAATTTCAAGACCTTCCTAAAGATAAGAAAGCAATAGGGTGTAGATGAATGTTTAAGGTTAAAACTAAGAGTGATGGGTCCCTTGAGAGATACAAGACCCGTTTAGTTGCAAAAAGATATAGTCAAGAATATGAGATTGATTATGAAGAGACCTTTGCCCTGGTAGCTCGAATGGTCACCGTCCGATGTCTTATAACCGTTGCCTCAATCAACAAGTAGAACATCTATCAAATGGATGTTAAGAATGCATTTTTAAACAGAGATCTAAATGGAGAAGTGTATATGAATGCTCCTCTTGGAATGGAGTCTCCTAAGGGAAAAGTGCTTCGCCTTCGAAAAACACTTTATGGTTTGAAACAAGCCCTCAAGGCTTGGTATGATAGGTTTAACTCCGTAATATTAGAAAATGGTTTTTAATCATGTTTTACTGATACTGCTTTGTTTGTTAGAAAATCTAATGCAAGAATTGTTATTTTACTTCTATATGTGGATGACATGCTTATAACCGGAAGCGATTCTAAAAGGATTAAAAGCATAAAATCAATTTTAAAGGATAGGTTTGAAATGTCTGACTTGGGATTTTTAACTTATTTTTTGAGTATTGAAGTAGCATACTCTCATAGAGGGTATTTTTTGTCTCAAACTAAGCTTGCATATGAGATTATTGACAGGTCAGGTATTACAGATGATAAGGTTTGTGTAACTCCTGCTATAGTAGGAGCTAAAATGAAGATTGATGATGGTGTTCTTCTCTCCGATCCTACTCCCTACAGACAGCTTGTAGGATCGTTGATGTACCTGAGTATTACCAGACTAGATATCTCACATGCAGTGCATACGGTAAGTCAGTTTCAGCATGCACCGACTTCTGTTCACATGAGTGCCGTCTTACGAGTCGTAAGATACCTAAAGGGTACTCTAAATAAGGGAGTTTTTCTGTCATCCTCTTCTGAGTTAAAATTAATTGCTTATACTGACTCTGATTGGGGAGGTGACCCAAATAACCGTCACTCCACCACTGGTTTTTGTGTGTTCTTAGGTGACTCTTTGATCTCATGGAGATGTAAGAAACAACAAAAAGTTTCTCTATCTTCCACTGAAGCTGAATATCGTGCCATGACAACTACTACCATGGAAATTGTATGGATTCATCAGCTGCTTGAAGACATGGGGATCACTATTGAAGGGCCCACTAAGCTATGCTGTGATAACAAGAGTGCAATTTACATTGCCCAAAATCATACTTTCCATGAGCGGACTAAGCACATTGAAATGGACTGTCACTATGTTCTTGGAGCCTACTTGAAATGAGTCATTGATCTACCTTATGTTATTTCAGAATATCAGTTGACAAATTTTTTCACCAAAGCCTTATGTGCACCAAGATTCAACTTTCTTCTTGGCAAACTCTCGGTCATCATGCCCTAAGTTTGAGGGGGGGTGTTAAATTATGTATCGATATTTGTAATCTCTTATATATATATTTGTATATATATAGAGATACATATATATATATATATATATATATATATATATATATATATATATATATATATATATATATATATATATATATATTTCTTATCCACCCGAAAAGGGTATTTCTATAAATTCCTGTTTTACGCATATTCCATTTTGGAATATGCTTGTAACCTTTTTTTCTTTTTATTTTTTTCCTTTTATTTTTTCTTTTTTCCTTTTGTTTTTTTGGTATTTTGTGCCACATAGGGAGGCTCCCCAAAGAGTCATTGGGGGAGCCTCCAACGGTCACATATGTGACCGTTGGGGTCTCCCAACGACTCTCTTGGGAGCCCCCTATGTTGCTCTTTTGCTTCCTTATAAATAGGGGTTTCCCCCTCTTGTATTCTTTATGACTTTGAGTCAAAGCCCAAGTGCTCAATAAAGTGATTACAATAATTTTTTTTATGCCATTGTGCATTTGTGAGATTTTGTGAGTTGTGCTTTTATGCACAAGTGTTCTTATTGTGCATGTGTGCCGAGTTTATTATCAAGAATATTAAGGTCTTGATCTTAGTATCTTGTTGGAGATACTTTTAGAGCCCCCGGGTCCTTGAGCTTAGGAGTTTGGTGTTGCAACATCGCACTCACCTACTCAATCAGATAAATCTTCTTCGGCACATTAGACCTTAACTTCCTTTTCTGCTTACAAATCTCTTTCAAGAACTTTGCGTATGCAGAGACTTGTTGGATGACGTCAAACAAGGAGAGGTTAATCTGAACGTGCTTGAAAATCTCAAGCATCTTCACCCATTGCTTGCCAAACGACTTCGGTCTCTCTAAAGCCTCAGGAAATGAGAGCTTTGATATATATGAACTGGAAGGCTCAGAGGGAGGAACCCTCTCACTTTCCTAGGGTGTCTTAATAGGGAATAACTGCACATCAATCTGTCTCTCGCTTTCTTCTGCAGTCTTCTTAGTTCCATGGAACTCCTTCCCGATCCTAAGAGTGGTAATCGCCTGGGCCTGCTCTTGATGTGTATTTGTCATGTGCAGGCCATGCATCAACTCCTTACCCCTAGGGTTTACCAAAGGCTAGCTAGGTAATGTCCCCTTGCTTTGCCTACTTAGCGCCTCGGCAAGCTGTCCCATCTGTGTCTCTAATTTGACAATGGATTGAGTATGGGAGTTTAGGTTTGCCTTGCTGTCCGCAAACACCTGGAACATCTTGTCCTCAAAGGACTGGTTGGATGTGAGCTTCTGGGACTGGGGCTGACTAAAGGAAGGTTAGGCTTGAGGATAGCTAGATCTCTGAAAGCTCGACTGGTAGCCACCTGGTCGAGGTTGGTTGGAAAGGGATGGGGGGCTCTTTTGGATTTCTCCACGAGAAATTGGGATGGTTTCTCTAACTCGAGTTATAGGTGTTGGAAAATGGGTTGGGTGCGGGCTTGGCGAAACCTTGCGCTACCTGAACTTGTTCCTGAACAAACTCAGGGTACTGCGGCGCCGCAGGACAGTCAAAAATATAGTGTGCTGGGCTAGCACACAGCGCACACACCTGCATAGCTGGTGAGGGATTCAACAACAACTGATCTAATTTCTGGGTCAGTAGGTCGACCTTGTTTTGCAACTCAAGGTGTGTCCTTATTTCGAACATACTAGCCTTCTTCGCTCTAACATGGGCAGTTGTTGCCCTTTTAGTGCACGAGGCCGAAGTGTGGTGCATCGAATTTTTGCTAAGGGTCTCAAACAAGGCCCACACTTCGTTCTCACTCTTCAGCATGAAATTACTTCCACAGGTTGCATTAACCATATGACGATTCTTCTCAGTCAGCCCATCGTAAAAGTACTGCACTAGTTGCCAACGGGTCACTTGGTGATGAAGATACTTTCGGAGAAGATCTTTCATCCTCTCCCAGGTCTCATGGAACTGTTCTCCATCAATCTGAGAGAACCTGGTGATAGCCTTTCGAGGTTGGTTCTTCTTATCAATTGGGAAATACTTCTTGAGAAACTCCTTTTGCATATGTTCTCAAGTGGTAATCTGAACCGTGTCTAAAGACTTAAGTCAGTGCTTGGCTTTATCCTTGAGGGAGAACGGGAACAACGTGAGCCTCAACGCATCATCTCCGAAATTGTTGATCTGCATCGTAGAGCAGATCTCGAGAAACTCGTCGAGATGACGGTAAGAGTCTTCATTGCTAAAGCCGTAAAAGGAGGGTAGCATCTGTATGCCACTGGCCTTAATCTCGATTTGATTCGCTCCTACATCAGGTCTTGCAATGCAGGAGGCGGGAGTATAAGCATTGGGAATGAAATACTCCCTCAGATGACGGGTCAACTGTTAATCCTCAGTCATGGGGCCGAATCTACGGGCTCTCCTAACGATGGATTCAGAGTCCTCTACTGGCTCTACAAGCTCGGGGTCAAGCGAGCGTCGCCCTTGCATACACTTGAAGTAGAGACCGGTATAGCAACCGTCCTAAGGATGGTTTTTTACCTACCTACCGGGCAATCACGATCAAACCAAACCACGAAAGCAAGCAAAAACAAAATAAAGAATGAAAGCATAAAATAAACAACCACACACTTGCATCCAAGCAATTATTTTGCAAAAATCAACCTATGTGCAAGGTACCAATCATGTATAGTTACCTATGAAAGGGTAGCCTACTAGGTGGGCCAAGCAAAAAAAGTAAACTTTGGTTCTAGGGATAGCAACGTGGTTCTACAAATCCTAAATATAAAACAAACTATATATCCTAATTAATAAGCAAGAAAAATAAACTAGCAATCCTAAATAATTTGCAGAAAATAAACTAACAGTCCTAAATAAAACGTGGACAAACAAGAGGCAATAAAGTGAATACTCTTTGTTCGATCGTCGTTCCCAGGCAACAACGCCAAAAATTTGGTGTAAGTTTTATGAAATGAATTTTTAAAGATATATTTTGATAAAACATTTTGTGAAAGTCAGACACCAAATAATAAAAATCGGCTCACACTAGGGTGAGATCCGGGTCGAACTTAGGGAACAAAATGAAAAACTTTGTATTCCACAGAAATGCAGTCTTTATTGTCTTAAAAATAAAAATAACTAATTAATTATGAGTTACCCTCTTGCGAAGGGCTCAAAAAAAAACAATAAACAGGTCTTATTACAAACCCAATTTAATTAAATGGCCCTCTGGCCAAAAAAAAATAAAAATAAAGAAAGGAAAAAATCTACAGGGCTTCTTTTTCTCGCAATCTAGCCTTATTTTCGTAAAGCGTGTACAACCCTTCGCTAGCACGCTCTTATCTTTCAAAGTGAACCTTCCTGCAATGCACAAAAGAAAAACCCAAAACAAAGAAAACAAAAAGAACAATTTTCTAAAGCACGAGGGTTAGTTATAAAAACCAAAATCAAAGAGATTAAACTAAATCTAACTAAGGTGCAATATTAAACTGACTAATTAACTAAATAAGAATTAACACTGTTCTAACTAACCACAAACAGAAAATTCACACAATCTAAATGATTAACACAACCAGTCAATCTATGCAGGCTAACTAACGCAAAAAATTAAGTCAGGCTGGCCTGAATGAGGACTGACAGCCGATCCAAGTAACGGGTCTGGTATGCTAACCTGGCCGAGTGGACGCAGTTATAGTCAGTTGGCTAATAAAAAAAAATTCTGTAGATCCCGTGTACTGCTCGGTTGCACTCCTGTAGTCAGATTTGTTAACCGAGCTGACTAATTTAGTCTGATTTGGCTGGACAAACCCGTCAACCGGATTAGGCAGATATGGCTGACAACATTGGCTGAATGGATCTGATTAGGTCTGGTCTGATCAGATCAGACCTAATCCAACCTAACGAGTGCGCCTCTAAACGAACTGCAGCTGGAAAGAAAACTTTTGATCTGGGTCTGCTCGGTGGGTGGCTAGCCGGGTTTGACCTGATTGCAGGCTGACACGCTGGTCAGATCAGGCTCGACAAACTTGGCCCAAAAAAATATCAGATTTGGCCTGAGTAAAAAAAATTAACTGCTGACCCTCTCGATTGACAGTCACCAATCGGGCAGGTCTGCGTTCTTACTGGATCACGCAGGCTGAATAAGATTCACGGATCAAACCCAGCCTAACTGATCAAGCTGATCAGATCTGATCGGGTATGATGCTTACTGAATCAAGCTAGCAGCAAACTAGCCTGGTTCAGCAGCATCCAAAAAAATATGGATAACCAATCAGATCTGCCAACGATGGCGGATCAACAAAAAAAAAGATATTCCGATCTTGCAGATGAGAAAGATGCCCCCTCTTCTTCTAATGCATCTATTTATAAAAAAATTAGGGTTAAAATTGTATTATGAAAATTTTCTAAAAGACTCCATAAATTTTCAAGAAATTTCGAAAGACACCCTTTTCTAAAACTAATTTCTAAAAACTTGTTAAACTTTATAAAAAACTCAAATGGGCACAAATTTGCTCATTTTTCTCTTTAATTGAAATCAGTAAATCTCCTAACAAACACACGTTATTAATCACTTTTTGAACTTAATCATGCACATAAATGTGTAAATAATATGCATAAAATTATGTTAAACCAAAATTCCTATCATGAAACTAATTCACAGTTTGAGTAGCATCAATCTATTATACAGGGGTTGGCTGCACTTAAGATGATGCATGCATGAGATTTACTTAAATTACTTGCTAGGAATACAACCATTGGATGCTGAAGGGCATACAATATAACGATTAGGCTTGATGCTAATATTGAACAATACGAGGCAAGATTAGTTGCCAAGGAATACAACCAGTAGTTTGGAATTGGCTATGTAGAGCCTTTCTCTCCAGTGGCTCATATAACTACTATTGGCACATTACTTATTGTAGCAGCAGTTAGATATTTGAACCTTTGGCAGTTTGATGTGAAGAATGCATTCTTGGTAAGTTATTCTATAGGGGTAGATTAGGTTCTTTCTCTTGGAGAAAAAAGTGTCAGACAAAATCTTCAAAAAGTAAAGCGGCTTTAATTTTTTTTGAAAATGCCACCATTTTAGCGATGGTTTGTTAAATTCATGCTAGTTGAATGCTCCTAAAATTAATATAAAGGATCTAAACTTACACGCACACACTTACATAAATATAAATGTATTTGGTACTGTTAGGTATGTAGCCTTTTGTTGACATTGACAAGTTCTCTAGGTCTTTTTGCCATAAAAAATTGAGAAATACAATGGGGGTTTATGTATTTGTTGTCACTGCTAAGGGAATTTAGTAAATTTACAAAGAAAGCATATTACAAGATGTCTTGCATTTCCAAACTATAATTAACATGTGTCGTCTACTCTAAAAAATTATGTAATATCATTGGTGGTGACAATCAACCTATGCACCACTTTGGCATTTCTAATTATGTTAGGATCTATGTCACAGGGATTCGGCTAGCAGGGTGCCGCACCCGCGTTGACGCGACTCAACGCGGGTGCGGCACCAGGTGCGGTCAACCCGATCCTGGGTGCGTTGACCGCACCTAGGGTCATTTCGGTCCATTTTTGTTTGGATTTAAAAAAAAAAAATTGCCCTACGAAATGGGCTGCAGAATTTAAAAAAAAAAATTTCAGGACAGCTGCTTGCCGCTCTTGTTTTATAAAGGGGCACTTGTGTCCACAACATCTGACGAGATTTGTTGGCATCCCATGCTATTCCTGCCTCCAAAAAATTAATTCACAGTGTTAGAAAACATATTGTTAACTTGGAAATGATGATCCATCTTCCTCAAAAATTAAAACCAAAATTCAAGAGCCTTTTGAAGTCTTTATGCTTCAACCAACCAAATCCTTTTTCGTCAAGGATTTTCTCTTTCCATAATAAATGATAATAAATGATAATGATGGTGGTAGAGTAGAGCCTTGGTGGCTATTAGTATTCACTTTTCTCCTGACGAGGTGCTCTAGCCGTAGCCTTGTGTAGATCTCTCTTTTCCACATGTCAAATCCAATAAATTTCTTTTAGCTATCATCCATGTGCAACTGTATATAAAATGAAATTTGAAGAACCCTAGGCAGTGGCGTGGCAGTGGCGTCGTAGGCCTCGTGAAGACTCTCTCTCCAGCAAACCACGTCAAACCTTTCGCTTATATTTTTTTTCGTGAAGACCAGGGAGTTTCAAACATGAATGAATCATGACAGTCAGCAAAACGCAGCAGGCTGGGTCGATCAGATTGCCAATCCTTTCGGTTCATCAATTTTGTCCAGTTGAGCTAAAGTACACAACAAGCAGAACGTGGGTAACAAGTCTTCAAACAAACACACCAGCAAAAAAAACTGAACCCCGACCCGTGCCGGGGGAACCCCCGACCCCCTTCTCTATATATATATATATTATTTTTTTTTTACATTTTTGCCCCTGCCGCACCCCCGCACCCGGGTTTTTTGGAAGTGCCGAATCCCCGCACCCGCACCCGCTCCCGCTCCCGCACCCACACCCATGTGACATAGGTTAGGATTGAAAAGGTCTGGCCAACTTGGTAATTTCCACCGAATAATTCAAGATGTTTTAAGTGTATTTCTCTTGTTCCATTCACAATTTTTACTTGATTAATGTTGGAACGTGATTTGGGTATGTTCTGGATCTGGATAAACCTGGTCACATTAAGGCAAATTGTTGGTTCAAGAACGACCCCAGGTCCAATATACAAATGCCCCCTCCGAGCAGGAATCAAATAAGCCTCATAATTCAGGACAACAGACGGATGCAGGGCAAGGTACAATGGATAAGCAGTTATTGTTGGCCGCACTCTCTGGTCTTAACCTGAAGCAAAATGATGGAGCATGGTATGTCAATTCAGGTGCTGCAAGTCACATAACTGGAGATGAAGGTAAGCTCCTTAAATTGATTCCTTATTCGGGTAGGTTAAATGTTATAACTAGTGGGAACTCGGCACCCCCATCACACATATTGGAAGTGCTTTTATTCCTTTGTCTAATTATGTTCCCCTTAATCTTTCTAATATCTTCTTAGTCCCCAACATTAAAAAGAATTTAGTCTCTGTTTCTAAGCTTGTTGATGATTCAAATTCATGTGTTGTTTTTACACCTTTCTCTGTTTATGTGAAGAATCTTCACATGAAGAAGACATTCGCTGAAGGGGAACATATGGGAAACATGTATATCTTCAGAGAAGATTTCTCTTAGAAGCATGCCATTCTTGTTCCGAAGCCCGGGTTGCAGTCCAAGATATCCCGTCTTTTGAACGTGTCTGATGAAAATAAGTCAAATGTATGGCATAGTCGTTTGGGTCATTGGAGTCAGTCATTTGTTGCAAGGCTGGTTTCTCATGGCCTTATTCCCAAGTCATGTTTAAATTCCGAAATAAATAATGTCATTTGTCCTAGTTGTCAGTTGTCAAAGTCATGTACTTCCTTTCAATACTTTGAATAAAAGGGCTTCAAAACTTTTTGATATCATTTATTCATGGATATATTTTATGAAACACAAACGTTAAGTGTTTTAAATCTTTCAAAAATTTCGTGCTTTGGTAAAAAATCAGTTCTTTATGTCTATTGTTAACTTTCAATGTGATGATGGTGGAGAATATTCCTCCACTGAATTCATTAAATACCTTGAGAATAATGAAATCAATTGAAGAGTGTCTTATCCTTACACTCCACAACAGAATGACATTAATGAGAAAAAGCACCGCCATATCGTTGAGAGTGCCTTAACAATGATGCATGAAGAAAAAAATTTATTGTACTTATGGACCGAGGCTTTTCATTCAGCTGTATATGTTATAAACAGGATTTCGATGAAAAATCTGGATTATAAGTCTCCTTTCTTTGTTCTATTTGGTAAGCATCTAGATTACAATATATTGCATGCGTATGGCTGTTTCTGTTATGTTCATGTGGACGATACGTTGATAAATAAGTTTGACCATAAAGCTTACATGTGTAAATTCATTGGTTACTCTGATGATCATAAAGGTTTCAGGTGTTATGACATCAAGGAGAGAAGGGTTATAATATCCAGAAATGACATTTTTTATGAAACTTCTTTTCAGCCAAGTGAATCGACAAGCTTCCCTACTCAAGCTTTGACTGGAAAAGAGTATTACTCACCTTGGCTAAGTGAGGAATTGTATTCCCAATGAAGCAGTGATGTAAGCACCCAAGATAAGTCAGCAGAGATTCAAGAAGAGCATGCTGATATGCAAATTGAAAATTAGCAAGCTCAACAAGATTCACAAATTCGTGGTCAGGTCATAGATGGCAGATTTAAAGATGGGTGTGTCTATCAAAGGAGAAGCAATATCAGTCCACGATCAAAAGAGAATAAAAATGATAACGATCATATAATTCATAACCATCTTGAAATCAGAAAGTCAAGCAGGATTTGACATCCAGTTCAGAAATGGGTCAGCTATTAAAATTTCAGCATTGAGCATCAAGATTTTCTCACAGGAATTGAAAAACAAGTTGAACCTTGTTTCTATACTCAAGTAGCCCAAAGTAGGGGGTGGATTGAAGACATAAATAAAGAAATGAATGCTCTGCATGAATGTAAGACTTGAGAGATAGTGAAATGGCCTCCGACTAAAATGTAGTTGGGGTCAAAATAGGTTTATAAAATTAAATATAAATCTGATGGAAGTATAGAAAGATCTAAGGCTTGACTTATCGCCAAAGGCTTCACATAGGAACATGGTTTTGATTATGATGAGACCTTCAATCCCGTAGTCAAAATGGAAACAATCCAGGTAGTTTTATCTCTTGCTATTGACCACGATTGAGTTTAAATCAACTGGATGTCAAGAATGCATTCCTTCACAGAGAATTGAATGAAGAGGTTTATATGAAGCAGCCATCGGGATACAATGAGAATGATCCAAGAGCTATGTCACATGGGTGCGGGTGCGGATGCGGGGATTCGGCACTTCCGAAAAACCCGGGTGCGGGGGTGCGGCAGGGGCAAAAATGTAAATATATATATATATATATATATCATGTATAGTCTATATGTATGGTAGCTGTTAAGGTCCATGACATTTATGCCCAACTTACTTTTTACCATTTTTTTATCTTATATGGTTGTCCCCAAAGATGAAAGTGATGAGTTGTGGAGCCTGATTCATTGTTTTTGCCCTTGCAGGAAGGGGGGTCCGGGGGCTCCCCCCGGCGCGGTCCCGGTCGGGTTGATCGCACCCGGTGCCGCACCCGCGTCGAGTCGCGTTGCGGCACCCTGCTAGCCGAATCCCTGTGACATAGTCCAAGAGATTATGTTTGCAGATTAAAGAGAGCTATTTACAGTCTCAAACATGCTTCCCGATCATGGTTTGTAAGTTTTTCATTAGAGATACAAAAACATTGATTTTACATATCATATCTGGATCACTCATATTTTATTCACAAAGGTAAGGGTTACGTGATTGTTCTCCTTATATATGTTGATGATATAATTATCATAGGAATTTTTGAAGAACACATTAAGGAAATCAAGGGTGTGTTGGGAGAAAGGTTCAAGATGAAAGACCTTAGGAACCTAAAAGTAGAAGTTGATAGAAAGAAGGATGAGATGATCTTATTTCAATGAAAATATACTCTTGATCTCTTAAAGAAAACATGTATGCTAGATTGCAAACCTCTATTGACTCCAACTCCTATTCACCAAAAACTAAAAATGGAGGAAGGAGAAATATGTGAAAATCTGACACAATATCAAAGTATTGTGGAAATGCTGCACTATTTAACTTTCACTAGGCCAGATGTTGTTTATGCCGTGAATCAGGTATCTCAATTCATGCATCAGCCAAGGATAATTCACATGGAAATTGTGAAGAGGATTCTAAGATATCTCAAAGGCATGTTAGGTGGTGACTTACACTATAAGAGACCAAGGCAAGGTGATTAGGATGAAAGGAGATCAATTTAAGGATACTATTTTTTTATTGGAGGAAACTTAGTTTTTTTATCTAGTAGAAAACAAAAGGCAGTGGTAAGATCTAGCATTGAAGCATAATACATGGCCATGGCCGCTGCATCCTCAGAGTTGGCTTGGCTTAGGTTTATGTTGAATGACTTAAATGAAAAGATTCCTAAGTCTGTATTGTTTTGCGATGATCAAAGTGCCATCAAAATATCCTTCAACCCTATATACCATGGAAGAACAAAGCATATAGAAATAGATCAACACTTCATTAGAAACAAGATTGAAGATGGAGAATTGGAAGCAAGATTTGTTGTGACAGAAAATAAAGTTGCTGATTTATTTACAAAAGGAATGACAAAACGAAGATTTTGGTATCTTAAGTCCAAGTTGTCTATGGTTATCACCACATACAACTTGAGGGG
Source organism: Nuphar pumila (assembly GCF_984573655.1). Classification (NCBI taxonomy): domain Eukaryota; kingdom Viridiplantae; phylum Streptophyta; class Magnoliopsida; order Nymphaeales; family Nymphaeaceae; genus Nuphar; species Nuphar pumila. Next base: position 135,154,781 of record NC_143254.1, on the reverse strand, counting down.
GTCTGTTGGAACGTTATTTGGGTATGGTCTGGATCTGGATCAGTGATCCAGATCCCACAGTGTTTAGATTGTAATGGATTCTCGTTTGTAACAGATTCACATCTCTTTACTTGTTTTCCATTATTGCCCTTTCAAATGTAATTATAGGTTGTATTTTTAGTAAGGGCATTCTTGTGATGTACCATATTGTAACTGATTTCTATTATTAAGGAAGGACTCACGGTTTTCCCTGTTTAGAAAATGTGAGGTTACAGCCCCAAGTTGTCTTCTCTCTGTCTCCTACTGAATTCACAATTGAGAGCTTTGAATATGGGTCAAGCGAGAAAGTTGGTCATTAGTACGATTTTTTTTTATAATGTGTTACTATGTATGTGAGTTTTAGATGTTTAGGGAGCTGCAACTATTACATTTCTCGTGTTCATGTGCACATCCAGAGGGATGTCAAATATTATGCCAAGTTATTTTGGCTGTATAGATTCTCTTCTTGGTTGTCTGTGCATTGATTGGCATTGGACTTTATTGCCTGTTCCTTAACATGCTTTGTTCTCTTGTTTGTGCTTAAATTGTCCTTGTTTTGCACTAGTGACTGTTTGTCACCAATTCTTCCTTGATTCTGTCCAGCTTCCCTCCGCACCACCACCTCAGGAAAAAAAGAACAAGAAAACCAAGTACCTTGTAGGCTTCTCACTTGCCAACTTCCTATCTATGTTTAACACATCCAGGTGGAGAAAATATCACCTACTAAGAACTCTTGTTCATGGACAATGTACTGCATATAAATTTGTGAAATTCTAGGTATGAGATTAGGGCAATGTAGGAGCAAGGGAAAAAACGAAATGAATCCAGATGATGGAGAAGTAAGCAGGAAAGAGAGAATATAAGGTGTGAATGTGGGAAAAACAAGAAAAAGTAAGAGGAAAGAAAATATGAGAAGCTAGTGTGATATATGAGAATAAAACAAAAAGAAAGAATGTGAATATGAAAGAGGCCTGGTACATAATGGGGAATCTTGAAGTCGAGATGATGTCCTTAACTTGGATCACTTTCATAACAACAAATTGATAGAGTGAACCTGATGAAACTGAGAAGGTGTAGATTAAGTTATGGTCCCCCACCGTTCCATCATAGGCTGCAGTTTGTTATCGAGTCTCAACCTAGTCAAGGCTAATATGCTGAAAATATTTGCAGTTATGAAATTCCAGTTGGTTGACTATAAGAGTAAAATAATATAAAACAAAGTTCAAAAATAACTCTGGATCTCAGATTCTATCATACTCCACCATCACCTCAGGCTGAAAATCCCACATCCTCCAAGTTCCATTTCTTACAGACGAAAGAGAAAAAGATGAAACTTACCACATTCACATTTCATTAAATTGGTGCCTCCTTTTCCAGCTATAGAAGAAAAAAAAGTGTTTGCAATTTGCATGCTTTCTTGTGGGTATTTATTTAACATGTGATACTCAAAGGTTGATCTGAAATTCTAAATGCATATGGAAATATTTGTGTGGCTCAATTATATCTTTTTTTATGAGATTATCATTTACTATAACTAGGAACTTAATTTCCTTTTTCTATTTTCTATTTTTGTTGGGTTTTAACTCCAGTGCTTCATTATTGTTACAAAGCTCCGATTCCTGCTAGTTTCCTAGTGTATTTCAAATATCTGCCGTTTCTTTCTTTCTATGTGCAGTCCTGTTGCAGTGCAATCTTGTTGAAATCCCTGTCTTTCCTTTCTTTTTATGTGCAGTATTGTTATAATGGTTGATAAATATGCATATTCTGGAATCTGCATTGGATGATTACAATGTGCACATGTTCTATCGCAATTCATATTGATTACTTCATCTCCTGATGACAATATTATGAACCAGATGTGGTTATCACTAGGCTGATATTTAGGCTAACCAAACTTGTTTCATTAACCTTTGACCTCCATTATATTTTGTGCTGTAAGCTAGAGACAAATAGAACATTGTTGCGACTTTGAAACTTTTGCAGCAGTAATCTTCTGTACTTTGATCCTTACTAGTTTGAATTCATCGTTAATGTTGCTTTTATCAGTAATCAAGTTCATGGCCATTGCAGATAGGGTCAAAACAGTGGAGATATTATGATTATGGTCCTAAAATGGTGGCTCCGCTTATCTGTCTTCCGGGCACTGCAGGAACAGCTGATGTCTATTACAAACAAATCATGACCTTGTCAATGAAGGTAGTAATTTTAGGGCATTGCATTTTCATTGTCTGGATTCAATTTGATCATTAAAACTGTCTGGAAAATGCTGAGATGTTTAACTTTGAATGCAAGCATTTGCTATGCCTGACAGAACATATTCCTGAAGCTAAGTGCAAAGCATTTTACTGCATGCCTTCATTTTCTTGGACCAGTTCCTTTGCACCATATGACAATTTTGTTTGAAATTATGAATTGTTTGAAAATTGTTGAAAAGCACCTCATAAACATAGTTCATGAGAATTTTCATGCACTCTGTTCTTTGGCTGGCTTTTATTTTTATTTATATTTTTCAATCTGACCGTTTGGTTGATCTCATAACCCAATATATGTATACTGCAACTTTAGTATCTTTTTTTCTTTCTTCACATGTTTCTCATGAAATTTAGTCTTTCTATAAATCTAAGCAAATTGTGCAAAATAATTCCTTTATGGTTAATAAGTTGTTTATGTACACAAAACAAATGATATATTACAATATAATCTAAGCAAATTGTGCAAAAGAATTCCTTAATGATTAATAAGTTGTTTATGTACACAAAGCAAATGATATATTGCATTATAACATGTAAATTTGCATTCTTATCCAATCATTTGCATGTATATGTTCATTTTATTTTTGGTCTCTTGTTTATAATCTCTTATCAGCTGTTTATGCAATGCGTGATCTCTATACCAAATTATTTATTTGTTTGGAAGGGTTACCGAGTGATTTCTGTCGATATACCACGTGTATGGAGTCACCAGGAGTGGGTTCATTCCTTTGAGAAGTTCTTAGATGCTGTTGATATTCATCATGTAAGCTTATTTTCCATCAATTGTCAATTACAAGTTCTACTTTTATTTTATTACTACTTATGCATTTTTTTTTATAACCAAATAGATGTTGCCTCCTAGTGAAATTCATATAGCATGCTATTTATGAATAGAAGTATCCGTTTTTACAAGTACATGTTAGAACTGGATTTTGCACATGTCCACATGCACGCACATGTATGTATGCAAATAGGTATAATGTATATATGTTTGTGTTAACATTATGTTGTTTCATGAAACTTTGTGAAGGCACGTTATCGTGAAAATTTCTTGGACCTTGTCTGCATGGAAAAATTGGTTCTAGTATGGTGAAATTAGTTGAGAAAATCTTTATTGTAGATGGGCCTTTGTTGGTATACGTAGGCCCTAACTCATGTATAGACTCAATGAGAAGAAGAGCAACAAAGGGAGTGTTAAGTTAATATATATTTTTTTAGTTGTATGTAAACCGAAATACCCATCAGGGGTATTTCGGTCATTTCCTATTGTAATAGGGGTCAGCCCACTAGGGGTTGAGTTTGTAATTTTCCTTTTTTGGTTTTTATGTATTTTATTTCATGTGACTGATTGGTACAACCCCAACTAGCTGTTGGGCTGGTCCCAACGGTCATATTTTGTTGGGGGCTAGCCCAACAACTAGTTGTGTAACACTCTAAAATTTCGAATTTGTAAACCTTTCAAAATATTTGAAAGAGATTAGAAAATCTTTTATTTTCAGAGTTTTTGTTTTAGTAAATTAGCAGAAATGATTTTTCGAAAAGAAAAGAGACAAGTCGACAACCTTGGGCGCGTTAGCTTAAAAATCTCCATTTCACACTAGATTGAATCCTCACAAAGCGTTAAGAAAACCATATGCATTAAAAGGAAATAACGAGTTTATACAAAAATGGGATTTCTTGAGGAAACCTTTATACAAAATGCAAAACTTCAAAATGTATCCTGAATGCAGAACGCCGTTAGAAACAGTGGGATCTTGAAACCATCCTGCCATCGCGTCATCGCCCGTCTTGTAAACCCAATCATCACTTGTACCCATAAAATGAGTCAGTTTCATGAAAAACTGGTAGGTGCACAAGTAAGACAATATAGAACAAAATTAAGCATATGAATTTTATTCCTACATGGTAAGCAATTTTAGTAGGTAATGAGCCATAATTAGCATGCGCATTTGATTCACACAAGCAAATAAGTTATCTTTAGCATGGACAATTGATTTCGCAAGAAAATAAGCAGTTACTTAACACAAGATAAGCAATTCATTAACACAAGATGCACAATAAAAAAATATTGTGAAAAGGATAACTTTGTTTTGATATTAACTGGTCTGCAGGTATGCACAAGGCACGAAAGGTAGAAACAACTGAGACTAATCAGGGGGTTTATTATGCCATGTATTTAAAATACCTTGGGTAACTAGCTGAGTCCACTCTTAAGGGGATGGCCAATGACCGAGATAGAATTCTCTAACGGCCACTCGTTCAAATGATGCATTCAACTTCTGCAGAAGTCCATGAGATCTACCACCTAGGATAATTTTCGGTAGTCCCGTCTCTTAACTCCGATGATTGGGGACACTGAGTCATTTTCCCGAGGGGTGGTTGTTAACAACCTGTCCATCAGAGTTTTTGTATCATCCCATTCTCTCTCTTGACGAAAAACAATAGGCGAATGGGTGCATCAGGTTTTATTTAACTGACGACCCATTCTACATGCTCTGGTCTTTCAACTCACTCGAGCATCTTGCCTGTGAAGGCGAATCATCACCATTTATGTTATTTTCATTTCATCATTGTGCCTTTGTATATTGCGAGGTTACCAAAAAACTCTCATATAATCATCGTAGTAAAAACATACCGTACCTGTCTAAAAGTATGGCTACGATGAGAGGGGTATGAGTTTCTCAAAAAGAAACCCCAGCTTTAATGTGTTATGAAAGAAACAATATAATTATTTTAATTTACATTTAACATGCTCTGCTCCTTTAAACCAACACGAGCATCTTGCCTGTGAAGGCGAAACATCACTATGTAAACGATTTTTATAATGTATCATTTGCACGCTTCGAGGTTACACAAACCTCTCATCCTACTCATTGTAGTACAAACATACCGTACCTATCTAAAAGTATGGCTACGATGAGAAGGGTATGGGTTTCTCAAAAGAAAACCCAACACAAAGTTTCACAGACATGATGTAAGTAATTCAAATTTTGACGTGCTTAGTCTTGCAAAACAGAAAACAACTTGCATGATTTAGGATCGCCATGGATCTGAAACACTTCTTCCAAGTGCACTGACTTGGGGAGAAACTAGTTACTAATTCGCAACCCACAAAATTCTCTAGCTTTGCTTTGCAAGACTGCGTACTCGAGAAGTCAGAATTCGTGCAAGAAAACCTCTTCTCGAGACTAAAGCGCCTGTATGCAAATTCGCGTCTCTTTGAAAAGAGCGAAAATGGTGCGTGCTCCTGCGCGCTCTGCGAGACTTGCATTTAAGGAGTCACAAGTGCCAAAAATATAAGTCGGCGCGCTGAGTGCGGCGGCAATAAAAGACAAAGAGCAGTAATGCAAAAGGACGTCAAAGCAAATACAAAAATAGTAAATGTAAAAGCAAGCTTGTGCACTTAAGCACGACGGCAAAATAAAGGCAGTAAGCAGAAAAGACAAAAAGTAGTTGCGAAAGCAAAAGCCTATGCACAGATAGCGCAACGGTAACAGAAAGCAGTAAAAACAGAAAGTAAATGCGAAAGCAAAAGCCTGTGCACAGAAAGCAATTGAAAGCAGTAAAGACAAAAAGTAAATGTGAAAGCAAAAGCCTGTGTACAAAAAGCGTCGCGACAATAGAAAGCAGTAAAGAAAGGAATTAAAAGGACAAGGATTGTGAAATCGCGTCCTTGAGTTAAAGGCGTATGTATATAGATATACGTATATATATATGTATGTATGTATGTATGTCTTTGTCCTTTTTTTTCCCATTTTAGCATTAGTTGCTTAATTTTAGTTCGTCTATTGTCCTTTTTTCCCCATTTTAGTTTTAGTTGCTTAATTTTAGTTTGTCAATTGTCCTTTCTGCAACTTGCCCCTACCTTGGGGAGTCACAGCGTTGCGTACGTCTTTGAGTATAAGTGATGAACGTCTCGGGCCGCGGGGTGCGAGCGGAATCCGTTGCATAAGCTGCAAAAAATCAAACAGGTGCTCGAAAACAAGAAAGGGGTCAAAACCCCGAATAGGGCAGGGTTGCGTCCCTGCCTGCCGACTCAAAAGAAAAGAAAGAGAATGCCGCCGACCTAACAGAAGAGAGGAAGGGGCAGGGGCGCAACCCCTGCCCCGCTTGCCTGACAGAAAAGAGGGGAGAAGGCAGGGGGTGTCATCCCTTGACACGCCCCTACCCTTAGGCCGGAAAGGGAGGAGGCAGGGGGTGTCATCCCCTGTCTGCCTACTCGCTGGAGAAAGGGGAGGCGGCAGGGGCATCGCCCTTGCCTAAAAAGGGAGCAGGGAGGGGTGTCACCCCTCCCCTGCTAACAGAGGGAACAGGGAGGATCCCGACCCCTCCTCTACGAAAAAGAGGAAGCAGGGAGGCCCCTCCCCTACGAAAAGGGGGTGGATGCAGGAAGGGGTCGAACCCCTCCCCTGTGAGCCCGACCCAGAGCGAGTGAGGGGGAGAGCAGCGGTGCCCTCCCCTTTGCCGCAAACAACGGGAGAAGGAGAAGAAAACGGATGGGCGCAGGCATGTACCTGCAAGGGGGGAGTCGCCGACGTCAGGTGGCCTTTAGTGAGGCAAGGTGGATGTCGGCAGGGTTTCAGGAAGAGATAGGCGGAAGAGAGGGGTCGGGGCTGTGGGTCTGGAGCGAGGATCAGGGCTCAGGGAAGGGAGCAACAACGGGGGTGGCTATCGATGTGGGGGGCCTTCGGCGAACCGAGGAGGACGAAGGAGTTGGGGATAAGGAGACGCTAGCGTGGGCTGTCGGCGGCAAGTAGTCAGACGCGGGGTGGGGTCGCCGACATAGGGCTCCGACGAGCTGAAGAGGATGAAGGAGATAGGGGGGTGCCAGGCTAACGAGATGAGAGAAAGAGAGCGGGGGCGTAGGGTTTCTCGAATTAGAAATCCTTGCCCCCCTACGTGCTTTAAGTTAGCACGGGAGAGGGCGTCGGGTGCCCGGGTCGGATTCAACTCGAGTCCAATTTTTTTTCTAAAAAATTCGGGTTTTACATCCTACTCCCCTTAAAAGAATTTCGTCCTCAAAATTTTCTTTAAAGGTTACCCTGTAGAGATCATAGTCTAAGTTAATCGGTGTCAACGAGGATGCACAATATGTGTGTATTCAACATCTAAGCTTTTAAAGTGATCAGGACTACTCATAATGATTTTCTGAGAACGGTAAATAACTCAGTTGAACAAAATATATGCGTGATTTCATTGATGAACTTTTGTCTTCGTACTAAAAACGCAAAAAGGTCTTAACCTAAGACTATTAAAGTGTCTATTTGCTATTCTCTACTTGTTTGGTCACGGAGGAATAGACACAGCCTACCATTGTTAGAATTGTATTTGTCTTGGATATGGATCCAATATGGGATCCATATCCGTACGTATGCTTCCCCATACTTGGGCGGTGGCATACTTGTAAATCTTGTAATGTTTTCATGTATTTTGTTTAGAGGTGTAAGATCCTATATATACATAATTGAAGAGGGACACAGTTTTAAAAAACGTGCCCTACTTTTCTCTCTCCTTTTGGCATCTTCCTCCTCTCTTCCTTTCCTCTCTTCTCTTTCATTACTTTGATTTTCAGATTGAAGATTGTTCTCCAAAGCTTGAAAGTGCTCTATCTTGAAGACTTATTCAGATTCTTACATGGTATCAGAGCAGAACGTCACCTGGTAATCCAAACCCCCAAATCTGTCTTCTTTACCCTAACCCTAAAATCGTTATTTCTGTCGACATTTTTTTTTTCTCATCTCCCTCGTTCGTAATACTCTGCCTGCGTCAACATAGACGCAGAAATACCCAAACCCTAATACCTCTTTTTCTGTCTGCGTCAATATAAACGCAGAAATACCCTAACCCTAATATGCTGTTCGAAAAGCAATCGAAAGAGGGATAGCACGCAGGAAAACAGCAGAAAGATAGCAACATACAACATTATATCAGCACAACCATGTCTGCCCTCTCTTCGAGTTTCCTCTCCAACTCATCTCCCCAAAGTTAACCCATTCCAACTATTTGACGTGGAAACGTCAAATAGTCCCTTTCATTAAAAGCCATTGTCTATATGGTCACATTGATGGCTCTACTCCAGTCCCGCCTGAATCGATTTTGTGTGAAACAAAGGATGCTACTAGTTCGGTGACTGCTACAGATAATATCCCTAATCCGGCATATGTCATATGGATGGCACATGATCAGGCTTTAGTTGCTTATATTACTTCTACTCTCTCTGAAGAAGTGCTTGCAGGTATAGATGATGATATCTCAGCTTTTCAATTATGGAATATGCTTGCAAATACATACTCTCAAGTTTCAGAAGCTAGATATCTCCAATTGAAGCATCAATTTCAAAGCATCAATAGAGGCTCCAGATCTGTACTTGAGTATCTCTATGAGATTAAAAATGTCAGCGATCAACTTGCCATTATTGGTCATCCTATTTCAGACAAGGATAAAGTTCAGCAGGCCCTCAGTGGACTAGGGTCAGAATTTGATATATTTTGCACTGCTCTAGAGGTTCTTCCTACTTTACCCTCTTTTGAAGACTTAAAGGCAAAATTGATCCAGCATGAGGCTAGTAGAGTTCACAGGCATGATGCTTCCCTTTCTACTTCACCTAGTGTTTTAGTTACTTCTACACATGGTATGTCAGGACAGCGTGCACATACTTGGGCTCACACATCCGACCAAGGAAAGGGTATTCTTCCTACTCCTCAGGGCAGTACTCCTGTTAACATGCCAAAGCGTATCCCTACATGTTTCTATTGCAACAAGAGAGGACATGTTAAATCTGAATGTTGGCACAATCCTCAGAACAAAGCCAAGGGAGGTCGACGTGATCACAGGCCCACCCCCTCTACCACTTCTAGATCGTCTTCCTCCTCCTTCACGCCCGATGCTCAACAACTCCTAATGACAGCTATGTCTAACCTGAATCTCAAGCAAAATGATGATGGTGTCTGGTATGTGGATTCTGGTGCTGCCGCTCATGTGACAAATGATGCAGGTAAACTCTCTAGTGCTTCTCCATATTTAGCAAAAGGTTCTGTAGTTACAGGTGATGGCACTCATCACAAAATTACTCACATTGGAAATGCATATGTTTCTTTGCCGCATACTTCTCTTCCTTTACACAATGTTTTAGTTGTCCCTAATGTCAAGAAAAACATTATTTCAGTATCTAAACTCATTGATGACTCTTCCTCATCAGTTGAATTCACTCCTTCCTCTATTTTTGTCAAGGATCCTCTCACCAAGACGATATTCGCTGAAGGAACTCGTGAAGGCAACATGTACGTCCTCAAAGAAGCTCCTCCAGTGTCCAAGTCCAGTCCACCTGTTTCCTTTCCTATTAGTCCGAATGAAGTTAATTTGACTCAAATTGATATGCCCTCTGTTTGGCATAATCGATTAGGCCATTGTAGTCATTCTTTTATTTCTAGTCTTGTTATGGATGGATTGTTGCACAAATCCAGTTTGAGTCCTGTTAGTGAGTCAGGCATGTGCTCAAGTTGTCAACTTTGTAAGAGTCATGCCCTCCCTTTTAATTCCATCAATAAAAGAGCTTCTAAATTGTTTGAGACGATTTACTCTGATGTTTGGGGACCAGCTCCTGTCTCATCTTCTTCCGGCAGTAGATACTATGTCATTTTTGTTGATTCTTTTTCTCGCTATACATGGATACACTTCATAAAACACAAGTCTGAAGTGTTCCATCTGTTCACTCAATTTCATGCCCTCATTCAAAACAAATTTTCATCCAACATAGTGCATTTTCAATGTGATGGTGGTGGTGAATATTTATCATCTGAATTTACTGAATACTTGCTAAATCATGGCATCACTAGACAGATATCTTGTCCACACACACCACAGCAAAATGGCATTGCAGAACGCAAGCACCGACACATTGTCGAGACTGCCTTAAGCATGCTCCATGACACTGATCTCCCTATGACTCTATGGACTGAGGCATTTCACACTGCTGTTTATGTTATAAATCGATTGCCTTTAGCTCTTCTCGCAGGGAAATCTCCTTTCTTCCTTTTGAATCATGAGCATCCTAAGTATGATGAGCTTCGGGTTTTTGGATGCATTTGTTATGTTCATGTTGATTCCAGCCTCCGGAACAAACTTCAAGCTCGGGCTGTTATGTGTCAGTTTGTGGGCTATGCAGATCATTATCGAGGCTATAGGTGCTATAATCCCCTAACAGGTCGTATACATATTTCAAGACATGTTGTTTTTGATGAACTCAGGTTGCAGTTTCACACTTCTTCCAAGGCTCTTCATGATTCAGTGTCCAGACTGTATGATCCATGGTTATGTGCTGATATCTTAGGCGATGGGATTCAACCAACCACCTTCCCACCCCCTTATGACAGTACTCACATTGAAGCAGATATGTCTGATGCCCAGATGGATGATCCTCCTTTAGACAGGTTTTCTGGCTTGGTTTATTCTCGTCGCACTCCTGCCTCTACTACTGATTCTGCCATTGTTCCTTCCCATCCACGAAGGTCCACTCGAGTGAGGCATCCCGTGGATAGATGGGTAAGCTATGACACTTTCACTTTGGATTTTCAGCTTTTTATGACCAGTTTGCATAAACAGACTGAACCAAAGTGTTATTCTCAAGCCTCTAAAAATTCCCGTTGGATTGAAGCTATGAATGAAGAAATGGAAGCCTTGAATGAATGTCAAACATGGGAAGTTGTTCCACGGCCCAAGGGATAAGAATGTTGTTGGGTCTAAATGGGTTTATAAAATCAAATATAAACCAGATGGCAGTATTGATAGGTTTAAAGCTCGACTTGTGGCTAGAGGTTTCACTCAACAACATGGCGAAGATTATGATGAGACTTTCAGCCCTGTTGTTAAGATGAGTACCATTCGAGTTATTCTTTCTCTTGCAGTTACTCTTGGATGGCCATTACATCAACTTGATGTCAAAAATGCATTTCTTCATGGCTTCCTCAAAGAGGACGTTTACATGGAACAACCACCAGGATATGCTACTAATGATTCTAATTTATGGGTATGCAAGTTGCACAAGTCATTATATGGGTTAAAACAGGCTTCTCGTTCATGGTTTGAAAGGTTCTCCCTTCACATTCAAGAAGCTGGTTTTCAGAAGAGTGCCCTTGATCATTCTCTATTTATCTATCACAAAGGAGGGATCACCACTTGGTTATTGATATATGTGGATGACATAGTTCTCACGGGTAATACTTCCTCTCACATCGTTCAAGTCAAAGAGGTGTTAGAACAACACTTCAAAATGAAGGATCTCGGGGACCTCAGATACTTCTTGGGTGTTGAATTAGACAGGACTGATGACTCTCTCACTCTTTCCCAACACAAGTATGCCCTTGATATTCTCACCTCCTCTGGTATGACTGATTGTAAGCCCATTAACACGCCCAGCATTTTGCATGCAAAGTTGAACGTTTCAGATGGCAGTCCTGCATATCCTGATCCGACCTTTTATCGCAGTATTGTTGGGAAACTTCAATATCTGACATTCACTCGGCCCGACATTGTATATGCTGTCAATCAAGTTTCCCAATTTATGCATGCTCCCACAGACACTCATATGGAAGCTGTCAAGCGTATCTTACGTTATCTCAAGGGGACTATTGGCGATGGACTTACTTATAAACGCATGTCTCCTACTGTGGATGGTCATATTATCTCTACTTACACTGATGCTGATTGGGGAGGCGACCTTGATGAACGCCGATCTGTTTCTGGCTATTGTGTCTTTCTCAATTCTAACCTTGTCTGTTGGAGTAGTCGCAGACAACGCGCCATTGCAAAATCCAGCACAGAAGCTGAATATAGGGCCATGGCTGCTGGCACTGCTGATGCTACTTGGCTTCGTCACCTCCTTGGGGAATTATCTCTTCCTATTGCTCAGTCTTCCGTGTTGGTTGACAATCAGAGTGCCATTAAAATTTCATTCAATCCCATACTTCACAGTCGTACCAAGCATATTGAGATTGATCAACATTTCATTCGTCAGAAAATAGAAGATGAGGAAATCTCCCCTGCATATATACATACTTCTGAGCAAGTTGCTGATCTTTTCACCAAAGGACTCACTGGATCACAGTTTTGGCATTTGAAGAACAAGTTGGGCATGATGAAAACTCATGCACAACTTGAGGGGGGATGTTAGAATTGTATTTGTCTTGGATATGGATCCAATATGGGATCCATATCCGTACGTATGCTTTCCCATACTTGGGCGGTGGCATACTTGTAAATCTTGTAATGTTTTCATGTATTTTGTTTAGAGGTGTAAGATCCTATATATACATAATTGAAGAGGGACACAGTTTTAAAAAACGTGCCCTACTTTTCTCTCTCCTTTTGGCATCTTCCTCCTCTCTTCCTTTCCTCTCTTCTCTTTCATTACTTTGATTTTCAGATTGGAGATTGTTCTCCAAAGCTTGAAGGTGCTCTATCTTGAAGACTTATTCAGATTCTTACATGGTATCAGAGCAGAACGTCACCTGGTAATCCAAACCCCCAAATCTGTCTTCTTTACCCTAACCCTAAAATCGTTATTTTTGCCGACATTTTTTTTTCTCATCTCCCTCGTTCGTAATACTCTGCCTGCGTCAACATAGACGCAGAAATACCCAAACCCTAATACCTCTTTTTCTGTCTGTGTCAATATAAACGCAGAAATACCCTAACCCTAATATGCTGTTCGAAAAGCAATCGAAAGAGGGATAGCACGCAGGAAAACAGCAGAAAGATAGCAACATACAGCATTATATCAGCACAACCATGTCTGCCCTCTTTTCGAGTTTCCTCTCCAACTCATCTCCCCAAAGTTAACCCATTCCAACTATTTGACGTGGAAACGTCAAATAGTCCCTTTCATTAAAAGCCATTGTCTATATGGTCACATTGATGGCTCTACTCCAGTCCCGCCTGAATCGATTTTGTGTGAAACAAAGGATGCTACTAGTTCGGTGACTGCTACAGATAATATCCCTAATCCGGCATATGTCATATGGATGGCACATGATCAGGCTTTAGTTGCTTATATTACTTCTACTCTCTCTGAAGAAGTGCTTGCAGGTATAGATGATGATATCTCAGCTTTTCAATTATGGAATATGCTTGCAAATACATACTCTCAAGTTTCAGAAGCTAGATATCTCCAATTGAAGCATCAATTTCAAAGCATCAATAGAGGCTCCAGATCTGTACTTGAGTATCTCTATGAGATTAAAAATGTCAGCGATCAACTTGCCATTATTGGTCATCCTATTTCAGACAAGGATAAAGTTCAGCAGGCCCTCAGTGGACTAGGGTCAGAATTTGATATATTTTGCACTGCTCTAGAGGTTCTTCCTACTTTACCCTCTTTTGAAGACTTAAAGGCAAAATTGATCCAGCATGAGGCTAGTAGAGTTCACAGGCATGATGCTTCCCTTTCTACTTCACCTAGTGTTTTAGTTACTTCTACACATGGTATGTCAGGACAGCGTGCACATACTTGGGCTCACACATCCGACCAAGGAAAGGGTATTCTTCCTACTCCTCAGGGCAGTACTCCTGTTAACATGCCAAAGCGTATCCCTACATGTTTCTATTGCAACAAGAGAGGACATGTTAAATCTGAATGTTGGCACAATCCTCAGAACAAAGCCAAGGGAGGTCGACGTGATCACAGGCCCACCCCCTCTACCACTTCTAGATCGTCTTCCTCCTCCTTCACGCCCGATGCTCAACAACTCCTAATGACAGCTATGTCTAACCTGAATCTCAAGCAAAATGATGATGGTGTCTGGTATGTGGATTCTGGTGCTGCCGCTCATGTGACAAATGATGCAGGTAAACTCTCTAGTGCTTCTCCATATTTAGCAAAAGGTTCTGTAGTTACAGGTGATGGCACTCATCACAAAATTACTCACATTGGAAATGCATATGTTTCTTTGCCGCATACTTCTCTTCCTTTACACAATGTTTTAGTTGTCCCTAATGTCAAGAAAAACATTATTTCAGTATCTAAACTCATTGATGACTCTTCCTCATCAGTTGAATTCACTCCTTCCTCTATTTTTGTCAAGGATCCTCTCACCAAGACGATATTCGCTGAAGGAACTCGTGAAGGCAACATGTACGTCCTCAAAGAAGCTCCTCCAGTGTCCAAGTCCAGTCCACCTGTTTCCTTTCCTATTAGTCCGAATGAAGTTAATTTGACTCAAATTGATATGCCCTCTGTTTGGCATAATCGATTAGGCCATTGTAGTCATTCTTTTATTTCTAGTCTTGTTATGGATGGATTGTTGCACAAATCCAGTTTGAGTCCTGTTAGTGAGTCAGGCATGTGCTCAAGTTGTCAACTTTGTAAGAGTCATGCCCTCCCTTTTAATTCCATCAATAAAAGAGCTTCTAAATTGTTTGAGACGATTTACTCTGATGTTTGGGGACCAGCTCCTGTCTCATCTTCTTCCGGCAGTAGATACTATGTCATTTTTGTTGATTCTTTTTCTCGCTATACATGGATACACTTCATAAAACACAAGTCTGAAGTGTTCCATCTGTTCACTCAATTTCATGCCCTCATTCAAAACAAATTTTCATCCAACATAGTGCATTTTCAATGTGATGGTGGTGGTGAATATTTATCATCTGAATTTACTGAATACTTGCTAAATCATGGCATCACTAGACAGATATCTTGTCCACACACACCACAGCAAAATGGCATTGCAGAACGCAAGCACCGACACATTGTCGAGACTGCCTTAAGCATGCTCCATGACACTGATCTCCCTATGACTCTATGGACTGAGGCATTTCACACTGCTGTTTATGTTATAAATCGATTGCCTTTAGCTCTTCTCGCAGGGAAATCTCCTTTCTTCCTTTTGAATCATGAGCATCCTAAGTATGATGAGCTTCGGGTTTTTGGATGCATTTGTTATGTTCATGTTGATTCCAGCCTCCGGAACAAACTTCAAGCTCGGGCTGTTATGTGTCAGTTTGTGGGCTATGCAGATCATTATCGAGGCTATAGGTGCTATAATCCCCTAACAGGTCGTATACATATTTCAAGACATGTTGTTTTTGATGAACTCAGGTTGCAGTTTCACACTTCTTCCAAGGCTCTTCATGATTCAGTGTCCAGACTGTATGATCCATGGTTATGTGCTGATATCTTAGGCGATGGGATTCAACCAACCACCTTCCCACCCCCTTATGACAGTACTCACATTGAAGCAGATATGTCTGATGCCCAGATGGATGATCCTCCTTTAGACAGGTTTTCTGGCTTGGTTTATTCTCGTCGCACTCCTGCCTCTACTACTGATTCTGCCATTGTTCCTTCCCATCCACGAAGGTCCACTCGAGTGAGGCATCCCGTGGATAGATGGGTAAGCTATGACACTTTCACTTTGGATTTTCAGCTTTTTATGACCAGTTTGCATAAACAGACTGAACCAAAGTGTTATTCTCAAGCCTCTAAAAATTCCCGTTGGATTGAAGCTATGAATGAAGAAATGGAAGCCTTGAATGAATGTCAAACATGGGAAGTTGTTCCACGGCCAAGGGATAAGAATGTTGTTGGGTCTAAATGGGTTTATAAAATCAAATATAAACCAGATGGCAGTATTGATAGGTTTAAAGCTCGACTTGTGGCTAGAGGTTTCACTCAACAACATGGCGAAGATTATGATGAGACTTTCAGCCCTGTTGTTAAGATGAGTACCATTCGAGTTATTCTTTCTCTTGCAGTTACTCTTGGATGGCCATTACATCAACTTGATGTCAAAAATGCATTTCTTCATGGCTTCCTCAAAGAGGACGTTTACATGGAACAACCACCAGGATATGCTACTAATGATTCTAATTTATGGGTATGCAAGTTGCACAAGTCATTATATGGGTTAAAACAGGCTTCTCGTTCATGGTTTGAAAGGTTCTCCCTTCACATTCAAGAAGCTGGTTTTCAGAAGAGTGCCCTTGATCATTCTCTATTTATCTATCACAAAGGAGGGATCACCACTTGGTTATTGATATATGTGGATGACATAGTTCTCACGGGTAATACTTCCTCTCACATCGTTCAAGTCAAAGAGGTGTTAGAACAACACTTCAAAATGAAGGATCTCGGGGACCTCAGATACTTCTTGGGTGTTGAATTAGACAGGACTGATGACTCTCTCACTCTTTCCCAACACAAGTATGCCCTTGATATTCTCACCTCCTCTGGTATGACTGATTGTAAGCCCATTAACACGCCCAGCATTTTGCATGCAAAGTTGAACGTTTCAGATGGCAGTCCTGCATATCCTGATCCGACCTTTTATCGCAGTATTGTTGGGAAACTTCAATATCTGACATTCACTCGGCCCGACATTGTATATGCTGTCAATCAAGTTTCCCAATTTATGCATGCTCCCACAGACACTCATATGGAAGCTGTCAAGCGTATCTTACGTTATCTCAAGGGGACTATTGGCGATGGACTTACTTATAAACGCATGTCTCCTACTGTGGATGGTCATATTATCTCTACTTACACTGATGCTGATTGGGGAGGCGACCTTGATGAACGCCGATCTGTTTCTGGCTATTGTGTCTTTCTCAATTCTAACCTTGTCTGTTGGAGTAGTCGCAGACAACGCGCCATTGCAAAATCCAGCACAGAAGCTGAATATAGGGCCATGGCTGCTGGCACTGCTGATGCTACTTGGCTTCGTCACCTCCTTGGGGAATTATCTCTTCCTATTGCTCAGTCTTCCGTGTTGGTTGACAATCAGAGTGCCATTAAAATTTCATTCAATCCCATACTTCACAGTCGTACCAAGCATATTGAGATTGATCAACATTTCATTCGTCAGAAAATAGAAGATGAGGAAATCTCCCCTGCATATATACATACTTCTGAGCAAGTTGCTGATCTTTTCACCAAAGGACTCACTGGATCACAGTTTTGGCATTTGAAGAACAAGTTGGGCATGATGAAAACTCATGCACAACTTGAGGGGGGATGTTAGAATTGTATTTGTCTTGGATATGGATCCAATATGGGATCCATATCCGTACGTATGCTTCCCCATACTTGGGCGGTGGCATATTTGTAAATCTTGTAATGTTTTCATGTATTTTGTTTAGAGGTGTAAGATTCTATATATACATAATTGAAGAGGGACAGTTTTAAAAAACGTGCCCTACTTTTCTCTCTCCTTTTGGCATCTTCCTCCTCTCTTCCTTTCCTCTCTTCTCTTTCATTACTTTGATTTTCAGATTGGAGATTGTTCTCCAAAGCTTGAAGGTGCTCTATCTTGAAGACTTATTCAGATTCTTACATGGTATCAGAGCAGAACGTCACCTGGTAATCCAAACCCCCAAATCTGTCTTCTTTACCCTAACCCTAAAATCGTTATTTTTGCCGACATTTTTTTTTCTCATCTCCCTCGTTCGTAATACTCTGCCTGCGTCAACATAGACGCAGAAATACCCAAACCCTAATACCTCTTTTTCTGTCTGTGTCAATATAAACGCAGAAATACCCTAACCCTAATATGCTGTTCGAAAAGCAATCGAAAGAGGGATAGCACGCAGGAAAACAGCAGAAAGATAGCAACATACAGCATTATATCAGCACAACCATGTCTGCCCTCTCTTCGAGTTTCCTCTCCCAACTCATCTCCCAAAAGTTAACCCATTCCAACTATTTGATGTGGAAACGTCAGATTCTTACAACCATTTCTCTAGCTTGTTTTTGCGTCTTGAACGGGGGTCTCTGTATTTTATCATTATCAGGTCATCATTTGTTGCCCTCACTATTTCTAACAGATTCTTTGTCTTGAATAACCTTAACTTATTCCCATTTCTCAAGGCCTTGTGCGGCCAATTGCCTCCTGTCGTGACTTCGCTTAAGGTGTCATTCTTTACCAGAATGGCCCACCTTTTCGCAGAAAACACAAACATAACCTCATATCAAGATCTAAAATTAATAAGGATCTAATTATCTAATCATGCTACAACAAAAAGCCAAATTTATAAATTCATAACTGACTATCTTAATTAATCTCAAAAGATTATCACAACTCACCATAACACTTTATTTAATAAAAATTCACAAGATCCACACCGGTTCACCTGGTCTGGAAAATGTATAACCTCACAAGGAGTTACTGTGAACACCCCAAATTTTTCAAAGGTTTGGAAAAAATGACCTTTTTGCCCCTGCCCCATTTTCTGAGAAAATCAAAGCTAATTTTTAGTTGTTCTTCGGATTTTCTGGATCAAATTTCATTAAGACTCGATTTCGGAGCCGAACCCAGTATTTTAAGTCCAAATTTGAGCCTCGTTACTCAATTTACAAATCGAAATTATAAAATACCAAAAACGTTTTCTGAATGGCTCAAATAGCTCATTCGACACCCATTTGGATCCACTATTTTATATTTTCTCGATTCAAGGTCCAAACCTCGAATATCACCTCAAATTTCGGGTCGAAATTCTCTTTCTGAAGAATTTTTCAGAGAAATAGCTTTAAATTCTCAGAAGAACTCTCTTTTGTAAATATTTTGCAAAAATACAAAAAAATCAGTTTTAAATCTTTATTTCCTCGCAAATCCTGGGATTTTATTCTAAAAATACAAAAAAATGGAAAAATAACACAAAAACCAAAAATTTGGAAAAACTACGAGAAAAACAAATGGTTTTAAAGCTTTTTAAGTTAATTTTTCTGAAAACCTCATTTTTAAACCATTTTTCAAAAATTTCCTAAAAAGGGGACCCCCTTTATGAAAAAAATGGAAAATTCTAACGACCCCTTCCCGCGCGCTTCCCCCTCCTCTCTCCATCGTTCGATCTGCAACAACTTTCCTCTTTCTTCACCCTCCATCTTCAACGGGTTTCTCGCTCGAACCTTCCACCTTCAGAGGACCTGCAAGCAAGGAGATCAATCCGGTCTCTTCCTCAATACGGTAAGTCATCCTCTCTGGTTACTACTCCTTCCTAGTAGTATCATTTAGTAAATATCGTCAATCTGCTTATTTTCTTTAGTTTCTCTTTATTTTTCCTCATTATCTTGGATTTCTTTTTTTTTGTTTGTTGTTTTTCTTTCGTTTTAATCTCCTGGTTCGGCCCCTTCTGAAGCACCACGGTAGCCCTGGTTTTTGCTTTTTAGCAAAACCAATCTACCTTTCGTGCGATAGCAACGGAATAACCATTCCTATATCTCATTTTATTTCTTCTATCTGTCTCTTTATGCTGCGATTTTTGGGCTCAAATTCAATGGTCCGACGGGGTCAATCTGAATTCCAGTCTAATTTTGCATGCTAGGATTTACTTTTCCCCTGAGTTACTGCTGGGTTTTAGATTTTCTGTAGAATCCTCGTATAAATGTTTGGATTTATTGCCTTTGTTGGCTCTGATGCCTTGACTTCAATATCATCAAACACAGATTTAATTTTGATATTCATTACATCTTAATTATCTGTGTTGCGATAGACTCCTCTTTGCTTTCATCCAGGCAATCTTATCTACCTATTTTTCATTCAATTTCATTTTCCTTCTACGGTTCTGTTGCTTCATATCTAGAATTTTTTTTTTGAAATTCGATCTAGCGATAGATCAAATTCATTTGGTTAAGATCTCACATTCATGTTTTACCTATATTCTATTAAGTTCACCTGGCTCTCAATACATTGACGCCCATAGCGTCGATTTCTGCTGCTCTTGTGTGGTATGTCTAGCTACAAAAGGATACAGACAATCCTCGGCAGCATGGTTGGTTACCCCATAACTCAATATCCCGTCTGATTAAGAACACCCTTAATCCTGAGTCCTCTGCATGTGTGATTGATCGGCTGTCCTGATTTCATGCTCTTTGCTAGATTAACTTGGTATACTCTTTTTTATTCTTTCCTCAGTAAAGCGTTTTGATAGCTGCAGAAATATCACTCTACCTGATCGCAACTGATGTGTTGCTATTACCAATTCCAACAGTTTTCTTCTCTTCCGCAGTTCATTTTAGAAATCCTCTTTGGTTTTAGCGTGTTGTGGAGGTCTGTGTTGCTAATCCTCTGTTTTTTAATTATGAATTTGCATTTTGATTCTTTAGGTTTTCCTTGTTCCTAACATCACACAACCTTGGGTTACAGCCTGAGCTGTTGTCGCTGGAAACAAACAAGTTTAAACATGATTCTATGATGTTTTACAACCTGTTACACTGCGAAAATGTTCCAAAAGGGGGGTGATGCACTATAGAATGAGCACAGAACATTGATATGTGTTGATTAAAACAAAGGTGGTTGCCACTATTGTCCTAACCAAATTTTTTTGCTCCAGAGGTGGAAATACAATTTCTAATTAGCAAAAGCCATTTTTGCTGCAGTAGAGTTTGCTGCAGATGATTGTTAGTTTTATCGGATAGATTTTCCCCTACACATCCTCTGCGTTCTGTTCCTTTATAATAATCCTCTCAGCTCTAAGGTTTTGAAGAGTCCATACACTTCAATAGATGATCTTACTGGAGCTCATTCAAAAAGACAGGATTCTATACTCTGAATTCCAACGTTGGTGCCAGCCAACCTTTCATGTCCCAGCCCATGAATGCTTAAAATGAAGGTCTTTTTCTATCTAAATTAAAGACAAATCTGGAAATTCAGATCTAAGCTTGCAGAAAAAGTAATACAGGATCAAGGTTCTGGAAGATTTATTCTAAGTTTGCAGAAAAGGTGATACAAATTTTTTTTTTTGGCAGGTTTTTCAATCAATTGTTTGATTCATTCTAACTCATTTGTTTATAGCTGCTTACTCCATTTAACATTTCTTCATGTGCTTAACCACTATAATATCTGTTATTAGCACAACATTCACAGCCGCTATGGTCTTCTGCATATTCATCTCCAAAATCGGCATATTATTTTCAGTCATTCCTTCATCATTAACCTAACCCAGTTGTGGTTAAATAGCCCATTGCGCAGGGGTATACTTCACCTCACCCAGCCTTCACTACCATCAACACACGCCCTCCTGTTGAGTGCCTCCATTAGCACTTCACCTGCATTTTTCCCATAGTTTCCCTTCACAATGCACATATACTCACTCAGCATCTTCCCCTGCGCACATTGCTACCACTGCATTTACAAGCATATAGGTGCTACCATCCTTGTTTGTCATTCACAGCATCCATATGCACAGTATATTATGGTCATACCTACCCTCTATTTGCCACCTTCACAGCTGCCTGCTGGAGCCATGCACACACTGTGGTGCCATCACCTCACAACATTTTCCCTACTGTTGAAGCACCTGTTCACAACATCCATTCCTAGATGCATAGCAGCATCATTTAAATAATTCCACCATGTGCCCTGCACACTGTTCTGCAAAAACAAACTATTCACCATCCATTTTCAGTATGCATCTCCCACAGTAGCATCTCATTGTGCCATCCCTCCATAGTCCATCACGGATATAGGTCATTCTGCATCTACCTTGTCATCTATAATACTGCCCCACAGCACCCACTATGCACAGTAGATGCATAACACCAGTTTCACCTTCCCTGTTTAGACACTACCTGCTACACAGTGGTAGTCTTGCTGAATTGTATCTCCCCAATACACGGTTTCTCAAATGATCTCCACCTTGTTATCATCTTTTCATCTCCTCCTTCACTATTTTCACACATACCAACACCATCATATCCCAGCTGCAACACCACAGCACCAGTGGGCTGCTTTCCCACCTGCATATTCTAACATATCAATATTTATGGTGATGATTACCCCTGGAATCCATATATAGAAATCGATGGATAAGTCAATCTATTATGATATACTTCTCATAAGCTATTGACTATATATATACATATATATGTATACCTACATGCCTATATATACATGTATAAGTATATATATACATCATTTCCTATCTTTCCATCATGAATATCTTGACATATGAGCATTTCACCATTAATTTCCATGTGATATGTGCGATTTCTTTCTATTTTTCATATTAATTAAGTATTCTGCAGGGAATATGTGGAAGATATCATCATTAGGAGTTGTAAATTCAATTTTGTGTATTTTAATAGTTAGATCTTAATGAGAATTTACATTCCCTGTTTTAGATAAAATGAATGAGCATTGTAAATATCATGAATTGTTTGTTTTCATGCATCTTTGCCTTCATTTCTCAAATTCTCACAAATGGCAACACGAATGGCACGTACACCATTTCGTAAGAGGTAATTAATCCTAAGTTGATGATTTACATCAATGGCCATAGTCAGGATGTAAACAAAACTTAGCATTTTTATCTTTTATAAAATAACACTGGATCTACACTGGATCCTTTTCAAAAATCATCATGTTTTCTTTAAATATTTTCCTCTTTTATCAGAATTTAATTTAAAATTAATTCAATATATAAACCAATGGCCATAGTCAGGGTATATTGAGAATTAATTTCATTTTAAATTCTATAAAAGCACCAAAATGTATTTCATTCTTCACTTGAATTTAAATGTGGTTATTATATAATATATTCAATGACCATAGTCAGGGATATATTATATCTTCAACCTCATTCTTAATTCATTTAAAGAATGAAATAACTTTTTCAAAATCCAAATTCAAAATTATTTGAATTCATTCATCATTTAGGATAGAATTGCATCATATTTTCAAAAATTCCTTTTTTCAAAAGTCCAAGTGATTGTGAATATCTCTTCAATTTCTATTTCAAATTCCAATTCTATCTCAATTTCAGAGTCCAATTTGACTTTGGAATTTCAAAAAGAAAATCATCTTATATTCAAATTCAAATTCAATTCAATTCCATTTTTCAAAGTTCAATTTAACTTTGAAACTTCTGAGTTATCTTTTGATTTCACATTTGAAATCAAGTTCATCTTCAAAAATCAAAATCAAAGTTGAGATTGATTTTGAATCTAAAAACTTGACTCTTCTTAAAATTTTAAAATTCAAACTGGGTTTTCAAAACCCAGATCCATCTTCAATAGTCCCATTCTAGGATTCAGAATCCAATCTCATATTGGATCTCAGATTTTAGATCCAAAATCCATTCTATCCGGAATCCAATTTCACCTTGGATCTCAGACTTCAGATCCAAAATCCATTCTAGGATCCAGAATCCAATCTTATCTTGGATCTCAGATTTTAGATCCAAAAATTCATTCTAGGATCCAGATCCCAATTCCATCTTTGATCTCAGGTCTCAGATCCAAAACCCATTTATAGGATTCAGAATCCAATTTCACCTTGGATCTCAGACTTCAGATCCAAAATCCATTCTAGGATCCAAAATTCAATCTCATCTTGGATCTCAGATTTCAAATCCAAAATCCATTTTAGGATCCAGATCCCAATTCCATCTTAGATCTCAGATTTTAGATCCAATTCCCATTTAGGCTCCTAAATCCAAACTTCAATCTCATCTCGGATTTTCAACTCTATTTGGAATCCAAACTTTTGATTCAAATTCCATTCTGAATTCTAAATTTCAAAATCAAATTCTATCTCCAAATCTGAATTTCATTCCAAGTTTACCTCGAATCCAAAAACCAATCCTATCTCTCAAATCTATTTTAGATTTCTCAAATCTCATTCTAAATTCAAAACTTCAAAGTTAGAATTCAATTCCATTTTATTTCTATTCTAATTCAGAGTCCATTTATGGCTTTGAAATTTCTTTTCTTCTCTTTTTATCTCAAACTTCAAAATCATTTTTTTTAAAATCCAGATTTATTTTCCCAAGTTCTTGATTACTCCAAAAACTTAGAACTTTAAATCTTAAGTTCTAAGTTAGAAACCATTTCTTCACTCTATTCATCAGAAACACTTGGAGATTTCCAAATCATTTAAAAAAAAGAGCATACATCCTTGCATTGCACAAGCATGATTCTTTGTGCATTTAGACATAGAATAAATTCTTAGTAAAGCAAAAATGCATGAATTCGACCCTTGGTTCGATTACCTCTGGTAAAAGCGCCAGGAACGGTCGAACCTCGTACCGACGAGCGGATCCTGTCTCCTAGTTTTCCCGCAAATATTTCAAAACGGAGGCGAGTTATTTTTTTTAAAAAATATTTTCAAAAATTAAGGTCAAGTGAGACCCCGCAAAAGAGTTTCTTTTCTCTTCTCTTCTTTTCATTTCTCTTCTCTCCTTCTTTCTGTCTTTTATTTTCTCCATTCAAAAAGGAGGAAATAGAGGATAGAAAGGAAAAGAGAAGGAAAAGAGAGAATAATACCAAGAGAGGAAAAATTTTGCGATGATCACAGTTACCGCCCTAGATGGTCTACCTAGTCTTGGACAATACACTTTCTTACAGGAATATACCGTCTTTGCGGCTACCGGCTCTTGGAAAGTGTACTTCCTCATAGAGATTTACCACTCTAGCCGGATTAATTGATCTGGTCATACATACCCTCACAGAGAATCCTTTGGGGATAGGTCCTCAACATGTACCATATTCAGTGAAAACTATTATGATACATGCATCAATACAAATGACCACTCTCAAGGTTGATAACCACCAACACGGGCACAAACATGTATACCATCAATATGCATCATATCACTTCATATGTCACTTAAATCATAAAATCACACATTTAACCAATAAAGTTTCATGAACCATAATCCACTATTGAACTTGAACATTTATCACATACATTCAATATTTCATATCATTGTTACAAGGAACATTGCATTTCGTAAATTGAAACTTCAAGCATGCGTAAACAAAACTTGAGTTCTATGCATGCATACATAAACATGCATGTTTCATAATATGAAACAACTAAACCTCAACATATGTAACTCCTACATAATTCGAGTTATGCACACAGGATTCAAGTCATATATGTATCTAAGATATTCAGATCATTGCACCATTTTCATGTGCATTCATAATTCTTATAGACGATAAGTCAAATCACATTCGACCATTCCAACGTGAAACACACACACCTACCTTCTAAGTAATTTAGTTAGATATTTATGATATACATCAATTATGCTATACAGGTATGATATATTTACTTAGACAATCATAATGCAATAATTTGTAATGAAGCTATGTAGCCATGATGTATCATTCACCTAATAAGTCAAAACTAATCATTTGTAAGCATGATGTGTCATTCACATAATAAGTCAAAACTAATCATTTGTAGGCATGATGTGTCATTCACCTATACGCTAACATAAGCATCATAATCATAAGGATCTCGAAGCATATTTGTCCCGAGAGAGAGAGTTTTCCTGTCATCTGGGACTGACAAAACTTGGAACACGCGTTCCACCTCCTTGACTCAGTTTTCGGCCATATCTGGGTCGGTCTTGTCGGTGAAAGCCGAAGGATCAAGTTTTGGGAACTTTTCATATGACGCTGTCGTATGCTGGCTTGGCTTAGAAAAGGGAGCTTGATCCCGTTGCGAGCGAACCTGGCTTCGTATTGCCTCAGCCAGGGTACTAAGGGATCACGAATCCCATTGTTCTGACCATTCGTCTGCCGGATTGTCGCTCATGCTCCGCACCATCCTTTATATGTCAAAGGATGCACATGTCAGGATTAAAGGAATTCGGAAGAACGAAGTCAAAAGAAGGGTTCATATTCATATATTTTTCGTAGGTAGCATACAAAATCTTAGGAGAGCTGGTAGATATGCAGAAATGGAAAAATTATCTGCAAAAGGCAAAGGAGTTTGTAGACTCTTGTGCATTTAGGGGGGCCTTCCACCTCCGACGCACCAGATGCGCCGTTGTGGTTGACCCGAACATGTGACAGCACACAACCGTTCTCCTGAAAGTGTACCATTGCCCAAGTTGCGGCTAACGGCGCCTGGTAGGCAACAGGGAGCGCAGAGTCCCAAGCATTAGTGAACGTGGGTGGGGGCGGCCTGTTAGCCCAAAAAGTTGGTCTAGGACGTCATACGTTCGTTCCTTTCTATTACATGACCCCTACCCCTTATTGAGCGGCCACACGTCCCGCACGTGTCTCTACCTTCGACACTTTGAGCATTAGCAAGAGGGTTCATATTCTTCAACAGAAACTTCAAACAGAAATATGGAACTCATTTGGTCTAAACCATGCGTTAAATCAAAAACAAAAAAAGGCTTTACTTACAGCGCAATGCGGATGCTCAATGGCCAAGAGTCATTGTTTCTCAAAGCTCTGATACCAAGTTGTCTTTACCTAAAGACAAATTGGTATTTCCAGAAAATCTAATCCCTGCTCTGATACCAAGTTGTAATGCCCTAAAATTTTGAACTTGTAAACCTTTCAAAATATTTGAAAGTGACTAGAAATTTTTTTATTTTTCAGAGTTTTTGTTTTAGTAAATCAGCGAAAACGATTTTTCGAAAAGAAAAGAGACAAGTCGACAACCTTGGGCGCGTTAGCATAAAAATCTCCATTTCACACTAGATTGAATCCTCACAAAGCATTTAGAAAACCATCTGCATTAAAAAGGAAATAACAAGTTTATAGAAAAATGAGATTTCTTAAAGAAACCCTTATACCAAATGCAAAACTTCAAAATGTATCCTGAACGTAGAACGCCATCAGAAACAGTGGGATCTTGAAGCCATCTTGCAATCGCCCATCTCGTAAACCTAATCATCACTTGTACCTATAAAATAGATCTGTTTCATGAAAAATTGGTAGGTGCACAAGTAAGATAATATAGAACAAAATTAAGCATATGAATTTCATTTTAACATGGTAAGCAATTTTAGTAAGTAATGAGCCATAAGTAGCATGAGCATTTGATTCATACAAACAAATAAGCTATCGCTAGCGTGAGCAATTGATTTCGCAAGCAAATAAGCAGTTACTTAACACAAGATAAGCAATTCATTAACACAAGATGCACAATCAACAAGTATTGTGAAAAGGATAACTTTGTTTTGATATTAACTAGCCTGCGGGTACGTATAAGGCACAAAACATAGAAACAACTGAGACTAATCTGAGGCTTTATTATGCCATGTATTTTAGATACCCCGGGTAGCTAGCTGAGTCTGCTCCTAAGGGGACAGCTAATGACCGAGAGAATTCTCCAAAGGCCACTCGTATAAAAGGATGCATCCAACTTCTGCAGAAGTCTATGGGTTCTACCACTTAGGATAATTTCCGGTAGTCCCGTCCCCTAACTTCGATGACTGGGGGCACCGAGTCATTTGCCCGAGGGGTGGTTGTTAACAACCTGTCCATCGAAGTTTTTGTACCATCTCATCCTCTCCCTTGACGAAAAACAACGAGCGAATGAGTGTGTCAGGTTTTATTTAACTGACGACCCATTCTACATGCTCTGGTCTTTTAACGCACTCGTGCATTCTTCGATATTTGAAGGAAACTATTAAAGATGGTCTTCTGTACAGAAAGAGTATGAATGGGCATCACACGCACGAACTCCTTGCTTACACAGATGTAGACTGGACAGGAGATTCAGATGAGCGCAGGTCGATCTCAGGATACTGTGTTTTCATTGGTCTAAATCTTGTCTCCTGGAGTAATAGGAAACAAAAGGCCATTGCTACGTCGAGCACAGAAGCTGAATATAGATCAATGGTAGCTGCCACAACCGAAGTAACATGGATAGACACCTATTGACAAAAGTAGGAGAATCGATATCTCGATGTTTTCTCTTATGTGACAATCCAAGTGCCATTAACATGTCGTTTAATCTCATCTACCACAGCCGTGCCAAGCATATTGAAATTGATCAACATTTTGTAAGACAGAAGGTTGAAGAGAAGGAAATTGAACTTGAATTCGTTCGTATTACTGATCAAGTTGTTGACTTGTTTACTAAAGGGCTCAACAAGGACAAATTTTGGATGTTAAAAGGCAAGTTGTTCATGGTTCAAAACCATGTACAACTTGAGGGAGGATGAAAAGAAGTCATCATTCATATACCCAACTCAAGTTTATTTAGTCACATGTTCATTAATGGTTCATTTGTAATTTAGCCTATTGTGTAAAGGGTATTTCAGTACCCTAATGTTTGTATCAGCTAATACTTAATGATAAGCCTCATACGCAGACCCCTAATTGAGGTTTGTGCAACAGCCACGTTCTCTCTCTCTATTCTATGCTTGTTCTTGTGATTGAATGACAGAACCCATGATTTCTAAGAGACATGGGTATGGTGGGTCATCTGTTGTGTCTGTGTTATGTCTATGTATGGTAAACCCCAAACAGAAAGATAGCTTACACACCCAAAAACCAACATAGAAGTCTACATAAAGAAATTTACAACTATGTCACATGGGTGCGGGGATTCGGCACTTCCAAAAAACCCGGGTGCGGGGGTGCGGCAGGGGCAAATATATATATATATATATATATATATATATATATATATATATATATATATATATATATATAAATAAAAGGGGGTCGGGGAATAGGCGGGTTTTTTTTCAAATGTTGCAGCTGTCAGACTGTCAGCATAATTTTTTTTAAAAAAAAATTCGAAGCCCATTTGGGCAAATTTTTTTTTTAAAAAAAAATGGACCTTAATGATCCTGGTGCGGTCAACGCACCCAGGATAGGGTTGACCGCACCCGGTGCCGCACCCGCACCCGCGTCGAGTCGCATCGACGCGGGTGTGGCACCCTCCTAGCCGAATCCCTGTGACATAGATTTACAACGATGGCCTACTAACAAGTATCATACAAACTCTGTACATCAAAAGGAATAAAACAAGTAATACAATTGTGACTAACTAAAGTATACAAACAATGAGAAGCACTCCCATATGACCGAGGGGCAATCCAGGACCCATCATGTGGTGAAAAGTCAGTAATACCCTTGTATACAATGACACGCATAATCTACAATAAGTTACTACCAAAGGTCTTACACACCATATGAGAAGAAGGATCAAAAGAGCCAGGAGTTTGGAAGGAGGGGTTATCAAATTGCAAGTCAAGAGCTCTCATAGAGTTTTAAATAAAAAACATTGATAGCCATTTCTACCAGCTTTCTATTTTTTCTCATGCGTTGTGGTTTAATTCACTTGTTTATGATTAAGATCTGGTTGCTTAAAAGTTGAAAATTAATAAATTTGATTAAAGGTATCCATTAAATTATTATGTATATGTCTTTAGGAAATATGTTGATGGGTTGGAGATAAAGAAAAAGTTTTTATTTCTTGGTTTTAAGCATAATCCCCAGTATAACAAGTTTTTTCTCATTTTTTCCGCAAAAGTGGTTTTCTTGGGAAAATCTTGGAAGTTTTAAAATTTGGAAAAAATGTGAAGAATAATAAAAAAATATGAGAAATAATAGGTTACGTATTATTTTTTCTTGCAAAAAAGAAACAGTTAGAAAAGTTTTTAAAATATAAAAGAAACAAAAAAAATATGCTTAAAACATATAAAATAAGGATTTTTTAACCGCTGATAATATCACAATAAGATGTGTTCTAGCAATAATTTGAAAACATCTCAATATTTTCAATTTTTTCTGGCTGTTGTGAGAAAAACAATAATATCACAATATTTTTAAAATATTGGCGACATTGGTGACTGGTTTTAGGTTTATGATTGATGGTATCATTCTCCAATCTTGTTGGTGGTGAACTTCCATTGAGTTGGGTGTTTGTTCCCCTTTAGTTGGTGGCATTACGAGCATATGAATATGGAGCAGGACCACAACCAAGGTAGAAGGATCCTACTTACATTATGATCTTGATCTTAGCTTATTGTTTTGTTATAATTTTCTTCTGTAGTCAACATAACGGAGATGACAGATCTGCAACTCCAAAACATTCTATTTCCGTTTGATTTTACCTTTGTTTGTATTGTTCGATATTGCTTGTGCATTGTTCATCATAGTTTTCTTGTTATTTATGTATGCTTGGTTAAATGCACAGTGTAGACATTTATATTGCAGGATTTGATTCTGAAAGAATAGAATAAATAAAAAATGCATGCTTAAAATATATAGAAATAAGGATTTTTTAAAATCACATGATAATATCACAATAAGATATATGCTGGAAATAATTTGAAAATATCTCAATATTTTTGTTTTTTCTGGCTGTTGTGAAGAAAGCAATAATATCTCGATATTTTCAAAATATTGGTGACTGGTTTTAGGTTTATAATTGATGGTAGCGTTTTCCAATTTTGTTGGGAGTTTGTTCCTCTTTAGTTGGTTGCATCACGAACCTGTGAATAGGGAGCAGGACCACAACCAAGGTGCAAGGTCCTGCAACTCCAAAATGTTGTATTTCTGTTTGATTTTATCTTTGTTTATATTGTTTGATATACTTCTGCATTGTTCATCATAGGTTTCATGTTATTTATGTATGCTTGGTTAAATGCACTGTATATACATTTATATTGCAGGATTTGATTATAGTTTCTGAAAGAATAGGATAGATATGTATGCCTTAGAAATTGTTAAATGTACCAACAAGGTTATTTTGGAATGAGACGTAGGATATGCTATCCTAATTTTGTTTTAATAATTAATTATAACTTTCCAGGATATTGATTTTGCATATATTGCCTTCTGTCATATTTGCCTTTTGTTATATTTGAGAAGTTTGATTATTATATTGGTTTGAACTTTGAAGGTTCATCTATATGGCACATCACTTGGTGGATTCTTGGCACAGCTTTTTGCGCAACATCGTCCTAGGCGTGTTAGATCTTTGGTGCTCTCAAATGCATTTTTAGAGACACGCTGTTTTGGAGCAGCAATGCCATGGTCCTCTTTGTAAGCTCTGTAGAAAATCCTATATATCCATTATTTTTTGCTCATAAGGAAATTAGGAATACATAATTTAGTTCTCTATCGTTAGTTATTTGCAAAAAGGGTTTTTTTGCCAAAACAATCTCTTTATCTGGAAATGAAATTTAGATAACTATGAATTCTATGAACTGTCTCCAACTATGGTTCTAACAGTAATCAATGGTAGACAAAGGGGCAAGAGGGATCAGTTTCCATCGCTAGTGCAGAAAATCCCCAACTTTAGTAGTGACTTGGGAATTTCCTTAGTTCTCCCACAAATATACTTTATTAAAAGCTATTCCCCTAAAACAACCCTGCACCCACCCAAATGGTTTTTTTGATATTTTCTGCCATAAAGTATGGATACTCAGAGTTACCATCTTTTAAGTATGTAAATTTTATAAATTCACAATGCTAGTGTACCTTCTAGTTGGTCATTTTTTTTATGGTAAGAATATAAAGTAATAATTTTATACCGTAAAATGAAATTGTGTAAATCTAAATTTTACATTTTAGGAACTCTCTCTCACACACACACTCTCTACTAATAGGTGTGTTTGGATCTCAAAGAGTGAGATGTTCAAGTTGTGTCCAAAATGATAGGTTAAGTGAATCAAGGTTTAAGTATCTATATGCCAGAATTTGGATCTGAGTCCAGATCTGATGTACAATTTATTATATGTGCTTTTTCAATAAATAAAGACTTTACCTGATTAGTCTTAATTTGTTTATGTCCATTTTGATCAAATTCCCCTAGGAACCAGCCTAATACAAATGATCCAAAATTCATTACATTTAGATCAGTTGGGGTCTCTCTCTCTTGATAGCATACTATTTTTGGGCGAGTTTTTGGTTTTAAGTCTTCTTGTTTTGGGCGGGTTATTTTAGTGGATCTCCTCACATGTTGTAATTGGATTCGTGGAGGGTGTAGTGGGTAACATGGGGTATTATGAGGGGTATTCTAGTCTTTTGGGGTCTATATATTACCCCCATGCTTGTGATTTCTCATATCCTTCTTTCATCTTAATGTGAATTATCTCTCTTTGGCCTCTCTTGTAGCGTGGATTTGGCTTTTGCCTTAAGACTTGAGATTAGGCTCATTAGAGTTCAACTCTGTTGAGAATCTCTCCTTCATTCCTTCCATTTCTCCCAACTCCACCATAGACAACATTCTCCAATTCATCTCATCCACTCCATGATCAGCTACCATTTCTGGTATCAAAGCAAGGCTTTAGCCTCATTTTAATCAAAACATCCAAAAAAAATTAGTATATCTATTGGAGTATTTCATGTCTTCACATGAAATTCAGTGTATCAACGTGAAGATCGATCATCTGATCGTGGAATTTGGCCTAGATTGATCATTTGTAACGACTCCAACTCATACCCCTTAAAAGATGTGGAGTTTTTTTTTTAAATCAATTGCAGAAATATTCCCAGAGACCTAGGGCCTTTACTGTTTCACTCCCAATTGGATAACCAAACACACCACAAGAGATCTTACATTTATCACCCAAAACCATAACAACTCATTATTTTATTTATTTATGAAAGAATGAGTATTTAAACAATAGTTGTAAGAGACATATCAGAGTTATTTAAATGACATAAAAGTAAATAAGGAAAAAACTGTCCAACAAAAGTGTGACACTCGTAGCTCTACCATAAGCTAGTCGCTTCACTGATCTTCTGCGGCTGCGAAAACCACAAAAATAAGAGTGTCAGAAATTCGAGGAATTCTGCATACGAATTTCTCTAATGAAATAAATGAGCATAAAAAATACATATAAGATTTCATGCAATAATTTAGAGGAATACAATTATGACATTTACATAATTCAATTTAAGCATTCATACAGTAGGGAACAACTACTAAGCATGAGAGAACATTAATAAATAACAGGGATCACAATTTAAATTACCAGGACATTTGACATGCATTAGGAATCAAACACTATGCATCCACCATCATGTAACAATTAAGAGAATAAATAAACATGCATGTTCTAATGCATAGCAGGAATATACATGACTTCAGTGCAATGCATGAGTAAATTATTATCTTTCATTATAGTTTCCTTTGATATGCACGTCCCTATTAAATGCACACAATTTAAGTTTCTCTTTTTATTTACCGTTGCCCGCAGATACACCAAACAGGTACAATTTTCCAAGGTCAAGTAGGGTTCTCAGGATAACTTAGCACACAAGTTGTTTTTTATTACTGCGTTTCAAACTTAGCCCTCGACCGAATCACCTTCAGAACATTAGAGCTCCACATCTAATGTCGGGACACTAAGGACCTCCACATCCAATAGTGTTACTTTCTTGGTATACCAAAACAACAACTGTGTCTAACACACCACCCCCAGGTCAAGTGACAGACTCTTCGTAAAACCGTGGACAGGAGAAAGAACCTCAATATCAGGTTCAAGGGTAATAAGTAAAGCATACAGAGTTTTTATATCCTCGTGGTCCCCCAAAACCAAAGTCTAAGATGCTCATTCTTTTGATGGGAGATCTCAGAACGTACATTATACTGTTCTTATTCATTATCTTTTTATTAAAAATCAATTATTAAGTTTTACAATTCAATATACAAAAGCAAAGGCAAAAACTCGCATCTACCCCTGCGAGGGCCATCACGGGACCACCGCTTGCGAAAAAGCATAGAACAGTGTAAACACAATACAATAAAAACAAATATGATTTTTACGATGCATTTAAGAGTAAGTAAAGAAGGAGCACCCAGTGCTTGGGGCTCTCCACATCTGCTATGATTCACTTGGATCATCAATGCACCATATGTAAGAATTATACCATAATGCATTACTTCTAAATGCTTCTCAATGCACATTCGTAGATGTCATTTAAAGATGTGTTTAAAACGATAATATGCATGAGCATTAATTTACAACTTTATATTCATTGCATGCTTTCATTTGATGCATACATTCAAAACAATTTCATACTTTTATTCATCACACATAATCATATCCATTGCATATTTTCCTTATGTACATATTATTGTCAATGCTTGTTAACACCCATGTTGCTGCATACATGTGTCCCCAAATTAATTCAAGTTGACACCTGCACATGAGACATCTATGCAATATATCTTTGTTGAAGCATAACCCAACATGCCTTATATGTACATCATTTGTTATTCACGTGTGTGCACAACTAACTATATGCAAATGTGTACCAGCCCAAATCAATTTCATTGCAGACATCTGGAAAACTAAATTTATATATACGCATACCTATGTAAAACTTTTGTCATATATATATATATATATATATATATATATATATATATATATGTATTGTTTTTTTTTTCTAAAGAAATTTGCACCCAGCCGACTGGTCGGCTGGGGTTCTAAACAGGCCCAGCTGACCAGGATCGGCTGGGTCTGGTCTGGACAGACCCTGGTCGGGCCTGGCAATGGGCTGCCAGGCCCAACCCAGTTCGGCCCTGGCAATGGACTGCCAGGCCTAACTCAGTTCGGCCCAAGGGCTGGATTGGGTCCGGCCAGCCCCTGCCAGCCCGGGTTAGCCGAGCCAGCCCAGCCGAACCCATCGGCTGGGCCTGACAGCTCCTGCACAGGCCCAGCCCGGGCCTGTGTGTGTGCTGTCAGGGCTGGACAGCCCACCAACAGAACAAAATTTTTCTTTTTTTACAATTTTTTTTTGAAATAAGAACCCATCCCCTCCTCTTGATCTGAGCCGGCTCAGCCGAGCCACTCGGCTGAGCCCTGCTACTTGGCAGACCCTGTCAGGCTAGCTGGATGCAGTTCAGACGAGCCTGGCTGGTTTGCCAATACTTATCAGGTCTGACCAGACCTGGCTGGCCTGTCCGGCCAGACCGTGAGGTCTAACAAAAGGGACAAGGAGGTCCACGAGTAACCCGATTCCCTTTTCTTTAAAATAATGCATATGTATATGAATGAGAAACATGCTTTTAAAACGTTATCAGATTCGTGAGTGTCTGTGTTTACAAATCAATGACCCGCATCTGCATGTTTAAGCTGGAATCTCATTTACATTAGGTTACAAACAAATGAAACCATGTACATGCTAATGTAATATGGGTATTAAGCCTACTCATGATTACCTATTCAAGAAGGCATGTAGATTTCAATGTTTTCAATAAACATGCCATTGCATACACGTTTCTGGAAAAAAAATATACGCATATAATACTACTCCCACGCCTATATGTATTCATATACGCAGCCCACATCCAAATCCACCATTGGAAATCAATATTTAGCATAGGGGCCCCTCATAGGGCTACTCCTTTCATGAATAAAAATTCTGTTATACATGGGCAGAATTTTTACTTCATGAAAAGGGGTAAAATACACAAAAAATTCAGCCATGGAGGACGATCCGTGGATCATCCTCCATGGGTTCAAAGGAAAGCATGCACCTACATGTTTTCCCCATAGATTTTCCAACCAGTATTTGATTTCTCACTTGGGATCAAAAGAGGAGACTTGTACCTTGTGTGGATCGGAAGAAACGAGAAAAACAAAGAAACCGACGGTGGAAAGATGTTGATGGCGGGAGAAGAAGAGCCTTCTTCTTTCTCTCTTTCCTCTCCTTCCCTTTCTCTCTCTTTCCCTCTTTCTTTCTCTTTTTCCTTCTTTCTTTGTTTTCTTTTTTTTTATATATAATGAGTGGGAGAGGGGGTGACATCCCCCCCTTCTCCAGCCCTCTCAAAAAGAGTTCCCAAAAAGGGACTCTTTCCCTACCTTGTTTCCAAAATGTATAATTTTTTAAAACTCCTTAAAGTTGACTTTTCTTTTTAAAACTTCCAATTCTTCTAAAACTCTCTTTCTTAAGTAAGAACAAGGACTCCTTTAAAGAGTCTCACTCAACCCAAAAATAAAAATTCGGAATTGATATTAATTAATAATTAATTAATTACAATTATCTAAAAACTTCCAAAAATAACCAAATTAACCCAAAAGGCTTCTCAACCTTATTAAACTCCAAAGTAAGGCTTTATATTGAATTTAAAGCTGGAAAAATGTTGGGCTTGGATTTGGATCCGGATCCAAAATCCAAACTCATACCCAAAACGAAAATGGATCAAGATCTGGATTAAATCCAGATTTAAGTAGGACTTAAATAGGACCCAGATTCATATTAATTCAGATCATAGGCCTTGGATCCAATCCGATCCAACTCCGGATCCATTTCGACAAACTGCTCAATTTTTGAAAAACTGCGATTTTCGTGCCAACCGAAACTCAAATTCAGGAAAGTAAATTATCGTTACACTCAAAATTTTGAGATGCAGCCAACGATATATTACACGAATACCAAATTCCGAATTTTGCCCAAAAATAACCCGAATTTCGCTTGAATTTAAATGTCGAAATTTAAACTTTTTTCACGCTTCGTTTGGCTCGCCTCGACCTTGTCAATGAGACCTGGGTCAAACCCAGACTTAAGGACATCAGTCTAAAAATCGAGCCTCAAATGATTTTCCTCCCAGACTAGGTATCAAAAATGCGACATTACACCATTAGATCGTGATTTCAGTGGAGATTGGCTCTGATCAAGAGTCCTACATCAGATCTGAAGCAATTCCCAGCCGATTGTGAAATTTGGAGATTCAAGACGTGAAAATCGACCTTCAACATGAAGAACGAGTGGAGTTTTGGTGAGATCGAATTCGTTTCTTCATGAATTATCTTTTGAATATCGTAATTCCTGTTGATCGTGTTTATATTGAGATCTGATCGAATATGAATTGAATTTGATTAAATCAGTGTGGGATGGATCATTTTTAAGAGGAATTTCGAGGATTTGACATGAAAATCAATGACGAATTCTCATGTTGATTGCTTTATTTTGATGACTGACCTTTAGATTTGGCGTTTTCATGCATGGATCGTTATTTTGGATGGTTCAGATATGTAATTGGGTGTAGATTGGATTGATTTTGCTAAATTTAGGTGCATTTTGAATTGGAGTTTTGAATTCTGGCTGTTCTCTTGCCATTTTCGGTATTTTTGGAGTTTTATTGGTAGATCTACGTAATTCGGAGTGCTTTCTTTCCCTTCCGTGGCTTGGATTGAGCTTCCATGGTGTTGATCCCACTGTAGCAGAGGTGGTGTATCGCCGTAGGTAAAATTCTGGCCATTGGACACTGGAATCTGGCAAGAAACTCACAGGAAAACTCTGTTCTACTGTTCTATTCTGCAGAAAACACATCGGATTTTTTGACTTCTGGTATTCACTCGTGCATTATCTGCATCATTTGAAGCTGAATTTTTAGACATAGCTTCTACACACCCTGGATTTCACTTTGGATTTTTTTTTTCATCTTAATTGGATTCCTGGTAAGCTCTGTAGACCCTTGCTAAGTTGGTGAAATTTCATACCGGATTCCTGTTCCTGTTCCTGTTCTGCAAATTTATTTCTGCTTCGACTTGTAAATTTTGTTATGAAGGGTTTTCTGATTGATAAAATTCTGCAAAAATCATTTCTAGATTCCTAAATGTCTAAATATTGTGAGAATTTTGTATTGTTGGAATTGATATCATAGTCGTTCTAAAATTGCTGCTTTCCTAGACCTTGTTCTGTATTATACTCTGTTTCAAACTATTACAGGACAGAAGAGAACCTAAACTTGTACCCTCACCCAAATCCAAACCCTACATCAGCTAGACCTGCAAATTTGTACCCAATTAGGCTTATTTGCTTTTAACCTAACCCAATTTACGTCATCCCAAAATTCATTCCCTACCTTGAGTTACAACCCAATTTGAAATCTGCATCAATCACATGGCTTCTACGAACATCTATCCTCATATGTGAAAGAATATGCATGTTTATCCTTTCATGGACAAATCGAGAACACCACGATATATACTCACATTTCCTAAATCTTCTTAACCATTACTTCTTTTCTTATGCAGAAGTTAATCATACCAACATCTTGTGCGGAAAATTTGTCTTTATTTTTGTTTTATCCTGATTTATCATAACCTTTTCTTGCTTTTTCTAATTTTTGCAATTTGACATGTTGTGATCATCGCAAAATTTTTCCTCTCTTGTGGTTTCTCTCTCTTCCTTCTCTTTTCCTTTTTTGACCTCTATTTCCTTCTTTTTGAAGGGAGAAATGAAAATACAGAAAAGAAAGAGAGAAGAGAAGAGAGAGAGGAACTCTTTTGCGGGGTCTCACTTGACCTTGATTTGAAAATATTTAAAAAATTACTCGCCTCCGTTTTGAAATATATTGCGGGAAAATAGAGAGACGGGATTCGCTCGTCGGTACGAGGTTCGACCGTTCTTGGCGCCTTTACCAGGGGTAATCGAACCAAGGATCGAATTTATGCCTTTTGCTTTGCCTCAATACAACAACAACAACAACAACTACGCCTTCATCCCAAAACAATTGGGGTCAGCGATATGAACCAAAAAAGAAATTCATTTTGGGTCTTCCACATGAATCCTTTTCCTCCAATCATTTCTATCCAACGCCATGTCCTCGGTGAGGTTCAAAGCATTCATATCCTTTCCTATCATCTCCATCCAAGTCTTCCTAGGCATACCCCGACCTCTTTTAACTAATATATTTTCCCATTTCTCCAAACTTCTAACTGGAGCATCATTAGGCCTTCGCCGAATATGTCCAAACCACCGTAAACGATTCTCTCGCATCTTATTTTCAATGGGTGCAACACCTACCTTCTTACGTATCTCTTCGTTCCGAATCTTATCTTTTATTGTATTTCCACACATCCATCTAAGCATCCGCATCTCAGCTACACTCATTTTTTGAATATGATGTCTCTTGGCAGCCCAACATTCCGTACCATATAGTAA
The DNA here is from genome assembly GCF_984573655.1 of Nuphar pumila. Lineage (NCBI taxonomy): Eukaryota > Viridiplantae > Streptophyta > Magnoliopsida > Nymphaeales > Nymphaeaceae > Nuphar > Nuphar pumila. Next base: position 135,115,907 of record NC_143254.1, on the reverse strand, counting down.
AGCGGGTCGAATAGTCGTCCTATAAAACTTTCCCTTCAACCGCAATGGCATTCTACGATCGCACAGCACTCCAGTAGCACTTTTCCATTTCATCCACCCAACCTTTATCCTATGATTTACATCTCCATCAATTTCTCCATACTTTTGAATGATGGATCCCAAATATTTGAAATAATCATTCACCGGTATATCTTGCTCACCAAGCTTCACTACACTCCCATCACTACTTCGTTGCTTACTAAACCGACATTCCATATATTCAGTCTTACTCTTACTCAACTTAAAACCTCTAGCTTCCAATGTCTGTCTCCATAATTCTAACTTAGCATTAACCCTAGCTCTAGACTCATCAATCAAAACAATATCATCAGCAAACAACATACACCACGGTACATTTTCTTGAATTGATCTCGTAAGCTCATCCATCACTATCGCAAATAGGAAAGGGCTTAAAGCAGATCCTTGATGTAACCCAACCGTTATCGGAAAATTGGTTGTCACCCCTCCACAAGTGCGGACATTGGTTACTACTCCTTCATACATATCTTTAATTATACTAATGTACTTGAGAGAAACACCTTTCTTCATCATTGTCCACCAGAGAACGTCCCTAGGTACTCTATCGTATGCCTTCTCTAAATCAATAAAAACCATATGCAAATCTTTGTTCCTCTCTCTATATCTTTCAATAAGTTGTCTAAGAAGATGTATAGCTTCCATAGTTGATCTTCCAGGCATAAAACCAAATTGATTCTCCGATATCATGACAACCTTCCTCAACCTAGACTCAATCACCCTCTCCCAAAGTTTCATAGTATGACTCATGAGTTTTATACCACGATAGTTTGTGCAATCTTGTATATCACCCTTATTCTTATATAAAGGCACCAAAGTACTCTTCCTCCACTCATTAGGCATCTTATTTGTTCGCCAAATCAAGTTAAAAAGATTTGTCAACCATTCTAAACCTTTCTCTCCCAAGCATTTCCAAGCCTCGATAGGTATACCATCTGGGCCAACTGCCCTTCTTGATTTCATTTTCTTCAAAGCCTCTGCAATTTCTTTCTTTTGAATCTTGCGCATGAAGTCACGATTTATCTCATGAAAAGGAATGGAGAAGTCTCCAAGATCTTGAGCATGACTATCATTAAATAGCTTATCAAAATAATTTTTCCATCTCTCCTTAATCTCCTCATCTTTGACTAAAACCCTTTGCGTTTCATCTTTGATGCATCTAACCATACCCAAAACCTTCGATTTCCTATCTCTCATCTTTGCAAGCCTATAAATATCCTTCTCGCCTTCTTTGGTATCCAACTTGTCATAAACCTCCTTATATACCTTAGCCCTCGCGTTTCGAACAACTTTTTTAGCTTCCTTCTTTGCTATCATATACTTCTCCAAATTCTCATTATCACGACTCTTACTTAGATTTCTATAACACTCTCTTTTAACCTTAATAGCTAATTTGACATCCTCGTTCCACCATGATGTATCCTTACCTAGTGGTGCACCGCCTTTAGACTCACCCAATACCTCCTTAGCTACTTTTCTCATACCACCCGCTATCTTATTCCACATTGATTCTGAATCCTCCTCGAGACACCAATCAACTTCCTTAACTACCTGCTCTACAAACATTCCTTGTTTAGCTCCTTTCAGTGCCCACCACTTAATTCTAGGATCTATCCTATGTCTATCCCTTTTGCGGCATTGTCTAATTCTAAGATCTAAAATTAAGACTCTATGTTGTGTAGCTACACTTTCTCCTGGTATAACCTTACAATCGATGCAACAACCCCTATCTCTCACTCTAAGTAGGAAAAAATCTATCTGACTCGTATTAACCCCACTTTTAAATGTTACTAGGTGAGACTCCCTCTTCCTAAACCAAGTGTTTGCTAAGATCATATCATAGGACAAACAAAAATCTAAAATCCTTTCTCCACTTTCATTTCTTTCTCCTATACCATAGCCTCCATGGATATTCTCAAATCCATCCCTACTAATGCCTACATGTCCATTAAGGTCACCGCTGATGAAAAGCTTTTCTCCATAAGATGTCTCTTGTACTACTCCATCTAAATCTTCCCAAAATTGATGCTTAATGGAATCATCTAAACCTACTTGAGGTGCATAAACACTAATAATATTAATAATATCCGTACCTAATACTAATTTAATAAGTAAAATTCTATCACCCTTCCTACGGACCTCAACTACATTATCTATAAACTGACGACTCATAACAATCCCTACTCCATTCCTATTCCTATTTATTCCTGTATACCAAATCTTATATCCCCAAGGTTCTATCACTTTAGCTTTCTCACCTACCCATTTGGTCTCTTGAAGACATAAAATATCAATCTTTCTCCTACACATAACATCTACTAACTCTACCAACTTACCAGTTAAAGACCCTATGTTCCAAGTGGCTAACCTAATTTTATGGTCTTGGACTAACTTCTTTACCCCCACCCGTCCAACAAAGTGAGGGAACCCTTGCCTATTTGACACCACACCCGGGCGCCGGTGTGACGCGTCGCTTCTGGGCGACGACCTAGCAACCCTTGCACATTTATCACTGCCTCCGGGCCTAGAGAGTACAGCGCGTCGCTCAGTAGGGAACGCCCCAACGAAATTCTCATATTGGTTCATTTTCATAGGATATGACAATTTTTATGCTGGCTGTCACAGGCCTACCGCAACCCTCCTCCTTTATCCGGGCTTGGGACCGGCAGTGTATAACTACACAGGCGGAGTTTTGCTTTGCCTCAATATTATCTAAAAATTTATTCTATAATTTTTGATTGATAAAATTCAACTCAGAACTTGAGATAGATCAGAGAAATTCTAAGTCTTTGAGGTGATCAGAGTTGGAAGAATAAATCTTGATTTTTGAGAGAGAATGATTTGAAACTGAGGTAAAAGGAAAATGAATGAATTTTCAAAGTCAGAAATTGACTTTAAATTTGAATTTTGAACCTGGTTTTAAGAGAAGGAGATGAAATTTTGAAGTGATATTGAATTCTAGATTTAAAGTTTGAAATCATGATGGAATTTGGATTTTGAGAAATCCAAATGGTATTTAAAAATAAAAATAGATTTAAGAAGTCCAAATGAGATCTGAAAATGTAATTGGATTTGAAGCCTAAAATTGGGAATGGAATTGGATTCTGGATCCTGAATAAAATTGGATCCAAGATCCTGAATAGAATTGGATCCATGATCTGAAATCCAAGATGGAATTGGATTCTGAATCCTAAAATGGATTTTAGATCTTAAAATGAATTTAGAATATGAAATCTGAGATCCGAGATAGAGTTGGACTCTGGATCCTAAAGGGAATTTGGATCTGAAGTCTGAGATCCAAAGTGGAACTGGGTTCTGGATCCTAAAATGGATTTGGATCTGAGGTCTGAGATCCAAGGTGAAATTGGGTTCTGGATCCTAAAATGGATTTGAATTTGAAGTCTGAGATCCAAGATGAGATTGGGTTCTAACTTTGGATTTGGACTTTGAAAGTCCAAAGAAGATGGATCTGGGTTTTAAAAACCCAGACTGAATTTGGATTTTAAGAAGGATCAAGTTTTTGAGATTCAAAATCAATCTCAAACTTTGGTTTTGAATTTTTGAAGATGAAAACTTGATTTTGAAAAGAAGGTGACTTCAAAGTTAAATTGAACTTTGAAGTTTGATTTAGAATTTGAATTTTTTGGGATATATAAATGAATTTCAAAGTCAAATTGGACTTCGAATTCGAATTTTGAATCAGAAGATGGATCAGAAATCTCAAAGTTTGGATTGAACTTTGAAATTGGACTTGATTTTGGAAATGGAATTTTGAATATAGAATGAATTTGAAATCTCAAAGTTAAATTGAACTTTGAGATTGAAAATGAAATAGAATTTGAAAAATGAAAAGATGAATTGGATTTTACAAGAATTGAAGATTGATTAAAGAAGATATTTATATCACTTGGAGTTTTGAAAAGGAATTTTGGAAATATGATGCAGTTCTATCCTAAATGATGAGATGAATTTAAAGAATCTTGAAGTTGGATTTTGAAAAGCTATTTCATTCTTTAAATGAATTAAAATAAGATGGAAAATATAATACATCCCTGACTATGGTCATTGAATGTATTATATAATAATCGAATTTCAATTCAAGTAAAGAATAAAATATATTTTGGTGCTTTTATAGAGTTTAAAATGAAATTAACTCTCAATATACCCTGACTATGGCCATTGGTATATATATTGAATTAATTTTACATTAAACCCTGATAAAAGAGGAAAATATTTAAAGAAAATATGATGATTTTTGAAAAAGGGTCCAGTGTGGATCCAGTGTTATTTTATAAAATATAAAAATCCTAAGTTTTGTTTACATCCTGACTATGGCCATTGATGTAAATCATCAACTTAGGATTAGTTACCTCTTATGAAATGATGCACGTGCCATTCGTGTTCCCATTCGCGAAATTTTTGAAAATAAAGGAGAAAATATGAGAACAAGTGATTCATGATATTTATAATGCTCATTCATTCTAATCTAAGACTGGGAATGTAAATTTTTCATTGATATCTAACTATTACATTATTGAATGGAAATTGAAATCTTATTCCAGGAAGAAAGATAGTACTCTTCATGTATTTCCTGCGAAATGTAAGTTAGTATTAGGCATGGAAAACGATTCATATATGTCATATGAGACTTAAGATATAATTAATGAAATGTATATATCTTACTTTAATGAAAATGCAATATGAATGACCACTTCTATACTGAAATCATACATGGGGTGAGTACTAGCATATACATATGACATACTAAATGTAATGTCCTAAAGTAGACTTGTAGGAAGGATATGAATGATATCCTAAGATATTGAAGCATGTGAATGGAATGGGGAATGATTGCCTAAAATATATAAATGATATGTTGATGCCTACATTATAGGTTAAACTAGTGGTAAAACATATGTACCAATTGATCCCTAAACTAATGAGTATAGGCACGCAGATGGAATGTTAAAACACACTATGATGAATGCAGGAAACAATCAACAAATATGTATGTGCTGTGTACATGTGATGTATGATGTTGGAGCCAAATAGGTGTACATACTATGCTAACACTGCTACAAAAGTTGAAGGTGGTTCCCTGTGTGTATACCTATGTCACATGGGTGCGGGTGCGGGTGCGGGTGCGACACGGGTGCGGCACAATTTTAAAATTTTTGGACACGGGGACTCGGCAAAAAAAAAAAAAAAATATATATATATATATATATATATATATATATATATATATATATATAATTTTATTTTATTTTTAAAATGCCACAGCTGACAGCATAGTCTGTGTGTCTGTGCACAGGCACAGGCACAGCACTGTGCACAGGCACAGGCATAGACTGTGCACTGTGCACAGGCACAGACTGTGCACTGTGCACAGGCACAGCACTGTGCACAGGCTGTGACTGTGCACACTGCACAGCACTGTGCACAGGCACAGGCATAGACTGTGCACTGTGCACAGGCACAGACTGTGCACAGGCTGTGACTGTGCACACTGCACAGACTGTGCACAGTCACAGTCAGGCAGCACAGTCACAGTCTGCACTGTGCCTTTTTTTATATATATTTTTAAGCAAAAAAAAATAAAAAAATGGTTTTTTAGGGACATTTTTGGACTCGGTCAAAGTTGACCGAGTCCAAAATGTGGACGGACTCGGCCTGGACTCGTTGACCGAGTCCGACTCGGCGTTGACCGAGTCCGGGCCGAGTCCGAAGCCGCACCCGAGTCCGCACCCGTGTCGGGGCGTGTCGACTCGGGTGCGGCACCTCCTTAGCCGAGTCCGTGTGACATAGGTGTATACAAGATGGGGATGTGGTGAAAAGAAGGTGAGGTAACAAAGTATGTAAAGGCTACTTGTAAGTGGCACTGTAGCAGGGTCGTGCCTTGAGGATGGAGATGATGCGGTATAGTGACTGAAGTGAAGGTGCAAGGTAAGTGCAAAGTAGTGTCGTGCATCTACTGTGAGCATATGATGGATGATGCTGTTTTGTGAGCATCGAGATCACAATCACCAAGGTGAGCAATAAGCAAACCAATAAGCTAACGCATAAGTTATTTCCAAATAAATCTTGCTGAAACATACATGGAATAGTTGATTTTTGACAGTATGTAAGAAGATGGACCATTTTGCAGAACTAGAAAATTCTGATTTAAAAGGGGATCAGTCTCTGGATGACATACTTACCGACGCCACTTCACTTCGTGAACACTAAATCACAGTGCTGTTAAAGTAAACCATCTTGGTCAGCACCTAATAAAAATGTCTGTCCATGTTACTTAAAACACAGACATTCACTGTATTAAGGTTCAAGGGATTGAAAATACAGGTTTGGAATGTAAATATGTGATATTGTATTTGTTGCAATTTCAAAAAAAAAAAATTATTTGGAACAAATAACAAAAAAAAAAACATATTCCAAGATCAACGCAATGTAAAACTATTACAGAGGTTGCACCATCCTTGTAACTAAGCTCTGAACGCATGAAATTCCAAAGAATGGAGATCCCATCAAGTCGATTCAGGTAGAGGAATCCAGGTCTGGACCTAAGACAAAACTCTGCTACTATTAAACCAGTTGAGTGCGCCTATATTGATGGGCAATTTCCAGAAGTTTGGACCTTGACAATGCTGATGAACTGGAAGGGTATATGTGATGGAGGTCTTATGAGAATTAAATGCAGAATATCCTACTAGCATGAGACAAAACATAGACTATATCTACGCCATATGGCATCTTATTGCTGAGGGAAATGCAAATGGTTATATGATCATGAGCTACGATGCTTAAGAAATGTAGGTTTTAGTAAGAAACAACATAGATTCAAAACATGAATGGATGACTGGTCGTGACTCATGCTCATTTAACTAAATCGTGGCAGATTCTACCATGGTTTTAAATGCTTAATTCCTGTTGGCCATGAATCAAATCTGTAGTATAAGAAAAGAAACTAATGGCTCTCCTAAATACATGCAGTCCCAAAAATGCATAGGTAGCTTGATTCCATCAAAATGACCCCTGTTGTAAGCTGATCACCTATTAAATTGGGGTTTTCAATTTCACCTTCTTACCATGAATCCCTCTCAAATGATCAATTTGACATCTATCACTGCATTTCAGCAGGACAATATGGGAGAATTTAGCCCATCAAGGGATAAACAGAGATTGTAGGTGAAGATTTCAAGCTGATGCCGAGGAGTATATGTACTGCTAGAACATTCAACATGGACGCATGATGTTGTGAATGAGGTGCACGTGAAAAGAAAAAAAAATGATGCTACCACCAGAATAAATGAACAATATGAGGGAAAGTGTCCAAATGTCACTATTCAGCAGATTGTAGAAAAAGAAGAGATCTAACACTGGTTAAACACAACCGATACGATGAACCACATGAAACAAAAGTCATGTATATATAAATTGGGAATAAGAATAAGCGTAGGAGATTAACAATGCAAATAAGAAATCAACTGTGTTGGATAATTAAACTAAAAATAAGAAATCAATATGCAAAAAAAAAGAGAAGAAGACAACAAAGCAGGGAAATGAAAGCTAAGTTAATGCTAATGAAATTAAATTACAGAAGATCTGCTTCTGGCAGATCAGTATAGAAATAAAAGAAATTAAAAGAAGAAATAAACAGAAAATCTGATGGCCTTTAACATTACAGGAGAAAGAGAAGAAAGGACACTTAAATAGGCAGACATATGTTCTGGAGTTTTGACAGTATCCTCTGCAAATTGGTCTTTGTAGATCGATTCGTTTCTCCTAACCATCATTATCCTCTTTATGAGAAGGGCGCCCGAACATTGGCTAAAAATTGAAATCACCATCGTGACTTAGTGACTTAAAGGCATTAAAGAAACTAAGCGAAAATTATGAAAAACCCAGCTTATCTGTTACCCACGATGGGCGTTGCTATAGTAGTACAGGAATGAAGCCTCGATGCCTTATGAGGAATACTGAGCTTCCTAGCTAACACGAGGATACTCCACATATTTTCAACAGGGCGACTATCAAACTGGCTTTCCCGACAAACCATATTCATCTATACGGCAAATTAGATAAGCTATTCAAAATATTCCGGAACAAGAGATCGAGAAAATAAAATCAGACCACATAACAATCACGCTGAAATATGAAACCCTTGTTCAGCAGGTCTCTTGCTTAGGTGCATCTAATTGCCAGAAATGCATAGAGATAAAGACACAGACATGATACTGTATGAAGCAGGGGAAACCAGTATCTCTCCAAATCGAGATGGATATGAGATAATAACACAAATGGGAACAATGACGATCAACAAGAACACGCGTTTGATGCATTTAATGAAGGCCAAAATTTAATGACATAGAAGAACCAAATTCCAAAATAGAGACAATAGCTTGAATGGGAAATCCAAAAGTTTGCCAGAAAATTAACACGAGAACAATATTTAGCAGAAGATTTGAACTGGGATTCGGATGGATCCTGTCAGATTATAGAATCCGACAGCCTGCGCCACGAAATTGTAGCATGATGAGGCACGAAGAGGAAGAAAATGTTGGAACATAGTTGTTCCGTTACTATTGCACGAGAGGTAGATTGGTTTGCTAGAGGCAAATCAATGCTACCATGGTGCTTCAAAATGGGGCAAAACGAAAAGAAAAAAAAATCAAGAGAAAACGAAAAAGAGAAGGGATTCTTACCTTGTTCGCAGAAGTTCTGAAGGGAGGGGAAACTCCTTCTTTGCAATACCGTGGAACCCTACTACCATTTGAAGAAGGAGAGGAGGGGAATGTCATCGATGCCTTAGCCTTCTCCTACAGTTTTCTTATATAGGCGAGGGAGGAAAGATTTGGAAGCGGGTTGGTTGGAGATGAAGGGCGAGGGAGCTCGTGATGAGGGTTCTTGAGGAAGCTCCCAGAAGACCGAGTGCGTGCGAGAGTTCTGGAGAGTAAAAGAAAAGGGGAATAGGCGAGAGATAAGGGTTTTTGTTACGGAGGGATTTTCCAAAGTTTTCCAAAAAGAGACCTCTTTAAAAAGTTCTTTCTCAAAACGGGTTCTTAAAAGCAGTTTTTTTTTGTAATTTTCTTTTATTATTTGATTTTTTGTTCTTTTTCCCGGCATTTTCAGATTTTTTTGTTATTTTGGAAATAAAACCCTAGAACCTAAGCAATACGAGAGATAAGACTTTTTTTTTTTGAGAAATATTTACAAAAAGAGGTTTTCTGAAAATTTAGGTTTTGATTTTTTTAGAATTTTCTTCAGAAAATGGGTTCGGGTCCAGATTTTGAGAAAATATTCAAGTTTTGAACCTTGAACCGAGAAATATGGAGTCATGGATCCAAATGGATACCGAATGGGCTGTCTGAGCCTTTCAGAAATTATTTTTGGTATTTTTAGAGATTTAATTTGGAAATTGGATAACGAGGCTCAGATTGGGATTTTGGCACCGGATCCAGATCCGAAATCGAGTCAGATATATAAAAATGGATTTAGTTTCAGTAAAACTTGAGAAATAAACTGGAATTTGGATTTAAAACTGACTCAATTACTCAAAAAAAAAAATGGAATCAGGGGCAAACAGGGAATATTTAAAAGATTTGAAAATTTTGGGGTGTTCACACATGTGGGAAACATAGAACATTCATTCAATGGTTTAATAAAATATTTGTAAGTGGAATAAGGGACATACATAGCATAGACACCAGAAACACTTCGTGGATTTTTATTTTATTTTTTAATTCATACTTGTCCTAGAAGGCACCATGTTAGTGAGAGCTATCTAGAAATAGGGACGTCAACATTTTCCCCTGCATGCTGCTGTGGAATAAGAAAAGAGAACAGATCAATGGAATAGATGGGTCAACCTGTGTATGTAGAAAATGACTTTCATGACATCATATTCATGGTATTGTCTTCATTCAAGTGACAGTATTGAATGCACGAATACATGCTATATGTTCATTAGATCTTTTCTATTTCCATGTACTATATTTATCAGATTTGGTTCTGTGAAGCGTGGGAACTTGCTTTACAATTATAATTTTCTTCTTTCCTAGATGTACTTGCAAGTTCCATCCACTTCCTTCGCAAATACCTTATTTGATGTCTATTGCAGTGTTAATTGGACGCCATCCTTTCTGCTGAAGAGGTATATTTTGACAGGGATTCATGATGGTCCACATGAACCATTTATTGCTGATTCTGTGGACTTTGTTGTCTGCCAGGTGATAGCAGTTTTCACAACTTCAACTTTATTATAACTGCTCTTGTTTCTGTTTAATGGTTATGACTGCTCAATTTCACTTTTTGAATGGCTAGATGTTCAGTTATGTGAAAACCATGTATAGTTTTTGTTTGTGATCAATTTTTTAGGATCATCAACTAAACTAACACATTTGTGTTTCAAAATTTGGTTGATATATTAGGATGATGTACTGGGAGCTAGGAAACAGGGTTGCAGATACTCTGGATATGGGTTGTGACAGACTTGACCCTATAGTTCATCTGATTTCTGAAGAGTAAGTCTGGCTCTGGATTGGATTTATAATGAAGTTCCAGGCCTGGTTCAGATATGAGCTAAAAACAGGTAGCATCTATTGATTTCAAAGTGAAGAAGATAAGTTGGTTGGGTCAAACCGAATTCCATCCTGGACCCTGGCATATTTTTTCTATCTAATTCAGACCCAGATCTGAATAGACCTACTATAATTGTCTTAAATCCGACTTGGGTTTGGATATATAATATCAGAACTTCAACCCAGTTTCATCCCTAGTTTTGGTGTAATGCTTACTAGGTTAACTCCCTATGTGCCTCCTTTCAAGTTGGTTCGCCTTAATGTTAGGAACTTAGGATGACCAGTAGCAGTTTCAGCAATTTGACAATGGGTGTTGTCAATTTCGAGAGTGTCACCCATCATGCATAGAGAGTAGTAATATTTATTTCATTTATTATTATTTTTTTCTAACTTGTGGCTGAAGTTATATTGTACTTAATGTTGTATTGGGTAAAGCAAGGTTGTTGCATAGGGCAATGTAATATTAATGCAGTGTTAAGAGTAGCGATTGAGTTGATGTTGTATGGGAGATTGTAAATTCAACTTGTAAACCAAGGAAGAGTCATTATAAATAAGACTATGAGGTGACCTATTGAGTATTCGCCCTTGGGTCTCTCCTTTTGTAGACTTTTGGCATTTCTTACTCCCAGTGGATGATTGTTTCAAATATTTGGGATCTATCATTCAAAAGTATGGAGAAATTGATGGAGATGTAAATCATAGGATAAAGGTTGGGTGGATGAAATGGAAAAGTGCAACTGGAGTGTTGTGCTATCGTAGAATGTCATTGCGGTTGAAGGGAAAGTTTTATAGGATGACAATTAAGCCCGCTTTACTATATGGTACGGAATGTTGGGCTGCCAAGAGACATCATATTCAAAAAATGAGTGTAGCTGAGATGTGTATGCTTAGATGGATGTGTGGAAATACAATAAAAGATAAGATTTGAAACGAGGAGATACGTAAGAAGGTAGGCGTTGCACCCATTGAAAATAAGATGAGAGAGAATCGTTTACGGTGGTTTGGACATATTCGGCAAAGGCCTAATGATGCTCCAGTTAGAAGGATGGAGAAATGGGAAAATATATTAGTTAAAAGAGGTCGGGGTAGGCCTAGGAAGACTTGGATGGAGATGATAGGAAATGATATGAATGCTTTGAACCTCACCGAGGACATGGCATTGGATAGAAATGATTGGAGGAGAAGGATTCATGTGGAAGACCCAGAATGATTTTCTTTGTTGGTTCATATCGCCGACCCCAATTGTTTTGGGATGAAGGCTTAGTTGTTGTTGTTGTTTTCTCTCTGTTCTCTTTCTCTCTCTCTCCTTTCTAACACGTCTTGTGTATCTTATTGGCATCTGTGATGACTTCTTTGACTATGATAATTTTTTGTTCTTCCTTTCCTTTCTTCCATCTTTTCTTCTTGCTTTTTCTTCTTTTCTCCTTGATCTATTGTTGATCTGAGATCAACAGCAGAGATTGTTCTCCCCAAGTTACTGTATTGCTCACATCATCCAGTGACAGCAGATCTGGTTGCTTCAGCTTATTTTCTGAGCCATCTGGACCCCTCTTTTTATTCCCTATATTCTTCGTCTATTTTCTGTGGCCTTTTCTTTCTTGGGTACTGTTTGGATGATACCCAAAACCAAGTTGAAAACTATGTATACCCATCCTGGGAAATTCTTACTAACCTAGCCTTATATCTTTCTAAGGTTCTATCACTTTTGGTTTTTACTTTGTATACCCATCTACAACCTATGGTCTTTTTCCCTTTAGGGAGATCTTCTATTTTCTAGATTTTGGATTCTTCTAAGGCTTCTAGCTCATCATTCATGGCACCTATCCATTCGAGATAATTTTTTGCTTGATTGTATATGGTGGGTTCAAAATAGGAAAATATTTTGGCTAGGCATGCTCTATGTTGAAGAGAAAATGACTTATATGACACAAATGTATCCGATGGTCTAAATCAGAGTTACCGGAAGCGCCTAAGCAAAAGGGGAAGCGCGCTTCCCCGAAGTGCGCTTCGGAAGCGCGAAACGCCATGCTTCCGAAGCGTGAGGGGAAGTGTCCCCCTTTTTTGGGAAGCGCGCTTCCCTTATAGGGAAGCGCGCTTCCCTTTTATGGGAAACGCGCTTCCCCCACGTTTCTCCCACGCTTCCCCATTTTTTGCATTTTTTTTGGCTTCCGGTTTGCTTCCTAGGTCGCTTCCGGTTCGCTTCCTAGGTCGCTTCCGAGACGGTTCAGAATTTTCTTCTAAGTGGTCCCACGCTTTCCCGCTTCCTAAATTTTTGAAAGTGCCTCGCTTCCCACTCCCGCTTCCCGCTCCCGCTTCCTCGACTGGTAACTCTGGTCTAAATAATCTATCAGATATTATGAAGGTATTAGGTTCTTGTGTTTCAAGGTTAAAGTACCTTTCTAAAGCATTAGGTCGCCTATCATTACCTCTTCTACTATCTGCGTTTACATCATCATTTACACCACCTGGGATATTAAGTAGAGGTTCTTCATCAAGAATATCAAAATTCAAAGAATCATCATTGCTTTTAGGAAGCAATTTTATCAAAAAAGAAGTCATTAACTTTCCTAGGCACATTTTGATCAAAGAAACTTTTCTTTTCTAAAAAAGTCACATTCCTAGAAATCTAAAGCCTTTTTGGTTTTCACCATATTCGAAAAAAATGCAAGTTATTGCCCTTGGTGATAATTTGTCATTTTTGTTTGCAAGAACAAGTCATTTACACCCAAAGGTCCTCAATCTTAAATAATCAGGAGAAATTTTGTAAAGTTTTTTGAAAGGTGAGATATTTTGAAGTTTAATAGAAAGAATTCGGTTAACTTATAAGATAAACAATGGTAAACTATGCTTCGGCCCAAAATTCTTTTAGAACGTGTTGTGAAATAAGTAGAGTTCTAGTGGTTTCTACTATATGCCTATGTTTTCTTTCGACCAATCCATTTTGTTGAGGGTTATTGGCCAAGATCTTTGATGTACAATTCCATTGATCTCCAAATACTTTTTGAAATCATTTGACAAATTCTCCCCTTGAATTTGAGCAAAAAATAAATATGTTGGTCTCAAATAAATTTTTGACTAGATTGTGAAAAGTTTTGAAATGTTCAAAAACTTCATATTTGTGCCTAAGAAAATAAATTCACGTATAACGAGAATAATCATCGACAAAGATCACATAATAAGTATATTCATCCTTTGAGGCAATCTATGTTAGACCCCATAATTCAAGTGGGTTAGAAGCAAAAAAAGTGCTCTCCTTAAAAGGAATAACTTTCATCTTTCCAAGAATGCAATCAAGACTTTCATTACAAACTTTTTTCAAATGAGGTACATTGGATATTTAAAATGATAGGATGTCCTCGCCTTTGATGCCACAAAAGAGTATCCAAATTTTGTACAATACAACAAAATGTGCTTTTAAGAATTCTTAATCGATCCATATAGTAGAGATCCCCTTCTTTATGGCCTTCACCAATTTGCTTCTTAGACTAGAGATCATGCACCAAACATCGGTCTGATAGGAAAGAGATACAACCATGGTCGGCAATTTGAGAAACAGAAAGAAGGTTTAAGTTAAATTTTGGAACAAATCTAATTTTAGGAATAGAAATGTTTGAAAAGTTTTTTAAAATTTTCAATTTCTTTTATGTCAAGAGAGGAGCCATCGACGGTAAAAACATTAATACCACAATCGAAAAGTAAAGAGTTATTGAGAGTCAAATGCACCAGAATCCAAGAGCCAAGAAATCTTGCCTAGAAGTGAAGAAGAGGAGAACACGACACCTATAATGGAAGAAGATGAACCTTTGAGAAGTGTTTGTAGGACCTCCATTAGTTGGGACAACGTCATCCAGTGGAATTGAAATTTTTATTGGTTCTACTCTTGTCCTCTTATGTTGCATCTACGATCGCCACCCTTTTCTCATCTCTTCTTTTGAATTTGGGTCAATAGGGCTTGATGCGTCCCGATTCTCCACAATTATGTCACACAGTCTTCTTTTTTTCCATCATCATAACATTGCCTCCCATAGTTAGGTTTGGTGAAGTAAGGAGGCTTATAAGCATTTGTGTTGGCACAGGGTCTAGAGACGGCCAACACTTGACTTCTTTGTGATTAGACATACTCTTTAATCTAGTTTCTTCAATCTATGGTACTTGTTCATATTCGGGTCTTAGGCCCTTCATGAATTGAAAGAATTGCTCTTCAAGGATTTGATTTTTCCTGAGAAGAGCATCATTGGGTGTGTCCCAAATAGGCTCCATTTTAGCCATTTAGTCCCATAACCTTTTGAGAGTTTCATAATACTCTCTAACATTCGTATCGCCTTGTTTACAATTATGAATTCGATCGCACAAGTCCCACTTGTGTGCGGCATCTTTTTGCGTGTAAGTTTGCTTGATGAAGACTCATGCTTTATTCTCTCTTTCGAATTTCAAAATGTTGGCACAAGGTTTTTCACACATACTCCCCATATATATATATATATATATATATATATATATATATATATATATATATATATATATATATATATAGAGAGAGAGAGAGAGAGAGAGAGAGAGAGAGTTTGTATGGCCAACCTCTCATTTTTTGTAGGCTTTCTTATAGTCTAAAAGTGTTTTTTCTCGCACTCTCTTTGAGGTTTTCTTATTTAGTCACACCATCTTCTCCCATAGTGGTATTGGTGAGAATAGGTTGAGGTTCCGGTATGGAATCCTCTTTTCTACTAGAATCCTCTTCACCGTGGTGGCTCACACATTGTAGTTGGTCCCATCAAATTTGATAGGAACAATGGTCACAACTTCTTTGTCGGCTATGGAGAAAAATAGGAGAGAAAGAGGAGAAGAAGAGGATAAAGAATGTTGATGTCACGTTTCCTGGACCAACGATCCACCGCTTCCTTGAACTTACGAACCACCACGCGATCTTTCGATACACCAAATAAAATTCAAGAGCTCCAATACCTTTGATACCATGTAATGAAACAAAAGTGCATAAATAGATGCCTCTTATGAGCTTATAAACACGCAGGACCACTTATGGGTCAATACAAAACACAATCACAAAGCCACTTGAGGTCAAGAATAAATCATAAAAAATATTAATTTATTTAAGAGAGAAATGTTTGAGACAAGCATAATACAAGAAAGGGGTGAGATCCTCTTTATATAGGCAATAGAGACCACATAGAGCCGGTTATAAATAGAGCTGTTGGGAGCTCTCAAATGCTCTATTGGTTAACCAAAAGGACCCTTAGTTAATATAAAAAAAGATAAAAATAAAAATAAATATAAAAGGACTAAAGTGCCCCTAATGGGCACAACCTATTACATGAGTGGAAAAGACTAAAATACCCCTAATGGGTATTACCTATTGCAATAATATATAAATACATATATACATATAAATATATATACATATAAATATATATACATATAAATATATATATATATATGTGCATACACATTATATAGGTATATATCTATGTATATACGCCTATATATACAACTTTAACAGATAGATCTCTTTAGCTATGCCCCTTAATGTTAAACCAATTAAATGGTGCTGCTCTATTTTTATCTTGTTTATGTAAAGAAACCTTTACAAAATATGCTACAAAAAAAAATTAATACAGACATTGTATAGTGCAGCATAAACGTTAAGAACAGTGCCAACATGATGATACCATCATAATTTTGCCCTTATCAGTCCTTTACTACTCTCTCTCAAAATCTATTGTTCAAGAATAGATGAGATGCACCGAACCCTAGGTAGAGAGAGAGAGAGAGGGACGACTGCACAATAATAGAACTCGTTAACTTGTTATTAGGGCTACTCTCTATGTTAAATAGAGAGAGACCAAAAAGAATAAATTACATCTAAGTCCATCCTTAAATTAAAATTTCAAATAACCTCTAATCTAAGAAGACTTAAACTTAAAACCACCTATTATCAACACTCCCCCTCAAGCTGGAGCATAGATATCAATCATGCTCAGCTTGTCACAACATTTTGAGAAATTTGGTCTAGCAAGAGGCTTTGTAAACATATCTGCAACTTGGTCTTCCGACTTTAGATATTTGGTAGTGATATGACCAGCTTGAACCATATCTCTTACATAGTGGCAATCAACCTCAATATGCTTTGTTCTCTCATGAAAGACATGATTGTTCGCTATATATGTTGCAGCCTTGTTATCACACATCATGGTCATAGGAGAGGAAACCTTCACCTGAAGATCATGAAGAAAGTACGAACCCACATCAATTCAGCAGCTGTTTGGGCCATAGCCCGATATTCTGATTCTGCACTCGACCTAGAAACCACATTTTGTTTCTTACTTCTCCAAGAAATCAAGTTGTCTCCCAGAAACACACAGAATCCTATGGTAGATTTTTTATCCACTACAGATCCTGCATAGTCAGCAGTAGAATAGGCCACTATCTCCAGAGTTCCACCTTTCCTGAACAATAACCCCTTTCCAGGAGAAGATTTTAGATATCTGAAAATCATTATAGCTGCATTCCAATGTACCTCAGTTGGTTTGTCCATAAACTGGCTAACTTTGCTTACTGCTAGAGCAATATTCGGCCTGGTCACAGTTACTGTTAAAATATGTACCTAATCATTTAATGTAATATATATATTTTATATATATAAGGTAATACATATACATATATTAATATATATGTATATGCATCTACTTATTATATATATAAAATATATATTTTTCTACTTTGTTTAAGCTGTAGGGGTAGTTTAGTCTTTTCCCCTGTTTTACGCACATTCACTTTATGAATGTGATTGTAATTTAGTTTATTTTTCTTTTTCTTTTTCTTTTTTATTTCTTTTAATTCTAGTACCAAAAGGTACCTTGGGGGGCCCACTCAAATAGACGTTGGGCCCCTCCAACGTCTATGAATGGAGCCCCTCCAAGGCTCCTTTTTGTGGTTATAAATAAGGGCTCTCCCCTTTGTATTTCTTCATGGCTTTGAGTCAAAGCCCAAGTGTTTAATAAATTAATTCCATTGTTTTTATGCCTTTGTACCTTTGTGGGTTATTTGTGAGTTGTGCCTTTGTGCACAAGTGTTCTTATTGTGCATTCGTGGTGGGTTTATTATCAAAAATATTAAGGTCTTGATCTTAGTATCTTGGTGGAGATACTTTTACATGGTATCATAGCCAGGTTAAAGAAGGAGGATAGTGCATCCCGCCACTTGTGAAGTACCTCGGTAATCGTGCCCTCAAGTAAGTGAAGTTTTGAAGTATATCATCTACTTCGGGCGATATTTTAGAAGCAACTTTTGTCAAGAAAAGTTGGAAAAACTCTTAAGGTACACATTATTTTCTATCATCTTACCTCTCTAATGGGTGAAATAGACTCCCACTTCTCCCTTGGGTTTAAACTTAGTGGTTCGAACAATCATGTTTGGGCCGGCAATATGGAAGCCCATATCAAAGGGAAAGGCCTTTGGGGATACGTTCAAAGTTCCATATCGGAACCCGAACCCAAACTTTCTATCATAGAGAAAGGGGATATTAAGATTCTTGAAGGTGAAGATAGACAAAAGGCCCTTGAAGAATATTCAAAAAAGCATGATGAGTGGGAAATGAAGAACTTCAAAATTTTATCTTGGATTTTTTCGTCCGTTGAAACCAAGATCAATGCCAACATCATTAAGTTTAAAAGGGCCTCCGAAGCTTGGTTGTACCTTGAAAAAATGTATACTTCAAGAGACTTATCACACAAATATTATCTCCAAAAGAAAGCTTTGACTCTTCAACAAAATGATTTGTCTATTTGGGAATATTTTGCCGAATTATCATCTATTTGGGACGAGCTTGCTATGCTCGAACCAAAATGTTGCGGAGAAGCTATTGAATTAAGACACAAGCAACTAGAGGAAGATCGATTTTTTAATTTTTTAAATGGTCTTAGACCCGAATTTGTCCTCTCTCCTATCCGCTTTCACATCTCCTTCTATTGAAGATGTCATCACCAAGCTAAGTGGTGAGGAAACACGTATGGGGATTAGTAAAAATAACCCGAGTATTCTTGCTACCTCTTCTCAAAGTGATTATGAAGTGGTTAATGTCGTGTCAAGACCCGGAAATAACTTGAAAACCTACAAACCTCCACATTTCAAGAATCAAGGGCAAGGAGAAAATGATCGATATGGCAAGAGAGACTATAGCAAATTAATTTGCCATTTTTGTAAAGAACCGGGGCATATCAAACCCCTTTGTCCTAAATGGAAGAAATTTCTTGCCGCGGCTTTAGCATCCCAATCAGAAGAACGACCTTCGTCATCAAATGAGTCTCTTTCGCTTCAACAAATTGTGGATGCTCTTCAACCTATTCTCAAAGGAGGCATTTCTGGAGCCGCTATGTCATCCTCATCCTCTCTCGGTAAGTCATCTTGGCTCCTTGATTCTGGTGCCTCATTTCATATGACTCCAAGTCCTTGTTTTCTCTCTGATTATTCTAAAAGTTTTCTTCCATCTTTTGTCTCAACGGCGGATGGAACACCTCTTGAAATTAAAGGAATGGGCAATTTTAAAAAACAAGACTTCTTTATCCCAAAAATTCGTCTTATACCAAAATTAAACTTAAATTTACTTTCCGTTTTTCAACTCTCGGACCATGGTTGCGATATAAAATTCTCTTCTAATAAATGTTGGATATAGGATCGTCAGTCCAGGAAGTTGATTGAGGAAGGCTCTAGGAGAGAAGACCTCTACTATGTTGATTTTCTCAAAATTTCCAAGAACCAGTTTTGTAATGTTGCTCAAAACAAAGATATTCATGTATGGCATAAGAGATTGGGTCATCCCAACATTGTTAAAATCTCTTATTTGCCCTTTATTAAGCATCTTTGTAATGAAAATTTTGTTTGTAATGAATGTATTCTTGGAAAAATGAAAAGTCTCCCTTTTCCTCAAAGATCTATGTTTACAACAAGACCTTTTGAAATTGTTCACTCCGATGTATGGGGTCCGGCTCCGGTGATATCTAAGGGAGGTTTCTCATACTATGTTATCTATGTGGACGATTTCACTAGGTTTAGTTGGATATATTTTCTTAAACATAAACATAAGTTTTCTCAACTTTTAAAACATTTCATATGATGGTTTTAAATCAATTCAATGGAAAGTTAAAAATTCTTAGAACCGATTCGGGTGGCGAATATCTTTCCAATGAATTCAAAAGTTATCTTGAAAATTATGGAATTCTCCATCAAAAGTCTTGTCCTAAAACTCCCCAACAAAATGGGTTGGCGGAACGAAAACATAGGCATATTATTGAAACAACACGAACTTTGCTCATTTCACAAAATATTCCGAAAAAACTTTGGGCGGAGGCCGCCCTTACTTCTGTCTATCTCATAAACAGACTTCCATCTAAAAACTTGAACAAAATTTCCCCATTTGAAAAATTATACGAAAAAGAACCTGATTATAGCAGGTTAAGGGTTTTTGGATGTAAATGTTTTGTCCTTACTGATAAAAATGACAAACTCTCCCCTAAGGCCATTCCTTGTGCCTTTCTTGGTTATTCTGAAACTCATAAAGGCTTTCGCTGTTATGATATTAAAAGTGATAAACTATATGTTTCCAGAAATGTAAGCTTCTTGGAAAATGTTAGTGGTTTCGAGAAACTTGAAACTAATGACGAGAATATAGACTATTCTTTTCTGTTTGATTTATTAACTGAAGATGATGATACTAGTGATGATGAAACAAATCAAAATGACTTGAATAATAATGAAACTCGTTCTGATTCCTCAACACTTCATCAACACATCAATGAAGAATCACATAGAGATCCTATAACCTACTCTCATAGAGATAGGAATACTTTTAGAAGTGCCCTCGAAAGATATGATAGTGAGCCTATCCCTTCGAGTGAAGAAAATCTTCGTAGGACCGAAAGATCAAGAAGACCCCCTTCTAGGTTCATCTCATATGAGTCATTTTCACCGAAATATAGAGCCTGTCTAAGCGCCATTCACTCTTACATAGAACCTAGGGATTTCGAGGAAGCACAAAAATGCCCGGAATGGATAGTCGCTATGAATAAGGAACTTGAAGCCCTAAAGAAAGCAAAGACATGGGAGTTTCAAGACCTCCCTAAAGACAAGAAAGCAATAGGGTGTAGATGGGTGTTTAAAGTCAAAACTAAGAGTGATGGGTCCCTTGAGAGATATAAGGCCCGCTTAGTTGCAAAAGGATATGGTCAAAAATATGGGATTGATTATGAGGAGACCTTTGCCCCGGTTGCTCGGATGGTCACCGTCCGATGTCTTATAACCGTTGCCTCAATCAATAAATGGAATATCTATCAGATGGATGTTAAGAATGCGTTTTTAAACGGAGATCTAAACGAATAAGTATATATGGATGCTCCTCCTGGAATGAAGTCTCCTAAAGGGAAAGTGCTTCGTTTTCGGAAAGCACTTTATGGTTTAAAACAAGCTCCCAAGGCTTGGTATGATAGGTTTAACTCCGTAATGTTAGAAAATGGTTTTTCATCCTGCTTTACTGATACTGCTTTGTTTGTTAGAAAATCTAATGCAGGGATTGTTATTCTACTACTTTATGTGGATGACATGCTTATAACTGGGAGCGACTCTAAAGGGATTAAAAGCATAAAATCCATTTTAAAGGATAAGTTTGAAATGTCTGACTTGGGTTTCTTAACTTATTTTTTGGGTATTGAGGTAGCATACTCTCATAGAGGATATTTTTTGTCTCAAACTAAGCTTGCATCTGAGATTATTGACAGGTCAGGTATTACAGATGATAAAATTTGTAAAACTCCTGCTATAGTAGGAGCTAAAATGAAGATTGATGATGGTGTTCCTCTCTCCGATCCTACTCCCTACAGGCAACTAGTAGGATCGTTGATGTACCTAAGTATCACCAGACTAGATATCTCACATGCGGTGCATACGGCAAGTCAGTTTCAGCATGCACCAACTTTTGTTCACATGGGTGCTATCTTACGTGTCGTAAGATACCTAAAGAACACTATTAATAAGGGAGTTTTTCTGTCTTCTTCTTCTGAGTTAAAATTAATCGCTTATACTGACTCTGATTGGGGAGGTGACCCAAATAACCGTCACTCCACTACTCGTTTTTGTGTTTTCTTAGGAGACTCATTGATCTCGTGGAGATGCAAGAAGCAGCAAAATGTGTCTCTATCATCAACTGAAGCCGAATATCGTGCCATGGCGACTACTACCATGGAAATTGTTTGGATTCGTCAGTTGCTGGAAGACATGGGGATCAATATTGAAGGGCCTACCAAGCTTTGCTGTGACAACAAAAGTGTGATTTATATTGCTAAAAATCACACTTTTCATGAGCTGACCAAACACATAGAGATGGATTGTCACTATGTTCGGGAGGCGTATCTCAAAGGAACCATTGACCTTCCATATGTCACGTCCGAATATCAATTGGCGGACTTCTTCACTAAAGCCTTGTGTGCACCGCGCTTTAACTTTCTTCTTAGCAAACTCTCGGTCATCCTGCCCTAAGTTTGAGGGGGGGTGTTAAAATATGTACCTAATCATTTAATGTAATATATATATATTTTATATATATAAGGTAATACATATACATATATTAATATATATATATATATATGTATCTACTTATTATATATATAAAATATATATTTTTCTACTTTGTTTAAGCCGTAGGGTAGTTTAGTCTTTTCCCCTATTTTACGCACATTCACTTTATGAATGTGATTGTAATTTAGTTTATTTTTCTTTTTCTTTTTCTTTTTTATTTCTTTTAATTCTAGTACCAAAAGGTACCTTGGGGGGCCCACTCAAATAGACGTTGGGCCCCTCCAACGGTCACATTTGTGACCGTTGGAGGGGCTCCAACGTCTATGAGTGGAGCCCCTCCAAGGCTCCTTTTTGTGGTTATAAATATGGGCTCTCCCCTTTGTATTTCTTCATGGCTTTGAGTCAAAGCCCAAGTGTTTAATAAATTGATTCCATTGTTTTTATGCCTTTGTGCATTTGTGGGTTATTTATGAGTTGTGCCTTTGTGCACAAGTGTTCTTAAGTGTTCTTATTGTGCATTCGTGGTGGGTTTATTATCAAGAATATTAAGGTCTTGATCTTAATATCTTGGTGGAGATACTTTTACTGTTACATACAGTAGCTTCCCTACTAGGGAGCGATAACTTTTGCTATCAATCGGTTTTGACCCTTCTTCAAACAACTGAACTTTATGGTCCATGGGAATATTTGCTGGTTTGGCTCCCAACATTCCCGTTTCCTTAAATAAGTCAAGAACATACTTCTGTTGAGACAAAATCATCCTTTCATGGCTCCTGGCAACTTCTATACCCAGAAAATATCTAAGTGAACCAAGGTCTTTTGTAACAAAGTGTTTTTGAAGATGAGCCTTTGTGGCTTCAATAGCTTTCACATCATCTCCTGTAAGAATGATGTCATCCACATATACCACCATAACAACTATGCCTGAGTTAGTTTTCTTGATAAATAGTGTATGATCTGCCGCTGACCTATTAAAGCCAAAGCATGACATCACTTTAAACAACTTTTGAAACCATGCACAAGGACTTTGTTTTAAGCCATAAATCGCCTTTCTCAATCTACACACCTTCTGACACTCCCCCTCAACCTCGAAACCTGGAGGTTGTTGCATGTAAACGGTCTCAAATAGATCCCCATATAGAAATGCATTTTTCACATCTAATTGGCACAAGCTCCAACCATGTTGAACAGCTACTGAGAGAACAAGACGAATGGTACCCATCCGTGCAATAGGAGAAAAGGTTTCAAAGAAATCAATACCATATGTCTGAGTATATCCTTTTGCTACTAATCTGGCCTTATATCTTTCAATAGAACCATCAGATTTGTACTTTATTGTATATACCCATTTACATCCAACAATGTCAGCATCTGCTGGGGAATCAACTAGATCCCATGTATGCTGAGATATTAAAGCATCCATTTCTTCTTGCATAGCCAGTTTCCAACGGTTATCAAGCTCTGCCTGTTGATAGTTCAGAGGAATAGTTTCAGCAGATAAGGCTGAAATAAAAGTTTTCATCTGATTTCCAATTCTGGCATCGGAGACAAAATGAGATATAGGATATAAGGTACATTGTCGTGTCCCCTTGCGTAGAGCAATACGCCTGTTATCATCATCATGAAGATCACTATTGTCAGTAGAACTTACCTCAGGGGAAGAAGAAGATGAAGACACTTGCGGAGGTGGAGCTCTATGCACACATACCAATGGAGGATTATTAAATCTGAAAGAGGATGAAGTTTGGTTCGGTAATAAGGGCACAAATTCCAAAGGAAAAGGAGGTATAGGTAATGGAAAAGAATCAGTTGGATCAACCTGCAGCGGGGAACCGGTACTAGAGTAATATGGAGTGGATTCCAAGAAAGATACATCTGCACTGACATACTCTCGGTGCGAAATAGGATCATAACATCGATATCCCTTTTGATTTTTGGGATAACCTATAAATATGCATTTTTTAGCTTGAGCAACTAGTTTATCACGGTCAGGGCCAAGTTTGTGTACAAAATAAACACATCCAAATATTTTTGGCGAGAAAGAGAAGAGTGGGGCATTAGGTTTTAGGATATGTAATGGAATTTGATCACCCACAAAAGATGAAGGCATGCAGTTGATCAGATAACAAGCAGTGATAATCGCATCACCACAGTATAACGCAGGAACATTAGATTGAATCATAATGGTCCGGGCAACATCAAGCATGTGTCGATGTTTTCGCTCAGCCACCCCATTTTGTTGAGATGAATAGGCACAAGAAGTTTGGGGTTGAATGCAATGATCTTGGTAAAATTGTAACAAAACTTTTGATTTAAACTCAAGAGCATTATCAGTGCGAACAATCTTGACAATAGGTTCAAAATGAGTTTTTATTTCAAGAATTAAGGATTTGATAATACTTGGAACTTCAGATCGTTCCTTTATTAAAAGCACCCATGACAACTTAGAGAAATCATCAACAATAACAAGATAGTATCGACACTGAGTCCTAGTAGGAATCTTACTAGGACCCCATACATCTGCATGAAGAAGTTCAAAAACTTTATTACTAGACTGACTCTGACTCGAAGGGAACGAACTTCGATGATGCTTGCTCAGCTGACATGCTTCACACTGAAATGATGTAGTGGAAGGAATTTGAGGAAAGAACGAACGAAGCTTTGACAATGAAGGATGACCAAGACGACGATGCCACTGAACAAGACTGAATGAGTGTTCCACTGCAGCATGAACATTACCCACTGGATGATGTAGGTAGTAGACTCCATTTTCTTCATAGCCTCCAGCAATCTTCTTCCCCGTCAGCAAATCCTGAAAATGACAACCCATCGGATCAAATATTACTCTACAATTTTGTTCTTTTGTAAGACAACTAACAGAGAGTAAACTTTGAGGAAAGTTTGGAGCATGAAGAACATTTTTCAACTGTAAGGAGGAGGATATAGAAATATTTCTTTGACCAACAACCGGGGAGGAACTTCCATCGGCTAATGAAACTCCTCGATGAACAGTAATATCCTTTAGATCTGAAAAAACGAGTGAATTTTCATACAAGTGTCTGGATGCACCAGAGTCAATAATTCACTTACTGTCAGTCGGATGAAGATGATTTCCTGTTGAGTAGGCAGCACCAGCTACAGGAGGAGTGGAACTCAAAGGGCGAAGAGTTATCAACTCATCATATTCAACACGACTGAGGGTGATATTGTCACTTGCAGAAATATTATCATGTACATTTGTTGCCTCGAGAGTAGTAACATTTGCTTTAAGAGCATATGACTTTGAAGAAGAAGAGGTTGGCCGACCATGTTTATCCCAGCAACGATCTTCTAAATGTCCAGATTTTCCACATAATGTACATTGAAGCTTTCTTCTGCCTCCCATACTTCGTCCACGACCTCGTCTTCTGATATTATGAATATTTCCACGCCCATAACCAGAGGAGACAACTAGAGCAGATGACTGGGTCACAGGCTGTGATTGTGGAAGAGAGATCGCAAGTCTACTCAGGCGATTGTATGCATCAACAAGAGTAGGTACATCTGATCCAATCAACATTTGGACTTTTGCAACAGAGAATTCTGAAGATAAGCCTGTAAGAAATCGAGCAACTATAGTCTGTTCTTGATGATCCTTCTGCTTCGAACAACAAAGAGGCCTGTGAGCATTGAGCCTTTCAAACACAGCTTTTACTGATGCATAGTACTGGGTCAAGCTCTAATCTCCCTGTTGTAAATTATATATCTCTTGTTCGACTTGCAGGATACGACTCACATTAGTCTCCTTGTGAATACGTATCTCGAAGATTGTCCCACATTTGTTTGGCTGTATTATAGTAAATTAAACCATCTGCAATATGGGTTTCGATACTATTCATGATCCATGACATAACTATGTCATTATCTTCATCCCAAGTAACGTATTTTCCCGCCTTTTCATTGGGTTCGTCTTCCAACAAAATATGTTTTCTACGATGTCCAGACACCGACATCATAAAAGTTCTGGACCACCTGGCATAGTTAGTTTCATTCAACCTTACAGAAGAGTCGTACGAGAAGGGATTGGCAAAAGCCTTATACTCTCTAATATGTTCAATTTTGGAATCACATTTCAAAGTTTCACCCATACTGAATATTTAATTCTATTTCAACAAAAAAAAAATCAGATTTACCCACTTGAATAACAGGTTTTATAATCCCAGCAGCCACACCAGAGATAAAATCTTGACAGGCTTCAAGCAACGCATAAAATAGCGTGTGTGATAATCATGCATCAGCCAGAACCGACGACCAGCATCTATACTCAACACAGAATCCCGCGACAATAAAAAAACTTTCACATAAACAGGATATTTTTCAACACAGCAGAGAAACACGCTTGTTGTTTCCACGACAGAACGACAGTCATAAAAAAATTTCACACAAACAGGATAATTTTCAACACAGCAGAGACTCACGCTTGCTGCTTCCACGACATGAGCACAACTGAAACTAACATGCTTCTTTCACAGCATGAAAAAACAAATCACGACAGCATGAAAAAAAATATCACGACCCAGCAGGGAATCACGGCAGATGCTGAAATCACGACAGCTGTTGCTGAAATCATATTGACAGATGCTGTAAATCACGATAGCTAAAAAAGGAAGCTCATTTCTTCAAGGGACACGATAAAAAATCACGGCAGCAGCACATCTCGATCACAAATAGCAGCACCTAAAATCTGTTATCAGCTGCCAAACCCAAAAATCACGGCAGGTGGAACTCAAGGGCTCAAGGGTTACGACTGCCAGACCTGAAGACATACACCCACGATGCCCCTTAGATCTGATAACAGATCTGGGCCAGATCTGTCATCAGATCTCACGAAAAAAAAATAATACACACCTGGTTCCAATATATTTTTTTTCTCGTTGGTGTAGATCGATTGCAGATTGATCACGATCGATCACGCTCCTGAGATCGTAAGCTTTGATACCATGTTCAAGAATAGATGAGATGCACCGAACCCTAGGTGGAGAGAGAGAGAGGGACGGCTGCACAATAATAGAACTCGTTAACTTGTTATTAGGGCTACTCTCTATGTTAAATAAAGAGAGGCCAAAAAGAATAAATTACATCTAAGTCCATCCTTAAATTAAAATTTCAAATAACCTCTAATCTAAGAAGACTTAAACTTAAAACCACCTATTCTCAACATCTACATCATTTTTAAACATTATATTTTAACATTGGTGTTGTACCATGGATAAACCTTTTGTAGAATATCTACTACATATTCTGGACTACTAAATCTTGATTCAGTATCTTCTTTTTCTAATCCTTCTCTGGCAAAACTATAATCAGTGAAAAGTGATTAGACTTGTTATGAAATGCAAGATTCTGAGGAAGAACTGGATGCACTTTTATTATCATAAATGTAGTAGACTGACATCTTTTCATGCCCAATGTATTCTTGAGGCTTCCTAACCATATCATTTTTGAAAAGTTTTCCTAGCAATGCTCTGTATTCAGCTTCAATACTCAAAGGCGACACTTTTTTTCTTTTGCTGCTCTTACATGGCATCAAGTTTCTTTCCATGCAGTATCCTAAATTAGATTTCTTCTATTGGAACACTTGCTCAATCTACAGCCGAGTTACCTATAATTGGTTAAATTTGTATGCCTGGTAGGATCATTCATATAATGAGCAGACCCTATCTGATAGTGCGCTTTACATATCTCTTAATTCTTTCAAATGTTTTCATGTGTTATAGTAGGAACATGCATAAATAGACATACCTGACTGACTTCATACACAAGGTTAAATTGTGTGATGATCAAGAATGACAGTTAACCAGCCACAAATTGACATGACTGACTTTGTTATTGAAGAACAAGTGCTGATATTTTCATAAACCCCTTGCATCTGGACTTCGATTTTTGAAATACATACTAGCGGTTCTTACCCATATACAATTTGCAGGGTAAGAGAGGTGTTAGAGATTGCAGTGGTAGTTTATAATATAAGCATATTATCAGTTTGCACAATATTTGCAGAAGGGTCATTATATAATCTCAGTAATACAGTAATATATGCAGGAGAAGCCCACATTTATAGCAATGGCAGACTTGTGTTGTGTTGTGATGTGATGTGCTATTATTTTAAATTCTGAAGGATATCTTTGTAAATCAGCCTCTAAACACAAACAATAAAACTTGTGGCATACTTCACATTCATTCTAATGAACAAATTAGCATCAGCATGCTTTTCTCTGATCAATACTCAAATTTTCTTTTTGGCCTGTAACTTCCAATTCTACAGCTCGAGACACTATCAAGAGAGGACTTGGCTTCAAGGTTGACTTTGAACACAGCTGCTGCATCAGTTGGACGACTTCTGTTATCAGATTCTTGTATCACTTTAATGGACGTATGTAAAGCCAACATGGTTATGGGTTTTTGGTAGTTTCTACATTGAGCATTTGCATGTGGTATACTGGCAATGTAGGGGTAGTTTAAGGCAATTAGCTTTTTTCTATGCTGCTTGTGGTGATGGCTTCTTTGATTCTGTTTCTGTACTCAGTGTGGATTAGCTGTATAAGAAAATTTTGTTGGATGCTATAAATGAAGGGTTTAAGGTGTGATATGTTCTGTGATACATTTTGTTTGTTGACTATATGCTTTTGCAATTTTTGAGTCCAAACAAATTTGTGCAAAATTATAAATGGTAAAAGAAAGTCCTCTGGATTTAATGCAAAGGGAAAACAGAAATGTTTGCTTTTCTGACAATCAATATGTCACACTGACTGCCAAATTAAATAAATTTCAAATAACAAAGCCATGCAAATGATTGGAATTAAAGTAAAAAATATCTACCGGGGTATATGCTGGGAAGAGATCAGTAGATGAATGTCCTTGTTGCAGCAAAATGATTAGAATCTTACATTTCAGACGTTCCTACATGTAGCTAATTATCAAACCACTGCAACAAGTAAACACAGCTTGTCTTCCTAAGTTATTTGTGACTGCATCTCATTTGACCCATTTGGGAAATCTACTTCAGTTAAAGTTGATCTGGTGCAGTTAACCACAATCAGCTTAAAAAAATTTGAAATTCTCTTGATCATGTAATGGCATGCAAACTAAATAAATAAAAAGAATCACATGCTATAAATACTTTTAGTAAAGTGAACTTAAAGGTCCAACTTGTAAGCAAAATCAGCATTTTTACTGTACATAAAGAGGGAATTAAAGCAACATGTTAATCTTAATGACATGCAAATGTGAAAGCAGCATATACTCATATTATTCTTAATTGATGATGTGCAGCCATTTGGTCTCTCCAAAGCCTCTCTTTCACATGGTATCAGCACTAAGGTTTAGGTTGGAAACCCAAAGATTAGATAGTATGGACACTCTTCATTCATGCATTCATTCAGTGTTGGGCAAAAAGGAACTAAATGTTGCCAGTAGGTTGTGTTGCTCATTAATGAGTTGATTCAACTCAAAAGGATAACTAACATAAGCAGTTGTATTCATTCTTAAAAATATGTACAAATTTTGGATCACAATAAAATCTATAAATTGTGTAAAATAGATCATCTTTAGTGTTATCTAGTTTGATTCTTCCACTTGTGTTTGGCACTTTAATCCTTGTGCTTCAAGATTCAACTCCAATTACCTCCCAATCCATGGTTGGCATTCTCGGGACTCGGTCTCTAATCAACCACTCCTGACTCAGTGTCTTGGCAGAGCCACAGTTTTTAATTAATTTAGTAAATATAAATAAGAAACATATATTTTATATATACAAATCTCTTTTTCAACAGTATATTCATTTAAATGTGGATATTTTCATTCATTACATTTATGTAAATACGTAAACATAATATATATGTGTCTATATATGTAATATATTATTTTTTATCAAGTCAATTAAGTATATTGTCTTTAACTACCTATTTAATGATGCAGCTAACTTTGGTAGGAATTTGTTGACTTAGCCATTTAGTTGCATGCAGTCCATGTTTTTTCATAATACTTAATTGCTAATTAAGACTAAACCAATTTCTAAGGTAAGTCTAAGCACAGTTTCTCATGCCCAATCAAATATACCTTCTTTAATGTGCATTTAATTCTTAACCTCTCTCTCTCTCTCAAACTTAAAAAAGAGATGAGATGACTGACTTGGGTGAGTCTAGAAAAAACTCAGTTGATTTGTCTGAGTCTTGGCTGACTCGGCTGAGTTTAGTTCTCACTGATCAGTCCACTTTTTTAATCAGTTAAATGTAACGACCCCAATTGACCCTCGTAAAAATAGAACTTTTTTTTTAAAACAATTGCGAAAAACACTCCCAAGGATCCGAGGCACATCACAGATTTAATATACCAAACCACAAACCATCCCGTGCATTAAATCAACTTTATTTATTTAATCAATAAGTCAAATATCAAAGACATAAAAGTTGTTTATATCAATTCGAGCTATCTTGTCAGAACTCAGAACACCAGTCACAACTCTCGTAGCCTTCAGCTAGTGCCTTTAAAACAATTTTAAGAAAACGGGTAAAAACCGAAGTCCTCGTACGAATTCCTCTAAAAATCCAAACAGTAAAGGAAATAGCATAAACAAATTCATGCATAAATTTCAGAGGAATAGCACAAGCAATAACTTACCACAATCATTTTACTATTCAAGCATTTAACCAGATATCATGCAGAATCAAATATTATGCAAAGCCAAATATGCATAGATGCATGAACTAATGTTGAACAGTAAAATATGCATAATTCAATGCATATCATGAATAACTTATTAAGTTATTTATCAAAGTTGTTTTCACAAAAATTTAATTTTTACTTTTCCTTAAACCCGCGGATAATTAAAACGGGCACAGATTTTAAAAGTTTAAGTTAAGTTCTCAGTTGTAGCTTAACACATAATTTGTACTTTATTACTGGGTTTCATACTTGTTCCTCGACCGATATCAGAAATCAACATCTAATGCTGGGATATCAGGAAAATCAACATCCATTGACGCTACTTTCTTGGTATACCAATAACTACAGTTGAGTTAACACCACCACCCCAGGCAAAGTGGTTGAATCTTCTTAAAACTATGGTTGGTAGGTGAACCACCATTTCAGGTTCTGGGGCACAATCGCACACAGAGTTTTAGTATTCTCACGGTCTTCCATAACCGCCATCCAAAATTCCCACACTGTGGAAGGGACATCAAGAAAGAGATTAATTACACTATTTGGTGCCTTTTACCATTTTAAATAAATTTTGAATTCTTTACACGAACCATTTTGTAAATCAACATGCAAAAATAATTTTGAGCTCTGACCCTCACAACTTAACAATGTAATTACATTTGGAAAACCAATAATTTCTAGAAATAAATTTTGCAAAACATAACTAAAATCAACATTCGGAGCAACACATGCTTCTGGCCTACACGGCCGCAGTGGTTCACATCTGTCTACCAACACATCTTAAAAGTGATTTATGCATCTTTGCAAAATTTCAGTGAACATGCAACACGCATTGTTTCTAAACATGTTCATAATGCACGTTCAAAACATACAAAATGAGTGCACATGAAGCCAAACGTGTTCCTGAATCACCATCCTCTTGCACCATTTTTTTAAGATGTGGACATTGTTCAGCTTAATGGTGTTGAATTTCACTTATGCCTTTTTTAAGATAAATTAATTTTTATGAAAAAAGGAGGTGAGAATTGTTGCAAAATAAAAATAAACACAATGCCCAACAATTATACATATTACATGCCTCAACAGTCAACACTCCCCCTCAAACTGAAGATGATGTGAACACAATCATTCTAAGTTTGAAAAGGAATGTTTGAAATGCTTTAAGGGACCAACTCTTAGTAAAATAATCTGCTATATGATGAATTGTCCCAATGTATAACAAAGAAATAATCCCCTCCAAGTATGCTCTCCAAGTAAAGTGACAATTTATCTCAATGTGCTAGGTCCTCAGAAACTACGCAAGAAAATTGAGATGAGCAAATTGAATTAGCATAAACCTACATGTAAGAAAATTGACAATTATTGCTGAAAAAGAAAGATAGTAAATGGTTAATTACTATGCTTAATAAAAAAGAAATTGAATCATATAGAAAGGACTGACAATTTGGTGCGATCAAATTCAATATGATGCAGCTTTTTCACTGACTCGTGGGGCATAATGTGTTGGTTTTATTGAAAAAATTAACACAATAAATTGTGTTGTATCAATAGTGCTGCATTTTCTCCTAGCAAACGCTTTTCTTAATTTTCATCTTTTTTTTAACTCTTCAGTTTCTCTTTATAATTTCCATTGAAATCTTACAGTTTTCTTCTTTTGAAACCCTATTTTGTTCTAAAGTGTCATGTATTTATTGTTTGCCCATGCATTATTAGTGAAATTATGGTTAAACTGGTTAGGTGAATGTAAAAGACATTCACTAAGATAGTGATCCACCCATTGATCTTACTTTTCTTTGTACTTTCTTTGTACAATTAGTTGGGTCAATTGGCTATTTTATCATTACCTTCTGTTTTTAGGTTTTGGTACTTAGGGAGAATATTGAAGGGTGAAAGAGTGGTGACGCTAAGAGAGGAGATGCTAGAGAAGAGTAGAAGAGGGGGGAGAAATAAAGTCACATGAGAATAATACGTAAATGGCTTATCTATTTCCATTAGCATATTGCATATACACAAGCTACAAGTTTCCCGATCATAAAAAAAATGACATATCCCTGCATAAATGAGACAACAAGATAAGCCAATTAGGAATTACTAATCACAAAAATGCCCTTATAAGGCTCTCACTCAAGTTGAAACATATATTTTATGTATCCCCTACTTTGCCAAAATTCCTTTAAGTCATGAATTTTCAATTGCGTCAATGAAGATACTGGTTAGTTTGTGTTTAGTCTTTACATAATGGAGCGCAAAATATTTTTTGTTTTACTACGTTCTCTCCAACAAGAAGATGGCCAATCTCTAGGTGCTTATTTTCTCAAGATATTCTGAATCAGCTCTAATATGAACAAGTGGATTGATTATCACAAACAAAATCAATAGAAGCTTTACCTTAACTCCAATATTATTGTGCACTTTATCCATAAACTTTGATATGCACAATGTGCGACAACCCTGTATTTTGTCTAGAGAGAGCATTTTGTTTGTTACTCCTCCATATAACATTAGCCTACAGGGGGCAGCATACAATATCCAGTCATGGATTTTCCTTCTTATTCCTGATCTGAGGCAATCAGTGTCTGCATGTACATTCACTTCAGGGTTACTATGGTCTACTGAAGTATTCATATTTCTTGACCATTTAAAAAAAAAACTTCAACTGCCTTGATTGGTTTCAAAGGAGTGTATATGAATCAGCATTTGTTTTACAAAATGTAGGGACTCAGTTATGCATTTTAAGTCGAGTTGTCACTTTGGGCACGGGTAGTTTCCATATGGTATGGTATGATTTGGCAGACTCCCCAAAGATTGATGTAAATCATGAAACATCTTCTGCTTGCTTTAATCATCCATAACTAGGGATGGCAGTGTGTAATGAAATGAAATGGTGGTCTTCCACAAACGCACTTGAATCTACCAAAAGAGTGTCTATAATGACACTTCAAGCAAACCCATAAAAGGGTATAAAAGAAAGAGCACAACAAAGAAATAATAAATCTTTATTAATAATGAAAATGCTTATGAAGCATTAAAGTAAAATACATTGAGGGGTTCGCCCCTATTTATACAAAGAAGAGGGAGAGAGGAGAGCTCATTTGGAGCTCTCCCAAGAAGAGTCGTTAGACTCTAGTCCAACGGCTCTTATTATAGCCGTTGGACTAGAGTCCAACGGCTACAAGTCAATCAAGTTCCAACTAGGAACTTGATTGGAAAACAATCTAGTTCCTATTGAACTAGATACTAAAAAGAAACAAAAAAATATTAAAGAAAAATATATATAATAATAATAATATATATTATTATTATATATATTACAATTTATATACAGTTTACATTTTAACACTCCCCCTCAAACTTACGGTACAATGAGCGAAAGTTTGTCTAAGATGAAGTGAAATCTGGGAGCAGCGAGAGGCTTGGTGAAAAAGTCTCTTAATTGGTACTCTGATGTAACATATGGCAGATCAATTGTTCCATATAAGTATTCATCTCTGACATAGTGACAGTCTATCTCGATGTGTTTGGTGCGCTCGTGAAATATCCGGTTGCTTGCAATGTAGATCGCACTTTTGTTGTCACAATACATTTTTGAAGCTTATGTCGCTTCAGCTCCCATATCTGCTAGTAGGCGTCTGAGGCAAACAACTTTTATAGTGGTGGTTGTCATGGCTCTGTATTTGGCTTCGGTAGAAGAAAGAGAGAGTTTGTGTTGTTTCTTGCATCTCCACGAAATTAAGAGTTCACCTAAGAATACACAAAAACCAGTGGTTGAGTGCTTATTATTGGGATCATCTCCCCAATCAACATCAGTATATGCAAGTAAATTTAAAAACGATGAAGCAGACAAGAAGAGTCCTCGTAAAAAAGAGAACTTTAAATATCTAATAATACGCAAAACTGCTCCCATATGCATAAAGGTGGGAGCATGCTGAAACTGACTGTCTGTATGAACTGCATGTGCTATATTTGGCCTAGTAATGAAAAGATAAGAAAGGGCTTTGATAAGCTGTCTGTAAGGAGTAGGATCATCAAGAAGTTCTCCATCATCAATTCTCATTTTAATATTGACAACTTCTGGAGTGTCTACTTTCTTATCATCTGTGAAGACATTAAATACCTACAAGGGGAATAAGCAACTTCAATTCTTAAAAAAATATCTTAATAAACCTAAATCAGTCATTTCAAAATGAGTTTTAAGAAGTTTTTTGATGTTTTCAACTCTCTATTTATCGCCTCTGGTGATGATCATGTCATCCAAATCAGTGTCAGTCAAACAGGATTGAAAACTAATATTAAGCATAACCTGACTAAACTTATCATACCAAGCTTTTGGTGCTTATTTAAGACCATAAAGAGCTTTTTCTAAACGAAGAACTTTACCCTTAGAAATACTAATATCAGGTAGGGCTTTCATGTATACTTCTACTAGGTTTCCATTTAGAAATGCATTTTTGACATCCATTTGAAATATGGGTCATTTTCTAATAGAAACCAAGGCAATTAAGGTTTTGATAGTGGTCATACGAGCAACTGGGGCATAGCCTTTGGCCACTAGTCGGGGTTTATATCTTTCAAGAGTTCCATCACTCTTGGTTTTAACTTTGTAAACTCAGCGACAGCCTATAGGTTTCTTACCTAGAGGAAGATCTTGAATAGTCTAAGTAGAAGCCTTTTCAAGTGCATCCAACTCAGTTTTCATGGCTTCTACCCATTCTACATGATTTTTGGCTTGAGAGTACGATGATGGTTCCTCATATGAGTATATTAATGCAAGAATTGTCTTATATGTGGGTGAAAAAGATTCGTATGACACAAGTTTTCGGGAGGCCTCGAAACTCGAGATGACCTTCTGGTGGATACTTCGGAATATTTTTCTAGTGCATATAGAAGATTTGACTCTTCGTTTAGAATATTGTAAACCAACATCCCTATGGATTTGCTCTTCATTGTCATCATTGTGTTCGAGATCAATCGTACTTTGATCATTGCCAAAGTCACATTAAAGATCATATTCAATAGGTTTTGAGATCAAACCTGTAACGACCCCAAATCATACCCCTTGAAAATGCAGATTTTTTTTTTTTACTATTGCGGAAGTCTTCCCAGAAACCCAGGGGCTTTACAGTTTCACTCCCAATTGGATAAGACAACCAACCACAATAGAGCTTACAATTATCATCCATACCAAACCAAACCTTTATTGATCTAATGAGTGATAAGTCTCGAGGCAAATGCATAAATGAAATTCAGAGTGCAATAACAACTAAATTAAACGAAAGAAAATAAAAGAAAACTGAGCCACGTTGTCCATATGTGATCTGTCTAGTAAGTGTGTGACACCCGTAATTCCTCCAGAAGCCAGTCGCTTCACTGATCACCTGCGGCTGAGAAAAACCACAAATAGAGGATGTCAGATATCTGAAGAATTCTACGTACAGATCCTTCTAATGAAAATAAATGAGCATAAAGAACACATATACGATTTCATGCAATAATTCAGAGGAATGCAATTAGAACAATTACATAATTCAAATTAAGCATTCATGCAACGTTTATTAAGCATGCAAGAACATTAATCAACAACAGGAATTACAATTTAAGTAAACAAGACATTTAACATGCATTAGAAATTAAGCATCATGCATCCACCAACATGTAACAATTAAGAGAACAGATAAAATATGCATGTCCTAATGCATAGTAGGATCATGCATGATTTATGTGCAATACATGAACACCTTATTATCTTTCTTTAAAGTTTTTCTTCTCATATGCATGTCTTATTAAATACATACAATTCAAGTTCATCTTTTTAATTACTGTTGCCCACGAATACACCAAGTGAGTATAATTTCTCTGAGGTCAAGTTAGGTTCCTAAAGTAGCTTAACACACAATTTGTATTTTATTACTGGGTTCCAAACTTATCTCTCGACCGAATCATCTTCGGAACATTAGACTTCCACATCTAATGTCGGGACACTAAGGACCTCCACATTCAATAGTGTTACTTTCTTGATATACCAAAACAACAGTGGTGTCGAACACACCACTCCCAGGTAAAGTGACAGACTCTTCCTAAAACCGTGGCCAGGAGAAAGAACCTCAATATCGGGTTCAGGGATCAAAGTAAAGCACACGGAATTTTTGTATCCTCGTGGTTCCCCAAAATCGAACATCTAAGATGCTCATTCTTTCGATGGGAAATCTCAGTACACTCATTACACTGCTCTTATTCATTATCTTTTTATTTAAAGGTCATTTATTAAGTTTTGCAATTCAGCATGCAACAACAAAAGTAAAGACTCACATCTACCCCTGCGAGAGTCATCACGGGACTATCGCCCGCCAAAAAAAGCATAGAAAAGTGTAAACACAATGCAATAACAATAGATATATTTTTACGATGTATTTTAAAATAAATAAAGAGGGAGCAACTAAGGCTCGAGGCTTTCCAGGCCTGCAATGATTCTTTCCGATCATCGCTGCATCCATATACCAACAACCACAGGTAACATACCCCAATGCATTACTTTTGAATGCTTTATCATGTATATCCATGTATACAAAATTAAAGATATACATGAATTAGTAAAATTCACATGTGCATGAGCTCACAATTTCATATTCATCGCATGCCTTCATTCAATACAAATGTCCATGTCTAATGCATGATTCCATTTAATACTGGTATTCATGTAAATGCATGCTTTCACTCACAAATCATTCTAAACACACTTGTGAACACCTCATGCAATCCCTTAAATGTACACCCATATCAATTCCATGTATGCTCATACTAGAAAAACAACCATGTGATTACCACTTTTAGCCTAGCATAGGATGTTCAGCTTTAGCATTGGAAACTACTTGTTTGAGTACAATCGAAAATAATTACTTGTTTAGCTAAAGCATGGCAACACCCATCACCCCTTCAGTCACGTTGCAATCATAGATGCATGCCTAAGGTTATCTTATAGCATATGAATGTTAGATAGGCATGATAGGAAGCATAAACATCAATTCAATCATACTGCTAAAAAAAATCATCATATCTGAATCCATTATGTACACACATAAGCATTTATATGTGTATGGAATCAGCACAACCTGTGCAGATTCTGAATCCACATATATATATATATATATAGGGTGTCTTTTTTTTTATAAGGGTTTACACCCAGCCAATACAAGCAGTCAGCACAAAAGGTTCAAACAGGGCTTCGAATCAATACTCCACATACCCAAAAGAGCATAACAACAACATTGCTATGCTGTAACACAGATGCAACAGTCAAATACCCACAGGCAATTCAACAGGACACAAGAAGTCAAGAACCACAAGAAATCAGGTTATCGCCCCTTACCACCTATCATGATTCTTGATAAAACTTCACCAAAATCAATGACAACCCCTAGAAAACTATACCAGCATGCTTCTCAGACAAAAACGATATCAAATATGCCAAACCCAAACATCAAAGCATATCGATAAGCTCTACAGAATCAAAATTTTCAAATCTGATCTCTAGACTGTCGATATCTAGAAAAGCTTACAAAAAAAATCATATAAGGTCACCTCAGATGAAGCCAATTCTTGATTCTAAAATCTTCTAAATTTGAGATTTAGTTCACCCCAACAGTACTCAGCCGACCCTAGGTCGGCTGGAGCCCAACAGCATTGAATTAGGGGTTTCTTTTTCTTTCTTTTTTATAGGACATGACCCAGCCGACCCAATCAGCTGAGTCTGTCGTGCAGTAGAACCACCCAGCCGACCCAGTCGGCTGGGGCTGACTGTCTAATAGGCTCAGCCGCGTGTGGATTGGCTGGAGCCCAATAGCATCTGAGCCAAAGTTTTTCCTCTCTTTTTTTGAAAACAAGAAACGTTCGGCTGGGTCTGGCTTACAGACACACCTTCTCAGCCGACTCATGCCCTGTTACTGCACATCTTTTTTTTTCAAGGATTCCATCCAAAAAAAACAACACAAAATCGAACCGGGGTTCGATTTCCCATCCATTTTCACAAGAGGGGACCCGTACCTCAAAAGAAATCTGACGCTTGGGGGGAGGGGGGGGGGACCCAGGGATGCCGACGGCGAGGAACGGGGCTGTCGACCGAGGGTGACTGCTGGAGAGCAAGGTCAGAGAGAAAAGGGAGATGGTGACGGGGAGGTTGCTGCAGCGAGGGGAAAGACGCTCCCACCGACCTCGTCTGCTCCGGCGCCGCGAAGGCGTTCGAGAGGGAGGCAGAGAGAGAGTGAAGGAAGAGAGGAGAGTGGGGGAAGAGGGGTTCGGGACTCCCTTTTGTAGGAGGGACGCCTCCCGAAAAGGAAGGAGGATTTTTTCCTTTCCCCGATGGTTGCGCACGACTCCTCCCCTTGCGTTCATCGCGTTAGGGTTCCTTCAGAACCCTAACAGCAAAAAAATCTCCTTTTTATCGGGCAGACCCCTGCCCTTTTAACTTAAGTTTTTTTTTTTCGTTTCATAGGGCACGGTCTGGGTCCGAGATCCAGGATCCAGACGCGGTCTGGATTCTGGATCCACGACATCTTTGCGAAATGGATCCGTAGGTCGGATCCAAATGGATCCAACTGCGGATCCTCGCGTAGTAGCATTTATTTGAAAGCAAAAATTGAGGTTATTACAAAATCTATTAGGAAAGAATATTCAGTGACTTCCTTAGGTTTTTCAAAATCAAGGAAGCTTTCTTTTTCAAGGAAAGATACATTTCTTGATACATATAGTTGTTTATTTTGAAGGTCAAAACACCTATAGCCTTTTTTATTATCGGCATATCCTAAAAAGGCACAGGGAATCACACGGGGAGAGAGTTTGTCATTTTTTCTAGTAAAAACAAAACACTTGCATCCAAACACTCTCGATCTAGAGTAATCCGGAGAAAGATTCACAAGTATTTCAATTGGAGTTATATTTTTCAAAAAGGAGGATGACATTTGATTAATAAGATAAGTAGCAGTTAGTACACCTTATGTTCAAAATTCCTTTGGAACATGATTTGCTATTAATAAAGTCCTAGTTGTTTCCATGATGTGTCGATGTTTACGTTCGACCAGTCCATTTTGTTGTGGTGTGTATGGACAAGATCTTTGATGCGTAATGCCATGTAAACTGAGATAATTTTTGAATTCTTTAGATATAAATTCTTCTCCTGAATCTGTGCAAAAAAATGATATATCAATTTGAAATTTGTTTTTAACCATGTTACGAAATGATTGAAAGTATGAAAAGACTTCTGATTTATGTTTAAGGAAGTAAATCCAAGTATGCCTAGAAAAATCATCAACAAAAATCACATAATATGCAAATCCACCATTTGAAACAATTAGTGCAGGACCCCAAACATCCGAACGTACTAATTCAAATGGTCTGGAAGAAATAAAGGTTCTATCACGAAATGATCATCTTTTCATTTTGCCAAGAATACAGTCTTTACAAGTAAAATTTTTATAATTACAAAATTTTTGAAGACTAGAAAAATGTTGGATTTTGGCCATATGAGGATGACCAAGTCTTTTGTCTCACAAATCCAACTCTATTTTCTGAATATTATAACAGAAAGCATTCTTAGACAATTCCAAAAAATCCATGTAATAGAGTCCTCCTCTATGGCCTTCCCTAATCAGCTTTCCTGACTGGTGATCCTGTATCCAACAACCATGAGAAGAAAATGAGACATTACATCCATAATCAGTTATTTGAGAAACAAATAAAAGATTTAAATTCAGTTTAAGAATATATCTAACTTCTGGAATAAAAAATTCTTAGTTTTATGGTCTTTTTCAAAATTTTCTATTCTTTCTATTTCAAGAGTGGCTCCATTAGTTGTAAAAACTTTTGACACACTTGACTTATTTTTTAAACATTCGGATAAGCTATTGTCATTTGGGGTCATATGAAAAGAAGCACTAGAGT
The DNA here is from genome assembly GCF_984573655.1 of Nuphar pumila. NCBI lineage: Eukaryota > Viridiplantae > Streptophyta > Magnoliopsida > Nymphaeales > Nymphaeaceae > Nuphar > Nuphar pumila. The sequence goes on along the minus strand of NC_143254.1, from coordinate 135,075,045 downwards.
CAAAAAGCCAAGGAAAGTTACCTAGATCGGATAAGGATGAAACAACTGCTCCAGTTGAGGCTTCAAATGAGGAGGAAGCTCTTTTGATAAGGGGTTGAAGAATCTCCATCAATTGAGCCATAGAAACCGGTGCATCTTGATCTTTGGGTTCCGATCCAACAGTCGTAGCTCTCTCTTCTCTTAGCTCTTTAAGTTTAGGACATTGAGGCCTATAATGCCCTAGTTCATGACAATTGTGACAAATGACTTTTCTCTTGTCAAAGTCACCATTTTGTCTGTTGAAATGAGGTGACCTATAAGAGCGTACATGATTACTCGGTCTAGACACAACTAGAACGGAATCATCTTCTAGTTTTGGAGTATTCTTTTTAATTCTATTTTCCTCCATAGTTAGTTCCTCTATAGTATCAACGAGAAAGGGAACTTTTTCTCGATGAAGAAGAGTCGATTTAGTCGACTCAAATTTCGGTCTTAAACCATTTATAAATTGATAAAAATGCTTCATATCAAGTTGTTTTTTACGGAGGTCAATGTCTTCGGAACAATGTTATTTTGGCTCTAAAAGAGTCAATTCTTCCCAAAGTTTGGACAACTCATTGTAATATTCCCGAATGGTTTTATCCTTTTGAGTCATTGTCCGAACTTTGTCTTGTAAATTGCACACATGTGCAATATCTTTGAGGGAATACATATTTTTAAGATATTCTCAACCCTTATCGACATGTTTGAACTTAGCAAGACTAGAACATTTTTTAATGTCTACGCTATTAATTTGTCATTTCATAATTTTTGCATGCCCTATCCTCCATTCTTTTCATAAGTGGCCAACGCCTTGCTCTTCTCCTCTTTCGTTAGAGGAACTTCTTTATCATCCTCCTTTTTGGTGAGAGATAATTTAGGTTTTGAATAGGAACCATCAACTATACCCCATAGCCCTTTTCCCCAAATGTGGTGCTTCATAATTGAAGCCCATATTACATAATTAGTATCATTTAGCTTCATGAGTATGATGGTGATCTTATCATTGTCTTCCATCTTTTACAAGGGTGAGAAAGAAATAGATGAGAGAAGAGAAAATAGAAGAAAAGAAAATACTAATTTTTGTAGCAAGAAGTTTCTTCAATATCCTCATTTCTTCAACGAACCTTCTTGAGTCAAGAACAAGGTGATGAAACACCTTTTGCAAGTGAGGGGCACGGAAAACGAGGCAAAAGCTCTTCAAGATCTAAGATCTCCACGGCTCTGATACCATGTAATGAAATGGTGGTCTTCCACAAACGCACTTAATCTATCAAAGGAGTGTCTATAATGACACTTCAAGCAAACCCATAAAAGGGTATAAAAGGAAGAGCACAACAAAGAAATAATAAATCTTTATTAATAATGAAAATGCTTAAGAAGCATTAAAGTAAAATACATTGAGGGGTTCACCCCTATTTATACAAAGAAGGAGAGAGGAGAGCTCATCTAAGAAGAGTCGTTGGACTCTAGTCCAACGGCTACAAGTCAGTCAAGTTCCAACTAGGAACTTGACTGAAAAACAATCTAGTTCCACTAAAAAAAACAAAAAAATATTAAAGAAAAGTATATATTTAATAATAATATATTATTATTATATATATATATTACAATTTATATACGGTTTACATTTTAACACTGTGGACCAGGGGGAAACCAGGCCCCGCCTCGCCCCGTCCCGTTTGGACCTGGGATGGAGGACATGAAACAGAAAATGGATCTCGGGGATAGAGGTCAAATCAAAACTCGTGCGAGGATGGAGGCGGGGATGGACTTATTTTTGCCCCCTTCCTGCCTTGCCCCGCCCCATCCCCTATCCCCATTAAGGAAACTACTAGTATACCCTTATACATATTATAAAATCATATATATATATATATATATATATTCTTAACCTTAACATAAAACCCTTTCTCGAATCTCTCCTCTCCCCTTCCTCTAACGAGCCATGCGAGCTCCCATTTCTCTTCTCTCCTTCCTCTAACGGGGGAAGGCAGCAGTGGCAGAAGGACCGGGGAAACGGGGCCCCGCCTCACCTCGGCCCGTTTGGACCGGGGATGGAGGATATGAAACGGGGAATGGACTGGGGATGGAGGGGAAAATTTTTAGACAGGGCGGGCGTGAAAACCTTGTCCCCCGCACCCACCCCGGCCCACTGCCATCCCTATCCATAACCAATTCTATTGCCAGTTTGACTTGTGCACATTCTTCTCTTTCAATTCATCTTGGACCACAGCTACCAATTATGTAAACATCAATCTAATTTCTCAAGAAGCTTGAAATTCTCTTTTTCAATCAGTGTTTGTCAGGAATTTGAGAAAGAGAAAATCTGCAAAGGCCAAGAGGGAAAACAGCAAAACATGCAAAACATATATGAAGCTAATATTTTAAAAATTGTAAATTATGCACTCAGTTACTAATATGAGAATATGTGCTTTTTTGAAATAATAGGTCTGCACTGAGTTTCTAATATGAGAATATGTGCTTTTTTGAAATAATAGGTCCAAAGAATATTTAAAACAATCATAGTTCTTTATTAAAAAGGGTTTGCTGCTGTGACCGAAATTAAGTGTTTCACCGTGCACATAAATATAATAGGGTTCAGTTGCAAATTACTATTTGACTAGAATCATCATAGGTGCACTTGTATTTCTCATGTTGATGTTGGTTTAATAATGCTTGGTTCTAATTATTGTTTTGCTTAGATCAAGGTTGCCAAACTAGAAAGTGGAAGCGAGAAGCGATGCATTTTAAAATGTATAGGAAGCGGGAAGTGAGGAATAAAAAAAGCAATATAATCAAAATAGAATGCAAATAAAAACTAAAATAAAAGTGATTATTCTTAAATTTCATCAAGTTTTGGAAGCGAGGAGTATCGCGCTTTCGAAGCGAGTTTCCGGGAAGCGGTTTTCCCACTTATCTAAGAAGCTTCAGGTAACTCTGGCTTATATCATGATGAATTTGAGAACAAAAACATGCAAGCATTAATCTGAAAATCATTCTACTATATCAATAAGATCCATAAACTGGATTACTACGTACAAAAAGTTGAGTTGTGCTCTCAATTGTGACAGTATCTTTTGCTAACTTTTCAAAAGTAGTATAGAACTCTGATGAATGAAATCTCAAGCCTATGGTGTTTTCTTCTGTCTGAATGTGTATCTTTTTCTTGCAGACCAATGATTATTGTGCTATTCCTCAACAGTTGAAGGATCAGGTTGGAGATCATTACCCTGGTGCACGCCGGGCATTTTTGAAGTCTGGAGGAGATTTTCCTTTTCTTTCACGCCCGGATGAGGTCAACCTGCATCTTCAGGTGCCATGATGCATTCCAGATTTTTAAGTCCTTGAGTACTTGATACTGAATCTGCATTTCTAAAGGCATTCTTTATTAGAAAATGTTATGTTTTGTTATGCATGACCAAAAATTCTGACAGCAAGTTTTAGTCCTTTATCATATGATATGTGAAGTAAGGGATGCAGATTTTTGTTGAATTAAATTCTAGACATGGCCTGCATCATGCTTACAACTCTCCAGATATCAGTCTGAAGTCAGTTCTTCAACCGGTCAGCACACCTTATATATTGTCCTATAAAATGGATATTAAGGGTGCGTTTGATTGCCCTCGAGATCCTTAGATCTCTTGGCTCAAGGTGGGTCGGGCATGGGGCCCACACAAAGTCTGACCCTCAAGCAATAGAGAATCCCTTAAAACAAAAAATAAAACAGACATTTTTGGTCCTTTTTATTCTTTTCGGGGATCCCTCAACATAGACTATTAGTTTCGGATTTATATATAAAGAGCAATATAATTAAAAGAGATATAAAGAGAAATCCAAGATTTAGGTGCTGGGATCTCAAAGATGATAATGTAAAAAAAGTGAAAAAATATTACTTAAACAAGAAGAGTGGAATTGGATGGTTTATGCTGACCAACTTTAGTAGCAGTTGACATGTAGAATCAAGTTGGTTGTCAAACCAGTGCTTGATGAGACTAAGGGCAGATGTCATATGCATAAAGAAACTTGGTGGTGGAATGAAGAAGTTCAAAAGTCAATCAAGGATAAGAAAGTATCATTTAAATACAACAACAACAACTACGCCTTCATCCCAAAACAATTGGGGTCAGCGATATGAACCAAAAAGAAATTCATTTTGGGTCTTCCACATGAATCCTTTTCCTCCAATCATTTCTATCCAACGCCATGTCCTCGGTGAGGTTCAAAGCATTCACATCCTAGTTGGTTTGGAGTATTTCAATAAAATTAAAACTATCAGTATCACTGATAAGTTAGTATTGGTTGGATGTGAAGTTCTTGAGAAAGACAAAATTCAGCAAGCCCTAGTTGGTTTGGGACCAGAGTTTCATGTGTTGTCCACAACCTTGCAGTACACCGAGATTGTTACCAGTTTTGATAATTTGAAGGCCAAGTTTCTTAGCTATGAGATGTCATTAAAGGGAATGTCTGACACTGGAAAAGGTGAAGAAGTTTCGCATGAAGTGTTAGTTATACAAACATTTCAGAAGTGTGGACGAGGAGGAGGATGTGGCAGAGGCAGGGGCTTTCATCAGGGAGGACGTGGAATTCTTCCCACTCCTAATAGAATCTCATTTGCAAGTAGAGGTAACTCTAATAATATTCCTACATGTTATATCTGCAAAAGGAAGGATCATGTAAAGGCAAAGTGTTGGTTCAAGGATGACCCAAGGTACAATCCTGAAGCTCAAGGTAAAGCTCAGTATAGCGACCAAGGGACAGAATGGTTCTGACAAGGAACTTCTTTTGGCTGCACTTTCTGAATAAAGTTTCAAACAGAATGATCAGGGTGTCTAGTATGTACATTATGGGGTTGCAAGTCAAGTCACAGGTGATGCAGGTAAATTCTCTAGATTAATTCCTTATTCTGGTAGAAATAATATTATTACTAGAGATGCCAAATGCCAGTCCATCACACACTCTGGGAATGTTCTTATTTCTCTGTCTAAATCTCATCCTATCCACTTCTCCAATGTATTGTGTTCTCCTAACATAAAAAAGAATATAGTCTTTGTTTCTAAATTTGTTGATGATACCAATTCTTACATTGAGTTTACCCTATCTTCTATATATGTTAAGGATCTTCAAACGAGGAAGATGTTCGCTAAAGGAGAAAGATATGGCAACATGTACATCTTCAGAGAAGATCCCTTGAGTGCCCGAACTAAACTGGATAATCATTCGAAGCCTCAGTCCTCTGCGTGTTTCTTCAATATTTCAGAGTCTGGTCAACCAAATGTTTGGAATAGTCAGTTAGGTTATTGTGGTCGAGTTTTTATTGATAGATTAGTTTCCAATAAAATGTTGCCTAAATCAATTTTGGATCAAGAGTCTAGTGATGTTTTATGTTCTAGTTGTCGAGTATGCAAAAGTCATGTACTTTCATTCAATTCATATAATAAAAGAGCTTCGAGACATTTTGAAATTATCCACTCAGATGTTTGGGGACCATCCCCACTTGTTTCTTTCTCTAGAAGTAAATATTATGTTTCATTCATCGATAATTATTCTCGTTATAGCTAGATATTCTTCTTGAAACATAAATCTGAAGTAGTTGGTGTGTTTCAGAAGTTTTGTGCCTATGTTTGTACCCAATTCTCCTTAAACATTCTAAATTTTCAATGTGATGGTGGTGGTGAATACTCATCAAAGAAATTTATTGATTTTTTACAGAATAATGAGATTAATCGAAGGGTTTTATGCCCGCAAACACCTCAGCAAAATGGTACCGCTGAAAGAAAGCATCGCCATGTTGTGGAGAGTGCGTTGTTTATGATTCATGCAAGTAAGGTTTCCATAAAACTGTGGACCAAAGTGTTTCATACAACTGTTCATATCATAAACCGATTGCCCATGAAACTTTTGCAAAACAGTTCTCCTTACTTCACGTTATTTGGGAAGCATCCAAATTATAATGAGTTAAGGGCATTTGGTTGTGTGTGTTATGTTCATGTGGATAGCCAACTGAGAAAGACTTGTATTTGTCGCTTTATTGGATATGTTGATGATTACAAGGATTATAGATGCTATGATCCTAAGTCAGGAAAGATCAAAATCTCCAGAAATGTTGTATTTGATGAGTATAATTTTTCTACTGACATGTGCAGCGATCATGTTTTACAGGAGAACACAAGACACGTGATGAATTGGGAGAAATACATGTTAGCAAAGAAGCAAGTAAAATCATAAGGTGAAGTATGTTGTCTATGACAACATATATACTAAGTTGGATACAAAAGAGGGTGTAAAGGATGTATATATATATAAGCTAGCTAAAAGTAGTGAGAGAAAACCGCGAGATTTAAGCCACAAGTGAAGTGTATTAAGGATGACAATGGGAAAGTTCTAGTTAAAAATGATCAAATTAAAGATGGAAAAGTATTTCTTATTATTAAATAAATAATGGAATAACGAGGGATTTTAACCAGGGAATGGTGGATAGAATTGATGAGGAAAAAGTGAAATGTCTATAAAGAAGATAAAAAAGAGCAAAGTAATCGGGCCAAACAATATACCTATTGAATTTTGTATATCAATGGGTAATATTTGAATAACATGGTTAATTAAATTGTTTAAGAATATTTTGCCTATAGCAAAAATGTTGGAAGAGTGGAGATGAAGTATGTTGATTGCTATATATAAGAATAAAGCTATGTCACATGGGTGCGGGTGCGTGTGCGGGTGCGAGTGTGTAATGAAGTATGCGGAAGAATTCAAGAATGCCAAAGCATTCACAATGTCCAACACGGACAAATGAAACAAGCACAAGAGAGAAAATCCACCAAGGGATATACGAAGGGCCTTATAATAAGGCTACACACATAAAAGAATATTTCTTTTATTGAAGAGGAGCTCTCTAAGAGCCATCCAAAATACAAGGGGGGTTCCCCCTATTTATAAGAGAAGGGAGACCAAAGGGGGCTCCCAATAGAGTCGTTGGGAGCCCCCAACGGTCACAATTGTGACCGTTGGGGGCCCCAACGACTCCATTGTGGGGCCCCTTTTCGGTATCCAAAATACATTTAAAAATAAAAAAATAAAAAATAAAAAACAGCAAAATAAAAGAAATAAAACAAGTACCCCTATTGGGTACTTGTGAAAAGACCATAATACCCCTATCGGGTATTATGGTAAATACATCTATATTTATATATATATAGATGTATTATTACATATTATTACATATGTCTTAACACCCCCCCTCAAACTTTATGGGGAAATGACCGAAAGTTTGCCAAGAAGGAACAAGAAGCGAGGAACAGGCAGAGCTTTAGTAAAGAAATCTGCAAGTTGATATTCTGAAGTGACATATGGCAGTGTAACTGTCCCACGAAGATATTCATCACGTACATAGTGACAGTCCATTTCAATATGCTTAGTCCTCTCATGAAAAGTGTGGTTGCTGGCAATGTAGATGGCACTTTTGTTGTCACAACAAAGCTTCGAAGCACCGGTAATTTCGACTCCCATATCTTGAAGAAGACTTCGAAGCCACACAAGCTCCATTGTAGTAGTTGCCATAGCCCTGTATTCTGCTTCAGTAGAAGACAATGAGACTTTCTGCTGTTTCTTGCACCTCCAAGCAATTAGCGAATCTCCTAGGAAAACACAAAAGCCAGTAGTTGAGATTCGATCATTTGGGTTTCCTCCCCAGTCAGCATCAGTATAAGCCAGTAAGTCTAAGGAAGAGAGTGAGGATAGGAATAGCCCTTTAGTCAAAGTATTTTTGATGTATCGAATGATCCGGAGCACAACACTCATATGCACAGATGTAGGAGCATGCTGAAATTGGCTTGGAGAGTGCACAGCATGAGCAATATCCGGCCTGGTGATAGTCAGATAGGTGAGGGAGCCAATGAGTTGCCTGTAGGGCATAGGATCATCCAGCAGAACTCCATCCTCCAGTCGAAGTTTAGCATTGATAACCTCAGGAGTCTCCACCTTTTTGTCATCTGAAATCCCAGATTTGGAACATATGTCTGCAGCAAGCTTCATCTGTGACAATATATACCCTCGAGAAGAGTATGCTACTTCTATATCAAGAAAGTAACTGAGAAAACCCAGATCAGACATATCAAAATTATGTTTTAACATATTTTTAACATTAAGAATACCATTTTCATCATTGCCAGTGATGATCATATCATCAACATAAAGCAAAAGGATGATGATACTATTACCTGCACGTTTAACAAAAAGAGCAGTGTCAGTATAACATGAACGAAATCCCAATTTTAACATGATAGCACTAAATCTATCATACCAAGCCTTAAGGGCTTGTTTAAGACCATATAAAGCTTTTAATAACCGAAGAGTTTGACCTTGGTTAACATTAATTCCCGGCGGAGGGTCCATATATACTTTTTCATTCAACTGACCATTAAGAAAGGCATTTTTAACATTTAATTGAAATATAGGCCATTTCTTAGATGATGCTACCGCTATTAGAGTTCTAACGCTTGTCATGCGAGCCACGGGGGCAAAAGTCTCCTCATAATCGATGTCATATTCTTGTGAATATCTCTTAGCAACTAATCTAGCTTTATAACGTTATAGGGAACCATCACTTTTTGTTTTGACTTTGTAGACCCATCGACATCCTATAGCTTTTTTATTTGGAGGAAGGTGGACTATTTTCCAAGTTTTAGCCTTATTTAAAGCATCTAGTTCAACTTTCATTGCTTCAACCCAATGAGGAATATTTTTTGCTTGATTATAGTGGGAAGGTTCATAGTAAGAATGCAAGGCAATTAGACAAACTCTATATTTAGGTGAGAGAGTTTCATATGAGACAAACCTATTAGGTGGAATTGTTTCTCTAGAAGAACGCCTAAGGGAGGCTTCTTCTAGGAGTTCATTAAGCCGCAAGAATTTTTCTAAAGCACTAATAGGTTGTGCTTCCTCACGCCGAGTGTATACTTGGAGATTGTCACCATTAGTTGGTGATACACCATTATCATGAGTATTTTCTAAAAATTCCGGATGACTCAAAAGGTCATCATTTGAGTCTTCTAAAAGATCATTGATAAACATATAATCAATTTCATTTGGTTTTTCCAAAATTTCAAATCCATTTTCATCTTCTAAAAAGGTCACATCTTTGGACACAAATAATTTATTGTTCTTATAGTCAAAGCATCTATAGCCCTTTTGATTTTCACCATATCCTAAAAATACGCATTCTATTGCTTTAAGTGACAATTTATCTCTTTTATGTAAAAGAACAAAGCATTTACACCCAAAAATACGAAGACGATTGTAGTCGGGTGTCATATTGAAAAGTTTTTCATAAGGAGAGATATTCTTCAATTTTGAAGATGGCATCCTATTGATTAAATAGGTGGAGGTTAACACGGCTTCGGCCCAAAAACTTTTAGGAATATTTTTAGAAATGAGTAAGGATCTAGTGGTTTCTAAAATATGTCTATGTTTTCTTTCCGCTAGACCGTTTTGTTGAGGAGTTCTTGGGCAAGATTTTTTATGACAAATGCCATGTTGTTTTAGATATGATTGAAAATCATTTGATAAGTATTCTCCACCCGAATCGGATCTAAGAATGGATATTTGACTTTGAAATTGATTTTGAACTTTTGCATGAAATTCTTTGAAGAAGTTAAAAACTTCCGATTTAAAGTTAAGAAAATAAATCCATACATATCTAGTATAATCATCAATAAAAGTAACATAATACGAATAACCACCTTTGGATAGAACCGGAGATGGTCCCCATACATCGGAATGCACCAATTCAAAAGGTCTTGTTGTCACAAAAGTTCTAATAGGAAAAGGAGTAGACTTCATTTTTCCAAAAATGCAATCTTTGCCATTGATATCTTTTTCTTTACAAAACTTGTTTCCAAAAGGAAAAAGATACATTTTAGAGTAACTTGGATGTCCAAGCCTTTTATGCCAAGTTTCAATATTTTTGTCTTGGACATAAATACAAAATGAGGTATTTGGAAGTATTAAGTTATCCATAAAATAAAGGTCTCCCTTCCTATGGCCTTGCCCAATCCGCTTCCCGGACCGGAGATCCTGCACAAAGCACCCTTGGGATGAGAAAGATATTTCACATCCATGGTCGGCTATTTAAGAAACGGAAAAGAGGTTAAGATTTAATTTAGGAACTATTCTAACTTTTGGAACAAGGAAATTTTGAACATTTTTAGAATCAAGAGTTCCAATACCATTTATTTTGAGAAAAGTTCCATCGGCCGTAGAGACACAAGATATTTTTGAATTGGTGTGCACATTGTGTAATGAAATGGTGGTCTTCAACAAATGCACAAATAACTCACAAACAAGTGTCTATTGGAGACACTACAAGCATGACCCTTGAAAGGGTATAAAAGGAAGAACACTTGAAAAATAAATAATACTTTATTCATGAACAAAATGCTTAAGAAGCATTGTTTTACATTGAAGGGGTTCACCCCTATATATACAAAAAAGTGGAAGAGAGAGGAGAGCTCATTTTGAGCTCTCCAAAAGAGACGTTGGATTCCAACGTCTCTTAATATAGTTGTTGGACTACAGTCCAACAACATTTATTATTATAGCTGTTGGACTATAGTCCAACAGCATTTATTATAGCTGTTGGACTACAGTCCGACAGCTATTTGCACAGTCAAGTTCCAATATATATATATATATTACAGTTTACATTTTAACACTCCCCCTCAAACTTACGGTACAATGAGCGAAAGTTTGTCTAAGAGGAAGTGAAATCTGGGAGCAGCGAGAGGCTTGGTGAAAAAGTCTGCTAATTGATATTCTGATGTAACATATGGCAGATCAATGGTTCCATGTAAGTATTCCTCTCTGACATAGTGGCAGTCCATCTCAATGTGTTTAGTGCGCTCATGAAATGTCCGGTTGCTTGCAATGTAGATCGCACTTTTGTTGTCACAGCACATCTTTGAAGCTTGTGTTGCTTTAGCTCCCATATCCGCTAGCAATCGTCTGAGCCAAACAACCTCCATAGTGGTGGTTGTCATGGCTCTGTATTCAGTTTCGGTGGAGGAAAGAGAGACTTTCTGTTGCTTCTTGCACCTCCACGAAATTAAGGTTTCACCTAGGAACACACAAAAACCAGTAGTTGAGTGTCTATTATTGGGATCACCTCCCCAGTCAGCATCAGTATATGCAATTAAATTTAATGAAGATGAAGCAGACAAGAAGAGTCCTCGTGAAAGAGAGGATTTTAAGTATCTAATAATACGCAAAATCGTTCCCATGTGCACGGAGGTGGGAGCATGCTGAAACTGACTGACTGTATGAACCGCATGAGTTATATCTGGCCTAATAATGGAAAGATAAGAAAGAGCTCCAACAAGTTGTTTATAAGGAGTAGGATCATCAAGAAGTTCTCCATCATCAATTTTCATTTTAACATTGACAACTTCTGGAGTGTCTACTTTCTTATCATGTGTAATTCCAAACCTGGAAACGATATCAAGAGCAAATTTAGATTGAGATATCAAATACCCCCGAGGGGAATAAGCAACTTCAATGCCTAAAAAATATCTTAATAAACCTAAGTCAGTCATTTCAAAGTGAGTTTTAAGAAGAGATTTAATATTTGCAACTCCCTGTTTGTCGCCTCCGGTGATGATCATATCGTCCACATAGAGAAGAAGAATAATGATGCCTGCATCAGATTTCTTAACAAACAAAGCAGTTTAAACAAGGTTGAAAACCAATATCAAGCATAACATGACTAAATCGGTCATACCAGGCTTTTGGAGCCTGTTTAAGACCATAAAGAACTTTTTCTAGACGAAGAGCTTTACCCTTAGGGATACTAATACCAGGTGGGGCTTCCATGTATACTTCTTCAACGAGATTCTCATTCAGGAAAGCATTTTTGACATCTAATTGAAAGATAGGCCATGTTCTAATGGAGGCCAAGGCTATTAAAGTTCTGACAGTGGTCATACGGGCCACAGGAGCAAATGTTTCTTCATAATCGATGTCATACTCTTGGGCATATCCTTTTGCTACTAAACGGGCCTTATATCTTTTCAGGGTCCCATCACTTTTGGTTTTGACTTTGTATACCCACCTACAACCTATAGGTTTCTTACCCGAAGGGATATCTTGTATCGTCCAAGTATTGGCCTTTTCTAGTGCATATCCATTCTATATGATTTTTTGCTTGAGAATAGGATGATGGTTCAACATATGATTGTATTAATGTAATGGCGGCCCTATACGTGGGTGAAAAATATTCATAAGACACAAATTTTTCTGGAGGTTTAGAGATTCTAGACGTTCTTCTAGGTGAGACTTCAGAGTATTTTTGTAATGCACATGGAAGATTTTGCTCTCTATATCTTAAATATTGTAGACTAACATCCCTATGGATTTGCTCTTCATTATCATCATTTTCAACAACAATAGGACTTTGATCATTGTCAAGGTCACATCCAACATCACATTCATTGGATTTTGAAGTTGGATCAATTAAAAACGAGTATTCAATGACATCCTTGGATTTTTCAAATTCAAAGAAGCTTTCTTTTTCCAAAAAAGATACATTTCTTGACACATATAATTTGTCATTTTGAAAATCGAAACACCTGTACCTTTTTTATTATCAGCATATCCTAAAAAGGCACATGGGATTGCACGAGGAGAGAGTTTGTCATTTCTGTTGGTGAAAACAAAACATTTGCATCCAAAGACTCTTAATCTAGAATAATCTGGAGTTAAATTAACAAGCTTTTCTATTTGAGTTGTATTCTTTAATGAGGAAGATGGCATCCTATTAATGAGGTAGGTGGCAGTTAGGACCGCTTTAGCCCAAAAACTTTTTGGAACTTGATTTGCAATTAGCAATGTCCTAGTAGTTTCCATAATGTGCCGATGTTTGCGTTCGGCTAGGCCATTCTGTTGTGGAGTGTGTGGACATGATCTTTGATGTGTAATACCATGTAAATTGAGATAGTCTTTGAATTCGTTGGACATAAATTCTCCCCCTGAATCAGTGCGAAAAACAGAAATATCATTTTGAAACTTATTTTTAACCATTTTATGAAATATTTGGAAGTTAGCAAAGACATCAGATTTATGTTTAAGAAAATAAATCCAAGTATGTCTAGAAAAGTCATCAACAAAAATGACATAATATGTATAACCACCTTTGGAAATAACTGGTGCGGGGCCCCAAACATCCGAATGTATTAACTCAAGTGGTCGTGAGGAAACAAAAGTTCTACTAAGAAATGGTAACCTTTTCATTTTGCCAAGAATGCAGTCTTTACAAGAAAAATTTTCAGAATTACAAAATTTTCCCAAACTTGGAAAATATTGAATTTTAGACATATGAGGATGGCCAAGCCTTTTGTGCCATAAATCCAATTCTAATTTCTGAATATTATAACAAAATGCATTCTTGGGTAATTCCAAAAAGTCCATGTAATAAAGTCCTCATTCTCTATGGCCTTCCCCAATCAGCTTCCCTGACTGGCGATCCTGTACCCAACAACCATGAGAAGAGAAGGAGATATTACATCCATAATCAGATATTTGCGAGACGGATAAGAGATTCAAATTAAGTTTAGGGATATATCTAACTTCTGGGATAAAAATCTTTTGGATTTTTGAAGATTTTTAAAACATCCTATTCCTTTTACTTCAAGAGATGTGCCATCGGCTGTAAAAACCTTTGACACACTTGAGTTATTTTTAAGACATTCGGATAGACTATTAACATTTGGGGTCATATGAAAAGAAGCACCAGAATCTAAAAGCCAAGGAAAGTTACCTGGACCGGAGAAAGATGCAACTGCCGCTCCAGTTGAGGCTTCGGTTGAGGAGGATACCCCTTTGAGAAGAGGTTGAAGGATTTCCATCAATTGAGCCATAGACACAGGTGCATCTTGATCTTTTGACTCAGATTCAACAGATGCAACTCTTTTTTCTTCTCTTCTTTTTAACTTTGGACATTGAGGCCTATAGTGCCCCGGTTCATGACAATGATGACAAATAACTTTTCTTTTATCAAAGTCGCCGTTTTGCCTTCCAAAATGAGGCGGCTTGTAAGTACGAGTTTGATTCCTCGGTCTAAATACAGCTAAAACAGAGTCATCATCAACTTTTGGAGTACTTTTTCTAAGTCTATTTTCCTCCATAGTGAGCTCTTCTATAGTATCAACAATAGAAGGAATTTTTCCACGATGTAAAAGGGCCGATTTGGTGGATTCAAACTCCGGCCTTAGACCATTCACAAATTGATAGAAATGTTTCATATCGAGTTGCTTTTGGCGAAGCTCGATGTCTTCGGCACAATGCCATTTGGGCTCAAGAAGAGCCAACTCTTCCCAAAGTTCGGACAACTCATTATAATATTCTCGAATAGTTTTATCTTTTTGAGTCATTGTCCGAACTTTATCTTGTAAATTGCATACATGTGCAATATCTTTAAGGGAATACATGTTTTTGAGGTATTCCCAAGCCTTATCGGCATGCTCAAACTTAGCTAGACTAGAGCATTTTTTAATGTCTATGCTATTGATGAGTCATGACATAATTTTTGCATGCCCTATCCTCCATTCTTTCCATTTCTTTTCATAAGTGGCTAACGCCTTACTCTTCTCTTCTTCCGTTAGAGGAACCTCTTTATCACCCTCTTTCTTGGTAAGAGATAGTTTAGGTTCCTTGTCATCCATCTTTTACAAGGGTAAGAGAGGAATAAATAGGAGGAGAGAGAGAGAGAAAAATAAAAAGAAAAGAAAAAGAGTAGACAAAGGAATAAGAGAGGATACAAAACCAAAATTTTTTGTATCACAAGTTCGCCTTTCTTCAAACAAATCTTCTTGAGCCAAGAACAAGGTGATGAAACACCTTTTGTAAATGTGCCACGAAAATCGAGGCGGAAGCACTTCAAGATCTAAGGATTTCGTAGCTCTGATACCATGTAATGAAATGGTGGTCTTCAACAAATGCACAAATAACTCACAAACAAGTGTCTATTGGAGAAACTACAAGCATGACCCTTGAAAGGGTATAAAAGGAAGAACACTTAAAAAATAAATAATACTTTATTCATGAACAAAATGCTTAAGAAGCATTGTTTTACATTGAAGGGGTTCACCCCTATATATACAAAAAAGTGGAAGAGAGAGGAGAGCTCATTTTGAGCTCTCCAAAAGAGACGTTGGATTCCAACGTCTCTTAATATAGTTGTTGGACTACAGTCCAACAACATTTATTATTATAGCTGTTGGACTATAGTCCAACAGCATTTATTATAGCTGTTGGACTACAGTCCAACAACTATTTGCACAGTCAAGTTCCGACAGGAACTTCAAGTTCCAACAGGAACTTGACTGGATCAAATATCTAGTTTCTATTGAACTAGATGCTAAAAAAGAAAATAAAGAAAAATAATAAAAGAAAATATTATAATATTAAATAATATATATATATATATATATATTACAGTTTACATTTTAACACATTGGTTAATGCATTTTCATGAGGAGTCATGTGAAAAGAGGCTCCGGAATCTAAAATCCAAGAATACATACCGGGAGGTGATGATGAGGCAATGGCGGCACCGGAGGTGGAAGAAGCAGCCTTTAGAATTTGTTGGAGAGCCAAGGAGATTTGTCCAAGAGTATCTTTGAGATCCCCGTTCTTGCCGTCATCTTCTTTGGTGGATGATTCTTCAACGGAAGCCACCTTTGGCTTGAATGCCTCATTTAGCTTTGGGCAAACGGGTTTAATATGTCTCGGCTCATAACAATGATGACATATAATCATTTTCCTTCCTCCACTCCCTTGCTTACCAAAATGAGGTGGTTTGTATGTTTTAACATGATTGTCGGGTTTAGATACGGCAAGAACTTCCTCTATGCTTTTACCCATGCTATGCCTAGTCTCTTCTTGAGTAATCTCGGCAATAGCCTCTTCTAAGGGAGGAAACGTAGATCTATGGAGAACTGAGGATCTAACTTGTTCAAATTCGGGACGAAGCCCAAATAAAAATTGAAACAATCTATCTTGTTCCATTTGTTTTTGTCTTAGTACCACATCCTCCATAGCCACCCATTTAGGCTCTAAAAGAGCCAATTCATCCCACAAAGGATTTAGAGCACTATAATAATCTTGTATGCTCATGTCACCTTGTTTTGGGGTTCTTACTTTTTCTTGCAAAAAATAAGCTCTTGCAAGATCCTTTTGGCTAAACATACCCTTCATAAAAAACCAAACTTCATTTGCCCGGCGGAATTTTGCAATATTTGCACATACCTTGAGTTCGACATTATTTATAAACCATGCTAGGATTTTTGCATGGTTGCTCTCCCAATCTTCCATTTGGTGATTATAATCTTCAATGGCCTTGAGACGAGCATCGCCTTCAAGTGCTTTCTCTTGATCTCCTTTCATCTTTGTGAGCTTAAGTTGGGGTTCCGGAACGGTTCCCATTACATAACCCCAAAGCTTCTTGCCTTTGAGATTATTCTCCATTGCGGATGCCCACATCATGTAATTTTTCCCATTGAGTTTGAATGATAGATCGATCTTGACTTTCATTGTTACAAAATGAAGATGTGAGAAAGAAAGGAAGTAGAGAGAGACACGATTTTACCTTAGAAGATCGTATGGCTTTGATACCATGTAATGAAGTATGCGAAAGAATTCAAGAATGTCAAAGCATTCACAATGTCCAACACGGACAAATGAAACAAGCACAAGAGAGAAAATCCACCAAGGGATATACGAAGGGCCTTATAATAAGGCTACACACATAAAAGAATATTCTTTTATTGAAGAGGAGCTCTCTAAGAGCCATCCAAAATACAAGGGGGGTTCCCCCTATTTATAAGAGAAGGGAGACCAAAGGGGGCTCCCAATAGAGTCGTTGGGAGCCCCCAACGGTCACAATTGTGACTGTTGGGGGCCCCAACGACTCCATTGTGGGGCCCCTTTTCGGTATCCAAAATACATTTAAAAATAAAAAAATAAAAAACAGCAAAATAAAAGAAATAAAACAAGTACCCCTATTGGGTACTTGTGAAAAGACCATAATACCCCTATCGGGTATTATGGTAAATACATCTATATTTATATATATAGATGTATTATTACATATGTCTTAACAGAGTGCGGGTGCGGGGATTCGGCACTTCCAAAAAACCTTGGTGCGGGGGTGCGGCAGGGGCAAAAATGTAATATATATATAAGGGGGGTCCAGGGGTTCCCCCCGGCGTGGGTCCGACTCAAACCCATATCCTCAAACTGATTTGGATCCGAACCCGATCCAACAGCCCCTGGGTTGGATATTGGAACCCAACCTGGTCCAGACCTAGATCTTGTCCATCATATATACAGGTCGAGGCGGATCATCAACCCAGTCCAGAGCCAGACCCGATCCATAATGGATCCGGTCTGTACGGGTTTGACCGAGACCTGAAGACCCGGAACCCCAAATGGATTCAGGTCTAGCCGATCCGGATCAAACCCAAACCCGAGGGTCGGATTTGGTTCTCTGGGTACATGTCTGAACCATACAACGGGTCCAAACCTGATCCACCTGGTCTATAACAAATCCAGGTCTGCCCCAAGATGGGCGAAGACCTGACCCACTAATAACCAGTGAATCAGGGTCTAGATCGGCCTCTAGACTCAGATCCAATATCTGATCCGCATGAGTCGAGTTTAGATCGGTCCACCCACCGGACTTCAGGTTCACACCTGATCCACCCAGTCCATGATGGATCTGGGTCCTCCTATGAGGCGGATCTGATACCTGATCTGTTCGCACATGGTCGAATCGGGCCAACCCCCGTTGGGTCGGGTTCCACTATACATTGCTACCGTGGAAACTGAATGCCTTCAGTTTTCCAAAAGAAGCCAAAGGCCCCACGTTGACTTGCGGTCATCGACACCGATGACCGATCGAAATGTCGTCGACGATGGCAATGATGACCCCCACCTCGGTCGACGATCTCCCTTCGCCAGCGATGTTCGGTAAGGAGGACTTTTTTTTTAATACAGGTATTGTTGGGTCTGCCGTCCCCACCGGCGGTTTCAGCTAATGGCGGCGGTGACCCCCCCCCCCCCCCCTCTCCAGGCGACAACAACCCTTCGCCAGCAAACGTCGGTGTAGGTAAGGGAAAAAAATTTATACAAGCATCGCCGGGGCTTCCGCCTCCACCGGCGATGGTGACCACCTCCCCCCCCCCCCCCCCCGACAACAACCCTTCGCCAGCAAATGTCGATGAAGCTAAGGGGAAAAGGTATTTTTGTTTGTTTGTTTGTAGGCAGCCTCCGTTAGCCGCCGGCTGCCGATGCCATCGGCGGTCGGCCACTACAGTCGACGATGACGACCAGTCGATGGTGACCAGCCACCGCCGTTCGCCTGCGACTTTAGCAATGGGGGGTGCACAGGGAACATTGTTCCCTGTTCCTACACCCACCCGAAACTAACCCCACCACCAACTGTTAGCAGGGGCGGGTCATCGACCTCTCCGGCCTGAGGCCGCGGCAGCGGCCTCCTCCAAGAAGTCGATCGGAGCGCCATTTTTAAATTCTGCAGCCCATTTCATAGGGCAAAATTTTTTTTAAAAAAAATCCAAAAAAATGGACCGAAATGACCTTGGGTGTGGTCAACGCACTCAGGGTCGGGTTGACCGCACCCGCGTCGAGTCACGTTGGCGCGGGTGCGGCACCCTGCTAGCCGAATCCCTGTGACATAGGAATAAAGGTGATATTCAAAAATTGCTTCAACTATAGGGCTGTTGAACTTATGAGGTGCACTATGAAACTGTGGGAGAGGATAATAAAGCAACGTTTGAGAAGAGAATCGCATGTATCAGACAACTAATTTTGATTTATGCCAGGAAGGTCAACGATAGAAGCTATTTTCTTGTTAAGACAACTTATAGAGAGAATGATAGAAACTTACATATGGTTTTCATAAATTTGAAGAAAGCTTACGATAAAGTCCCAAGAAACTTGATTTGGTCAGTGTTAAAGAAGAAATAGATCTCTTATAAATATATTAAAATAATTCAAGATATGTATGCAGCGGCAGTTACGACTATTAGAAGTTTAGAACTACATGTGGTGAGACAAGGTTGTTTCCAATTTGGGTTGGCTTACATCAAAGATTTTCTTTATGCTCATACCTTTTTTGCTTTAATTATAAATAACTCCTTGTATTCAGGCGGAAGTTCCTTGGTGTATGTTTTTTGCAGATGAGATAGTACTGGCTAGTCAAGATAAATATGATACATAGAAGCAATTAGAACTTTGGAGGAATATACTCGAGAAAAATAGTTTACAAATTAATAGAACAAAAACTGAATATATGGAGTGAATGTTTAGTATAGAAGCTAGTGAAAGCAATGTTATAAGAATACAAGATGTCTGTTAAAAAATGTCATAAGTTTCGGTATTTAGGGTCTATATTACAACAAAATGGGGAATTTGAAGATATCACTGATAGAATTAATGTCGGTTGGATTAAGCGGAGACTGACTAGTAGTGTGTTAGAACTCCGCCTGTGTATAACTGTTTAGTTATACACTGCCGGTCACAAGCCCGGATAAAGGAGCTAAACAAGGAATGTTTGTAGAGCGGGTAGTTAAGGAAGTTGATTGGTGTCTCGAGGAGGATTCAGAATCTATGTGGAATAAGATAGTGGGTGGCATGAGAAAGGTGGCTAAGGAGGTATTGGGTGAGTCTAAAGGCGGTGCACCGCTAGGTAAGGATACATCGTGGTGGAACGAGGATGTCAAATTAGCTATTAAGGTTAAAAGAGAGTGTTATAGAAATCTAAGTAAAAGTCGTGATAATGAGAATTTGGAGAAGTATATGATAGCAAAGAAGGAAGCTAAAAAAGTAGTTCGGAACGCGAGGGATAAGATATATAAGGAGGTTTATGACAAGTTGGATACCAAAGAGGGTGAGAAGGATATTTATAGGATTGCAAAAATGAGAGATAGGAAATCGAGGGATCTGGGTATGGTTAGATGTATCAAAGATGAAACGCAAAGGGTTTTAGTCAAAGATGAGGAGATTAAGGAGAGATGGAAAGATTATTTTGATAAGCTATTTAATGAAAGTCATGCTCAGGATCTTGGAGACTTTTCTATTCCTTTTCATGAGATGAATCGTGACTTCATGCGCAAGATTCAAAAGAAAGAAATTGCAGAGGCTTTAAAGAAAATGAAATCAAGAAGGGCAGTTGGCCCAGATGGTATACCTATCGAGGCTTGGAAATGCTTGGGAGAGAAAGGTTTAGAATGGTTGACAAATCTTTTTAACAAGATTTGGCGGACAAATAAGATGCCTAATGAGTGGAGGAAGAGTACTTTGGTGCCTCTATATAAGAATAAGGGTGATATACAAGATTGCACAAACTATCGTGGTATAAAACTCATGAGTCATACTATGAAACTTTGGGAGAGGATAATTGAGTCTAGGTTGAGAAAGGTTGTCATGATATCGAAGAATCAATTTGGTTTTATGCCTGGAAGATCTACTATGGAAGCTATACATCTTCTTAGACAACTTATTGAGAGAAATAGAGAGAGGAACAAAGATTTGCATATGGTTTTTATTGATTTGGAGAAGGCTTACGATAGAGTACCTAGGGACGTTCTCTGGTGGACAATGATAAAGAAAGGTGCTTCTCTCAAGTACATTAGTATAATTAAAGATATGTATGAAGGAGTAGTAACCAATGTCCGCACTTGTGGAGGGGTGACAACCAATTTTCCTATAACGGTTGGGTTACATCAAGGATCTGCTTTAAGCCCTTTCCTATTTGTTATAGTGATGGATGAGCTTACGAGATCAATTCAAGAAAATGTGTCGTGGTGTATGTTGTTTGCTGATGATATTGTTTTGATTGATGAGTCTAGAACTGGGGTTAATGCTAAGTTAGAATTATGGAGACAGACATTGGAAGCAAGAGGTTTTAAGTTGAGTAAGAGTAAGATAGAATACATGGAATGTCGATTTAGTAAGCAACGAAATAGAGATGGGAGTGTAGTGAAGCTTGGTGAGCAATAAATACCGGTGGATGATTCTTTCAAATATTTGGGATCTATCATTCAAAAGTATGGAGAAATTGATGGAGATGTAAATCATAGGATAAAGGTTGGGTGGATGAAATGGAAGAGTGCAACTGGAGTGTTGTGCGATCGTAGAATGCCATTGCGGTTGAAGGGAAAGTTTTATAGGACGACTATTAGGCCCGCTTTACTATATGGTACGGAATGTTGGGCTGCCAAGAGACATCATATTCAAAAAATGAGTGTAGCTGAGATGCGTATGCTGAGATGGATGTGTGGAAATACAATAAAAGATAAGATTCGGAACGAGGAGATACGTAAGAAGGTAGGCGTTGCACCCATTGAAAATAAGATGAGAGAGAATCGTTTACGGTGGTTTGGACATATTCGACGAAGGTCTAATGATGCTCTAGTTAGAAGGATGGAGAAATGGGAAAATATATTAGTTAAAAGAGGTCGGGGTAGGCTTAGGAAGACATGGATGGAGGTGATAGGAAAGGATATGAATGCTTTGAACCTCACCGAGGACATGGCATTGGATAGAAATGAATGGAGGAGAAGGATTCATGTGGAAGACCCAGAATGATTTTCTTTGTTGGTTCATATCGCCGACCCCAATTGTTTTGGGATGAAGGCGTAGTTGTTGTTGTTGTTGTTGTTGACTAGTAGTGTGTTATGTGATAAAAGAGTATCTCTATGACTGAAAGGACGTTTATACAAGACTTCTATAAGACCAACGCTATTATATGGAGTTAAATGTTGGGCGACTAAAAATCGACAAGAAGGCATAGTGCATGTTGCAGAGATGTGTATGCTGAGATGGATGCCTGGGGTTATAAGAAAGGATAAAATTAGAAATTGAATATATTATAATGTGCTTATGAGTCAGACCAATAAAGGATAAAAAAGGGAATGTTTAAGATGGTTTGGGCATGTTGCACGAATACCTCTCATGGCACCTGTGAGAAAGGTTGACATGGTACAAGTAAAAGGAGCTAGGAAAAGAGGAAAACCACTGAAGACTTGGAAAGAGACAGTTAGAGGTGACGTGAAAGATTGTAAAGTGACTGAAGTTTAAGCTCTAGATAGACAGGAATGGAGAAATAGGAATCGTAAAGCCAATCCCATGTAGTTGGGATAAAGCTTGATGATGATGATGATGGGGGTTTCAGGACAGAAAACCAAGGAGTTGCATTGCTTCTGATTTGAGATCTGTGGTGATTCAATGTTCAAACATACCAAGGACATTAAAGTTTTACTATGAGATATATTGTAGTCTTGTAGATTATACCTTGTGAAATTCTTACTGCTCTCATAACAGAGTTCTATGGTCTCATGTAGTGCACCCAATTTAGGACATGTTTCCTCTCTCTCTCTCTCTCTCTCTGTGTGTGTGTGTGATCCGGGAACCCTCCTTCGCCTCTGGAAAGATAAGCTGGCTCTTTCTTCATTGATTGGCCCGCTCCCCAGTCAATATCATGTACCCTGATCCATGTCGCTCCCTTCGTAAAATGGCTTCTCACTCTATTGCACACTTCATTATACCTAGAATCTTAATGGACGAGTTGAGGAAGGGGGGGCCATTACTCAGTTTATCTTTTAGGTGCTATTTTGTTGCTAAGAGAATCATTAGTGTGGTGTTATCTTTATCTCCTTACCATCCTTGTGTAACATGCACTCACAATGGTTGCAATGTCTCAAGTTTGTCTACTTTTCTACCTTGCCCAGAAAGAAGAGAGAAATAAAGTAACCACATCACAGTTAAATACGTGGGGAACCATGATGAAGATGAGATGCATGGTAGCTACAATGACTTTATGTACTAACACCCCTTAGCCATTAATGAAGCAGAAGTTTACAATGACACTGCCATTTATGTTAACTTAAGTATAAAAAAGAAACAGTACATAAATAGCCTAAATGCGTAAAACTTCTTTGCATATTCTGACAGCTATTAACTTTGGCATGCATTGATAGATGTTTTTTCACGGTTTCATATTTTTACCATAAAAATATGCAGAGCTTGTCATTTTTGTTAAATAATATTTGGGATGGTATTTGGATTTTGTCCTACTCAACCCTGTAAAGGTTTTTATGTCAATGGGACTGCTTCACTTACATCCAAAATTCTTTGTATGAACACCTGTGGTTGTTGATTTGTGAGCATCATACAGTTTGGGCTACTTGGTTTTCGTTACATCACAGCATTGAACAAGTAAATATTGATCTTGTCAAAGAACAATTTTGGACCCAGACAACCCCTCCTTTTGCATTGGTGGTTCGTAAGCACTTCTTTTTCCCTTTCTTCGAGAGCTTTCTATGCATGTTCACATCCTTAGAATATAATTTTGCATGTTTTGAAGGTGTGCATCACAGTATTTTTGTGACATTAAATAATTAATGCGCACCAACTTCTGACAGTAAAAGATCTGATGTTCTTGACATTTACTGCCTCAACATTTTATGAAAATTGCTTAGTTGCATTTAAGGCGTGTTGGAGTGGAAGCTCGGCTTGATTTAGTTCAAGGAACTTCACGAAATGGTGGTACTGGAAATCCAACTGAAGAGAGGGATCAAGGTGACGATTCTGATGACTCTGTGAGCAACAGCAGAGGTTCAAGCTCCCAAACAGAAGATGTGCGTCCTGCTTCAAATACTGAAGCCCATGGAGTTGAGGAACTGTTCCCAAGCTGTGCTAGCACTTCCCTGTCAACCAAGTATTCAATGGATACTCTGCTCTCCTTCCTACTTGCATCCGAAGAAGGGAAGCTTACCATAGCTACAGCAGATTTCCTTTATTATACATGGATGTCATTCTTCTTGCCTCTCATCGTTCTGTATGCTGGTTTATTCTACAGCACTTGGACCACTGTGACGAGTGGTTAAACTCAGTATATGAGTGTCTAGCTTGCTGTCATGCTTGTCTGGAACCAGCCTGATCCTCTTCTTGGACTACCTTGTATTTATGATATTGTACAGTGTTTCCTTCGATTGAAAATTGTTTGTGTGAATTCTTGAATTGGTGAATCAATTGTCATATTAAGTTGACTAGATGTATGTGGCAAATTTTATCATATGCCAAGCTCCCTTCGTGATTACTCTATTCTGGATGACCACAAGGGATACAATAGAAATTGAAAGAGAATTGCCCATATGTAAAGTAGCTAAAATTACCCGTCAGAAACCATACAGGATATTGCATTGTTTACTACGATCAGATGGTTATGCCTTCTTCCTCAATGGGTGCTATAAGCTACAGTTGGCCCTTTTTCTAATTCTATCTGAAGAGAGAACTTTCACCATTTTCCAGATATGGCATCAAAGTCGTCATGTTGCAGTTTCACCATTTTCCAGTTGAGGTTACGAGATCAGTATATTGATCATAAACAATAGATCTAGATGTGTTTACATGTAATCATCTTTTGGATTTCAGTA
Source organism: Nuphar pumila (assembly GCF_984573655.1). Lineage (NCBI taxonomy): Eukaryota > Viridiplantae > Streptophyta > Magnoliopsida > Nymphaeales > Nymphaeaceae > Nuphar > Nuphar pumila. The sequence continues at coordinate 135,050,521 of NC_143254.1, read as the reverse complement.
AACAGATTTATGTGTATCCTTTTCGCTCTATGGCATGTTGCCAGGCGCAAGTTTATGAAGATTGTGTATCTAGGAAGCAAAATTACACTGAAAAGGAGAAAAGAACTATTAAAAGGATGCATCTTTTGTACCCGATCTGAAAAAAATTATATGAAAAAGATGCATCATTTGTTGCGACCTTTTTTTTTAATATGATTTTTTTGTTGTGACTATTTACTCGTCTCTTTACTCTAGGTCAAATATGTAAATTTAGGACGCACAATCATTGTGACAAAAGTTTAAAACGGAAATGTTAATTTCTCGGGAGATTTTTAACTTTTTGAATGTCTTGATCTTTTTTTTGGCAAAATCTTGGGAAAATATTAAAAAATCAAATAAATTCTCAAAAAATCTAAAAATAAAATAAACTAATTTAATTTTACATGAAAAAATATAAAATCTATTTTCAATCCCACTAACCATACGTAAGAAGTATCAAACATCAACATCAAATGTACTTTCATTCAAATAAGTATCAATGATCAACTAAATCATCAATAATTAAGTATCAAAAACAAAAAGAAAATGATTGTTCATGAGAAAATAAACATCATAACGATTTAAGTTTATACAAAAGACTATTCACTTGCTATTATCTAAGAAATCAAAAGTGTTCATTAATTCCTTGGGCTTCAATGCTTTCATCATCTTCTTCCTAATCTTCTATTTTCTCTTCATTCCTTTCTTCATTTGAGCCATATGTAAATTCTTCAATGTTGTCATATACAATAGGTTACTTCTTTTTCAATTGCAGTCTTTTGCATGTCTTAGTAAGAGTTGTTGGCTCAAGACAGTTTCTCTTTTTGGTATGTGTCGCTTTAAATGCACTGCATGGTTGACTAAGTATTTTAATTGCCATATTTTGCAAAATAGGAATATTTGCTCGACTCATTTCTCATTGTATCCATGCTAAAAACAAAAGGAAGTAATGAAAAATTGATAATATATTATAAAATAAATAAAAAATATATAATGTAAATCAAAATTGAAACTTACGTGAACATGCAGTACAAAGAAGAGATATTGTAATTTCATTAAAGATCTTTGGATCCTTTGAATGATAATAAGTCAATTTTGAATCAAGTTCAACATTTTTATCTTCTTTATCATCTATATTCTTCAATCTTTTCATGATTTCGTTGTTTATATTCACAAGACCATTATAAAAAAGTTGTGAATTTAAATACCCAACAACATATAAGTCATTTCTCAAGTTGACCTCCCGTCTACCATCAATGATACCTCATATTCGTAGATATTTATCTATTTGACATTTATAAAAACTTTTTATTTCTTCTTTAGCATGATTTATGCCTTCATATAAGTAACCTATGGTAGAACAATCCTGTGATCATTTACTTTTGGTGGATATTTCATTGATTTCATAACTAGCAACTATGGCTAAGTGATAATAAATTAAAATAGATTGTAGAAACCTTCAAATGTTGGGCCTTCTCAAGTCATGGACACAAGTAATAAAGTTTATATGTGCACAAAAGTTTACATGTGCACATCATTAGTAAAACAGACATAGCTACTTGTGTCATCAGCATGTAAATAAAAAAAATAAGATACTATCAAATGCAAACAAAAAATTACATTGGTTTATATGTTTTATATTTAGGTTTTATCCAAGACCCAACTAGGCCCAGCCTTATTTGTTGTGATAAAACTTTAAATGTTTAATGTTTATGACCCTTGTATACAAGGGTTGTTTTAATATTGTAAATTTTTTGCAGCATTGTTATTTTAATTTAATATTATTGAATCCATCATTAGGCACTTAATTTCTAGTCGTTTGGGTTCTCCTTTTAAATTCAGCCTATAGTTAGTTTTATATTTATTCATATAATTTATTTTACTTTTACCGTTCTATGTAGGAAAAAAGATGAGGAGACCTAAAGATGCATTATAGAACCATGATACACTACAATCAGATGATTGATTACATTGCAACTATTGTAATGTAGAATTTAATAAGAGAATAACACGATTTAAGTATTATCTTATGGGCATACCAAATAAAGATGTTGCTACATGTGAGTGTGTAACATCAGATGTGAAACATTTAGCATTAGCTTTAATTTATGAATTGGAATCCAAGCCATCGAAAAAAAAAATCAAAGCTCACAAGTTATTTGTCTCATACTGGAAGGAGCTGAGATTCTACTTCTATAAAAAAAAATCTTCTTCTCCAATTGTAGGTATGATTCATATGTCAAGTTCCAGTTCATTAGATCAACGAAACACCATAAATGTTTGTATAAAGAAGAAGGAGAAAGAACATGCAGATATGTGTGTAACGAAATGTATTATCATGAACGATTTGCCTTTTAGGTTAGCTAGATATGATGCATTTAAGGAGATGGTTAATGTCATTGCAAATTATGGATTTGGTCATACCTCTCCAAGTAGTGAAACAATTAGAATAAAATGACTTCAAAACATAAAAGAACAAGTTGTAACATTTATTGATGAGATAAAAAAAGCATAGTCTATATTAGGATGCACTTTAATATATGATATATGGACAGATAAGAAAAATCGTTTACATATAAATATTTTGGCATCATGCCCTAAAGGCACAAATTTTTTGAAATCTAAATATACTAAAGGGCAGAAACTGCTGAATACATTAAGGAGTATATATCAGCTACTATTAAAAAAAACAGATCAGACAAAGTGGTTCAATTTATGACAGATAATGACTCAAATTACTTGGAAGCAAGGATTGCAGTTGAGGTAAGATACCTTCATATTTTTACATTATCTTGTGATGCACACTATATTGATTTAATGCTTGAAGATTGTTTAATTTCTCTCATATATTATTAGATACAAAAAGGATGACAAGCTTCATGTACAAATTGTAATCAATTTTGCAACTTATGAGAAATTATACAAATGATAGAGAGATACGAAGGCCTGAGGCTACTTGTTTTGCTACTAATTTTTTATGTTTATAATTTATATTGAAAATAAAAGATAAGTTGAGGTTTTTGGTTGTTTCTTCTGTATGAAAAAATTTAGAAAATGTTAAGAAAGGAGAAGGAAAAGATGTAATTGATATTTTATAAGGAGGGGAGCTTTGGAAAAATGGAAGAGAAATAGTAGCAACAACAGAACCACTTATAAAACTATTTGATGAATCACTAGACTCACTACGACTGAAACCCCTCTCTCTCAGTCTCTCACTCACCGTTACTGAGTCACTGGAACTAGCGACTGAGTGAATCAGGGAAGAGGGAGAGAGAGACAAAAATGAGGAGGAGAAGGAAAGAGGAAGTGAGAGAGAGATACACATTGATTTCTAATTGTCTGCTCACAATCGCCGCACTTGCCTTTCAAGATCAACATTATAACCATGAGATCAGTCGTCGGCTTCGCACCGACATCGATGCAATGCACTACTTGCATAAGTAGTTGTTATATCTTTCTCTTCAGTTCCTCTAGCTTTTTTTTATCTTCGGCACTACAATGTCTGGCATATGTTGCTCAATATTTTTTTTTCAAAAGTTTCATCAGTATGAGATGAAGTCTTTTAATAAAAGGAATTAGAGGCTTGTCACGTATGGCAAGAATCCACGAATTGAAGTTCTCTGCTATATTAGACATTAATCACTCATATCTTTTTGCTGAAAAGTGATTGTTAGCTCAATATTCTAGTTTCACGTTACTGGTAACATAATTGTTTGCGACTTCATCTTGCTCTCAAATTTTTTGAAGATTTTCATTGTCGTCTCGTGGTTGTTCGAGTTGCACTCTACCAAAGTGTATTTGAGTGGTGAACCAAATTTCTTAAAAAAGTTTTATGTTAAATGCTTCATGCAATATTTAACACGACATGTAAGCCAATTGTGAGAGACGTCATACTTTAAACATTTGTGCTTATCTGAGATAACTGTAAGTTGTATTCTCGCATTATATTCGTCAAAGCGTATGAGTTCTTCCTTTAGATGCTTCAAAAGCAATGCCCATGAATTTTTTGACTCCTTATCAAAAAATGCAAATACTACCAGAAACATCTCACCACAAAGATCAATATTATGGGTTGACAATAATATACCTATGTATCTTTCTTTTAGGAACGTGTCATGTACTATAAGAACTGAAAGACATCCTTTAAAAAACTCATCGATACTTGGACGAAAGGATAAGAACAGATACTGAAATTAATCTTTCAGATCTGTCTCAATATACCCTAGTGATACTCTATTAGCCTTCATCAAATTATCGAAATAGGCGGGAAGCATCCTGAAAAACTCTTCAAATGAACCATATAGCAACTCCTTAGTCTGTTTCCAACCACGTCATGCTTGTTTGTAAGTAACCTTCACAACTTCCCTGTGATTGATGCCACTCATGATTTTTCTTGGAGTTATCTTCGGGTTATCATGCATGCATTTGTGAATAATACCTGAAATCAACTTGAAAGACACTTTTTCTCTGTAAAGTTGCTTAGTGATCCACCACATGTATGTTCACTTTGATACTTCTTCACTTGAAAGAACTCTGCTTTGTGCACCTTTGTACAATGAATCTTTTAGGGGCAATCAACCGTCATATGCAGGTTCTTTCTTGTATATGTGACAATGATTATTATTATAACTCTTCAAAAATTTTGCTGTAGAGTTATTCCTTATCACATGATCTTTCAAAAACTCATGATAGTGATGAAGATCATTAAACCTTTTATCGAAAGCAATTTCTTGATCATTTGAGCCTATTGTTAGCTATTGTAATTATTCATAATCATTAAGTTGTTTGTTACACAAGCCATCATACAAAATAAATGTCTCTATTTCAATGATTTGCAGTTGATCTTCATTGTAGGCGAATCCATCGAACGAGAACCTATTCAACCATGGCTTATTAGTGTAATAACATAAAACAACTATATTGCCCAATAAATGCTCATATAGGATATACAACATCAATGGTTTGACTTCTCAAATGTCATTTGTCTCATGTCATTGTTGTCTTTTTCTTCTCCTATCGACATTGAATAGTCATCATTATCGATATCATCTGATTCTCCATTATCAACGTGATAGATACTACCACTAATTGATTGTTCGATTGCACAAACTAAATCAAAATTCATTGTATCTATCATTTTATATGCTTCTTTGCATTCAACATTCCTATATTTTTAATATTCGAGATTAACCATAAAAACTTCACTGACACATACTCAAGAGTTTTATGAGGTTTATTCAAATTACTGCATAAATTACAAAGTCAAACAACTTGTACCCAGCTTTGTCATTTGCCTGAAAAGGTTGGATGTCATTCAAATTAATATGATGAAGATCATTGGCATTGTTTTGCCCACGTGGTTTCACATTCTCTGTAGTGATCTTTTGATCATGTATAACATCAATTATTCATTTTTTATTATATGCACGTTGAACACCTATATCTCTAATCTGTTCAGGCAACTACATGTCCTCTGCATGCCTGAGCTGAATGTTTAGGACATCAATATCGTTCACTGTTTGAGACAGTTGGATGATCGTCAAAAGACTGTGCTCGATAGATGGTGTATTAGATATATACACATTTTCCACTTCTTATTTATCTTTATGAGCAACTAAGTAAATGTCACCATGAAATAACATCGATTTTACATTATCATCTTCCAACACATCCATCCATATATGATGGCTATCTAGGTTCGGAGGATCATTGACTCTTCTATATATCCGGTTTTACGAGACTTCAAAGCCATAATTTTTTTATAGCTACTATTTTTGGAGACGATTAGTAAGGTGATCAGTGTTACGGTAGTGTACTCTAACCATTTCAGAGTCCATCATTAATTGCCTATACTGACATGACAACACATAATTCATCTAATGAAATAGCACGTGAGAAAATATCATTCATATACACTATATATATTCAATTAATATAAATATCTACAACAACCACTTTGAAAACCAACTACCCACAATAACTCCTAACCCTTATTCAATGGTTGTGCATAGTAAACCCTAGCCCCATTACATTAATACAAAAACATCAAATATTAGCTAAAGGACAAGCAAACAAATACAAATCAACTACAACACAAACAAATATTTATCTATGAAAAAACCCTAAACAGTAAATCTGGTGGCAAATATTAAATAAAATATACAAAAAATATCCACAACTAAACACAAATATGCATGGGGCTATTAAATGCTCATATCTACAAACAAAGAAAAAAGTTTATAATGATATATATATATATATATATATATATATATATATATTGTTCGTATGAAATTCAACTTTTGACCTAATCGGGAATTGGATGAGAAGGGTGGAACCACAACATCATCGAAATAAAGCAAAAAAAATTCACGGGACTCACTGCAAGGAGAGAGAAAAAATGCTTAGAGTTATAGAGGAAAAAGAATTATGGTTCTTTCCATAAACAAAATCAACAAAAATGACTTTGTATATGACTTAGCAAAGCATGAGCACTGGAATGGCAGCTTCCTATTAAGTTACACAGGTTTGCATGTCAAAAATTTGCACAGATTGATATGTATTTGCAGATCTCTTGAGAGAAAATTTACATATTTAGGAGAAAATTCACATATATGAAAGAAACTTCACATATTTGGAGGAACTTCGCATATTAGGAAGATATATATATATATATATATATATATATATATATATATATATATATATATATATATATATATATATATATGTGAACTTAGTTAGGTATTTGTGAAGTTTTGACGTTTGAGCTTAAAAGAATGTTTGCAATTATTATGTGAATTTTGTGATGTTTGCAAGACAAAAACGGGCAGACCTCCTTTTAAGTGAGAGTTTGTGATACCTAACGAGCAGAGCAATATATCACGCAATCTTCGTGCAACCCCAAGGAGTCACCAGCTTCAGCTTATAAAAGGGGATTACACCCATGGGAATAGAACCCTGACCGTCTGACAGCCGAGGCCTATTCCAACTGCGCTAATCCCTCAGGTCTAAATGAAAGACCATAGTTGTAAAAAGTAACATGGTATTCTCAAAGTTTGTTATTGCTATCCAAAAGAATATTTAAATAGGAATGTAAGGAGTCGGAATCAGTTTCGTTGTAGGCATTAATCTGTGTGTGTGCGCGTGTGCATGTGCATGTGCATGTGCGTGTGCCTGTGCGTGTGATTACACACATGTTGTCGAGGGGCATGATGATCATGGGGTCATTCGCAGCAAGGTATCATCGGTTTATAGTGACCTGCCGCAACCCACCAGCTAAGTTCTGACTGACAAGTGAGCCTTTTGCCTGACCAGACAACGTTTAGGAAAGGCAGACATCGTGGATGGCCTCAACTAGGTTGAGTAATGTGTGCTGGTTCTAGTGGCCGGCCATAAGGGTTTCCCTGGTTTGGCATGGTCAGTCACAGCTCGTTGGCTAAGTTATGGCCTACAGGAAGCGCTTCACGTGCAGGTCATGACTCATGAAGTGGGTAGGGCGAATATTTTTAGGAGTAAAGTCCACCACAGATCGGAGAATCCATGGACAATCTTCAGCCCCCTGGACAATCTTTCCTTCCAGGTGAGTGGCAGACGGCTAGCTAAAAGTTCGGCGAGAAGCCCCTCATATACTACTGTGGCGAAAAGATTGGAAAAGTTGTGCTCGCCTACATGTTTAGGTCCAAGCCTGGTCCATAGGCTTGGTACGTGATGTGCACTTGGCCAGACGGCAGCGCCTATTCTCATAAATACCACAAGGAACTATAAGACGATGCCCATACGGCCGTCAATTCATCCACAAATTGTGTTTCCCTTTCGCTTTGACATTGCCGCTGCTAAAAATATTGATATTTTGGTGTTAGATAAAAAAAAAACTCAAATGATAAGCCAACAAGAGTAGATTTCAAAGTCGAGGTATCCTTTTGTCAACCTAACGCTTCTGCTAATGGTGGTTTGGATGTAAGATATCGTATATGTAAAGATTATGCATCTTGCAATCTTCAGATATACGATATTTATGTATCTTGTTCGCGGTTGAGGAATGAAGCAACTTTTTAGAGCAACTCTCGTTCGCTGGAAGCAGTGCAGTGGGAGGGCTTTCTGTCTACGAGAGAACGTGTTCACAATATTTCCTATTGCAGTACGATTGCAAGATGGTGGGCGCTGTACTACCCCTCTGAATGGATGTGCTAAAATGAACATGTTCAGTTTTCACAATCAGCGATGGAGGGTAGGGATATATGATCGGAGATCACTTGTCGTGGTACTTACATGCATGGGTCCTTGGCAGCAGTCACCTTACAGAGAGTCAATTGAGTGTTTGGCTGAAGATCCTTAATTTGCTTGACGATTCTTGTACACTCCTGGTTGAATCTTATCGACATGATTTGGTTACTATGCTAGACAACCAATTAGAGGGTTGTGGCCAGGGGCGTAGCTAGGGGGGGGCAGGACTGGGCTGTAGCCCAGTCCTGCCTCCCCAAACAGTTAAAAAAAAAAAAATTTAAAAGCCCAGTCCTAGCCCTGCCCTGATTCCATATGAAATAGATTTTTATCCATTTTTTAGCCTAGCCCAGTCCTAGCCCAGCACTGACTGCAGCAAATAGTTTGATTTGTCCATATGAAATAGATTTTTATTAATAATTGTAGCCATTTTTTATTTTATCTCAAAAAAAAATTTTTTCGGGGGCACTGCCCCCGAACCCCCAACTATCACACAAATACATTTTTTTTTCTACACCCCTGTTTGCGCCCCCCCCCCCCCCCCCCCCTCACATGAATCCTAGCTACGCCCCTAGTTGTGGCAATCCAAGACTTTTGTCAGGAACTCAACTCCCCCTTCTTAGTTTCACCTGGTGTCATATTCATTTAGTGTTAAGATGAAATAACGAAATTGCATGTGCATTGGCCAAATTGCATGTGGAGCGACATTGAAAGGCTAAACCTCTCCATTGGCACCACTACACAGACACCCGATGTAAATCTTTGTTATTTGTTAAAGTTTCTAATAAAGTAGGGGTCCACCTAACCATAACTTGTCGCCTACTGAAAAAAGATTATACATCCTGTTCCATTGTAAACAGTACTGGAAATGGGATTTGTTGAGAACCATAAACTGCTATGTCTTATAAAGCCAGTGAAAGAGTTGAACTAGGTTCTATAGACCGACAGTGTTGGTGGCCTTGTATGGCTTTGATATAGCCTTGCAGTCAGCTCAGCCTTTATAGTAGGGGCAGTGATCCAGGATCAATTTTCACACAGCACCAACAAACATGAGAAATTAAATGTAATGATTCTCATGCAATTTGATTTAGGATGTGGAAATGAATCATCCTTTCCAAAGATAACCTAAATTGAATCCAGTTAGATCCTACAATCAATCAGCACATCCTTTATCTCACTGTTCTTTTTCAGATCGATGGAAGATCCAAATCCCTTGTATTTAGGATAATGCCCACAGATTGGTCACTAGTATAGGTATCTTCGGGTTTGGCACCGCATGTGCACTACATTCCTTGCTATTTTTTTCTTATTAGGGCCGATTCCTTTTGAAATGGAAGGGCTCCCACACCTCTCATCCAAGATGAAAGGTAACAATTGAAAGAGGAGGATTTTGAAAAAAAAAACTTCTGAGAAGCAAGCAAACAAATAAGGAGACGTTATTAAAAAACGGTTTTGACAAACGTGAATCTCACAGGCATGACCCTT